>NW_028295484.1:0-514000 GCF_964341445.2 Mesoplodon mirus
GTGAATGGGTAAACCACATGGGACGACTAGCATCGAGCTCAAGCTCTGTTTTTCTTCACACAGAGAGGCAGGCCGCAGGTCCAAGGCAGCGTGTGTCAAAGCGGTGCTTTAAATGCAGGAACCTTTTACGGTGTCTTAGGCCATGTGTCTCTGCACTAGGATGCAACATGTAAACGACGGACTGCCTGACACTACTGGGAGCTGTAAGCCACTTTCAGTTGAGGACAACTATATGCCAATAGAAGGGCAATGGAGGCCTTCTTTCCTTAAGCCACTAGAACGTGTAAATATGAACAGCAGATGTATCTCCCTTCTACCGCACCTGGCAAGTACAAAACTCAAAGGGAAAGTGCAGGGAGAATGCTCTGTGTTCCCTTTGGAAAAGAGCTTGAAGGGAAACGTTTTTTTCCTCACTGGAATTTTACAGCTTTGCAGGCTCAATTGTGGCAGGGAAACACTGTTGTTCCATATCTTCTCTTCTTAACACAATCCATTTCTCCCCCCAGAAAGAGGCAGGCCCCAGGTCCAAGGCAGCCTGTTTCAAAGCGGTGCTTAAACTCCAGCAAGCGTTTATGGTGTCATAGGCCACTGGGCTGTGCACTAGATTCTAAGATGTAGGCGAAGGACTGCCCGTCAGTTCTGGGACCTGTAAGCTACGTTCGGTTGAGGAGAACAATATGCCAGAAGAAGGGCAATGGAGGCCTTCTTTCCTTAAGCCACTAGAACGTGTATATGTGAACTGCAGATGTATATCTCCCTTGTACGCACGTGGGAAGTACAAAACTCAAAGGGAAAGTGCAGGGAGAATGCTCTGTGTTCCCTTTGGAAAAGAGAGCTTGAAGGGAACCTTTTTTTCCTCACTGGGATTTACAGCATTGCAGGCTCCATTGTGGCAGGGAAACACTGTTGTGCCATATCTTCTCTTCTTAACACAATCCATTTCTCGTCCCAGAAATAGGCAGGCCCCAGGTCCAAGGCAGCCAGTGTCAAAGCGGTGCTTAAACTCCAGCAAGCGTTTATGATGTAATAGGCCACCAGGCTGTGCACTAGATTCTAAGATGTAGGCGACGGAGTGCCCGACACTTCTGGGACTGGTAAGCCACGTTCAGTGGAGGAGAACTATATGCCAAAAGAAGGGCAATGGAGACCTTCTTTTCTTAAGCCACTAGAAGCTCTAAATGTGAACAGCAGATGTATCTCCTTCCTACCGCACCTGGGAAGTACAAAACACAGAACGAAGGCCCAGGGGGAATGCTCTGTGCTCCTTGTGGAGAATAGAGCTTGAAAACTGACCTGAAAACGTTCAGTGTTTTCGGAAGCCACTAGAAGGTGTCAATGTGAACAACAGAAGTATCTACCTTCTACAACACCGGGAAGCCCCAAAGACCGCAGGAAGGCAAAGGGAGAGTGCTTTGTAGTCCCTTTGGAAAACAGGGTTTGAAGGGATTCCCTAAGGATTGTTAGTGAATAGGTAAACCACATGGGACGACTAGCATCGAGCTCAAGCTCTCTGTTTCTCGTCACACAGAGAGGCAGGCCGCAGGTCCAAGGCAGCGTGTGTCAAGGCGGTGCTTTAAATGCAGGAAGCTTTTATGGTGTCTTAGGCCATGTGTCTCTGCACTAGGATGCAACATGTAAAGGAAGGACTGCCTGACACTACTGGGAGCTGTAAGCCACTTTCAGTTGAGGACAACTATATGCCAAAAGAAGGGCAATGGAGGCCTTCTTTCCTTAAGCCACTAGAACGTGTAAATGTGAGCAGCAGATGTATCTCCCTTCTACCGCACCTGGCAAGTACAAAACTCAAAGGGAAAGTGCAGGGAGAATGCTCTGTGTTCCCTTTGGAAAAGAGCTTGAAGGGAAACGTTTTTTTCCTCACTGGAATTTATAGCGTTGCAGGCTCAATTGTGGCAGGGAAACACTGTTGTGCCATATCTTCTCTTCTTAACACAATCCATTTCTCGTCCCAGAAAGAGGCAGGCCCCACATCCAAGGCAGCCTGTTTCAAAGCGGTGCTTAAACTCCAGCATGCGTTTATGATGTCATAGGCCACTAGGCTGTGCACTAGATTCTAAGATGTAGGCGACGGAGTGCCCGACACTTCTGGGACCGGTAAGCCACGTTCAGTGGAGGAGAACTATATGCCAAAAGAAGGGCAATTGAGACCTTCTTTTCTTAAGCCACTAGAAGCTCTAAATGTGAACAGCAGATGTATCTCCTTCCTACCAACCCTGGGAAGTACAAAACACAGAACGAAGGCGCAGGGGGAATGCTCTGTGGTCCTTGTGGAGAATAGGGCTTGAAAACTGACCTGAAAACGTTCAGCGTTTTCGGAAGCCACTAGAAGGTGTCGATGTGAACAACAGAAGTATCTACCTTCTACAGCACCGGGAAGCCCCAAAGACCGCAGGAAGGCAAAGGGAGAGTGCTTTGTGGTCCCTTTGGAAAACAGGGTTTGAAGGGATTCACTAAGGATTGTTAGTGAATGGGTAAACGACATGGGACGACTAGCATCGAGCTCAAGCTCTCTGTTTCTCGTCACACAGAGAGGCAGGCCGCAGGTCCAAGGCAGCGTGTGTCAAAGCGGTGCTTTAAATGCAGGAAGCTTTTACGGTGTCTTAGGCCATGTGTCTCTGCACTAGGATGCAACATGTAAACGACGGACTGCCTGACACTACTGGGAGCTGTAAGCCACTTTCAGTTGAGGACAACTATATGCCAAAAGAAGGGCAATGGAGGCCTTCTTTCCTTAAGCCACTAGAACGTGTAAATGTGAGCAGCAGATGTATCTCCCTTCTACCGCACCTGGCAAGTACAAAACTCAAAGGGAAAGTGCAGGGAGAATGCTCTGTGTTCCCTTTGGAAAAGAGCTTGAAGGGAAACGTTTTTTTCCTCACTGGAATTTTACAGCTTTGCAGGCTCAATTGTGGCAGGGAAACACTGTTGTGCCATATCTTCTCTTCTTAACACAATCCATTTCTCGTCCCAGAAATAGGCAGGCCCCAGATCCAAGGCAGCCAGTGTCAAAGCGGTGCTTAAACTCCAGCATGCGTTTATGATGTCATAGGCCACTAGGCTGTGCACTAGATTCTAAGATGTAGGCGACGGAGTGCCCGACACTTCTGGGACCGGTAAGCCCCGTTCAGTGGAGGAGAACTATATGCCAAAAGAAGGGCAATGGAGACCTTCTTTTCTTAAGCCACTAGAAGCTCTAAATGTGAACAGCAGATGTATCTCCTTCCTACCGCACCTGGGAAGTACAAAACACAGAACGAAGGCCCAGGGGGAATGCTCTGTGCTCCTTGTGGAGAATAGAGCTTGAAAACTGACCTGAAAACGTTCAGTGTTTTCGGAAGCCACTAGAAGGTGTCAATGTGAACAACAGAAATATCTACCTTCTACAACACCAGGAAGCCCCAAAGACCGCAGGAAGGAAAAGGGAGAGTGCTTTGTGGTCCCTTTGGAAAACAGGGTTTGAAGGGATTCACTAAGGATTGTTAGTGAATGGGTAAACCACATGGGATGACTAGCATCGAGCTCAAGCTCTCTGTTTCTCGTCACACAGAGAGGCAGGCCGCAGGTCCAAGGCAGCGTGTGTCAAAGCGGTGCTTTAAATGCAGGAAGCTTTTACGGTGTCTTAGGCCATGTGTCTCTGCACTAGGATGCAACATGTAAACGACGGACTGCCTGACACTACTGGGAGCTGTAAGCCACTTTCAGTTGAGGACAACTATATGCCAAAAGAAGGGCAATGGAGGCCTTCTTTCCTTAAGCCACTAGAATGTGTAAATGTGAGCAGCAGATGTATCTCCCTTCTACCGCACCTGGCAAGTACAAAACTCAAAGGGAAAGTGCAGGGAGAATGCTCTGTGTTCCCTTTGGAAAAGAGCTTGAAGGGAAACGTTTTTTTCCTCACTGGAATTTTACAGCTTTGCAGGCTCAATTGTGGCAGGGAAACACTGTTGTTCCATATCTTCTCTTCTAAACACAATCCATTTCTCGTCCCAGAAAGAGGCAGGCCCCAGATCCAAGGCAGCCTGTTTCAAAGCGGTGCTTAAACTCCAGCAAGCGTTTATGGTGTCATAGGCCACTAGGCTGTGCACTAGATTCTAAGATGTAGGCGAAGGACTGCCCGTCAGTTCTGGGACATGTAAGCTACGTTCGGTTGAGGAGAACAATATGCCAGAAGAAGGGCAATGGAGGCCTTCTTCCCTTAAGCCACTAGAACGTGTATATGTGAACTGCAGATGTATATCTCCCTTGTACGCACGTGGGAAGTACAAAACACAAAGGGAAAGTGCAGGGAGAATACTCTGTGTTCCCTTTGGAAAAGAGCTTGAAGGGAACCTTTTTTTCCTCACTGGGATTTAGAGCGTTGCAGGCTCCATTGTGGCAGGGAAACACTGTTGTGCCATATCTTCTCTTCTTAACACAATCCATTTCTCGTCCCAGAAATAGGCAGGCCCCAGGTCCAAAGCAGCCAGTGTCAAAGCGGTGCTTAAACTCCAGCATGCATTTATGATGTCATAGGCCACTAGGCTGTGCACTAGATTCTAAGATGTAGGCGACGGAGTGCCCGACACTTCTGGGACCGGTAAGCCCCGTTCAGTGGAGGAGAACTATATGCCAAAAGAAGGGCAATGGAGACCTTCTTTTCTTAAGCCACTAGAAGCTCTAAATGTGAACAGCAGATGTATCTCTTTCAAACCACACCTGGGAAGTACAAAACACAGAACGAAGGCCCAGGGGGAATGCTCTGTGCTCCTTTTGGAGAATAGAGCTTGAAAACTGACCTGAAAACGTTCAGTGATTTCGGAAGCCACTAGAAGGTGTCAATGTGAACAACAGAAATATCTACCTTCTACAACACCGGGAAGCCCCAAAGACCGCAGGAAGGCAAAGGGAGAGTGCTTTGTGGTCCCTTTGGAAAACAGGGTTTGAAGGGATTCACTAAGGATTGTTAGTGAATGGGTAAACCACATGAGACGACTAGCATCGAGCTCAAGCTCTCTGTTTCTCGTCACACAGAGAGGCAGGCCGCAGGTCCAAGGCAGCGTGTGTCAAAGCGGTGCTTTAAATGCAGGAAGCTTTTACGGTGTCTTAGGCCATGTGTCTCTGCACTAGGATGCAACATGTAAACGACGGACTGCCTGACACTACTGGGAGCAGTAAGCCACTTTCAGTTGAGGACAACTATATGCCAAAAGAAGGGCAATGGAGGCCTTCTTTCCTTAAACCACTAGAATGTGTAAATGTGAGCAGCAGATGTATCTCCCTTCTACCGCACCTGGCAAGTACAAAACTCAAAGGGAAAGTGCAGGGAGAATGCTCTGTGTTCCCTTTGGAAAAGAGCTTGAAGGGAAACGTTTTTTTCCTCACTGGAATTTTACAGCTTTGCAGGCTCAATTGTGGCAGGGAAACACTGTTGTTCCATATCTTCTCTTCTAAACACAATCCATTTCTCGTCCCAGAAAGAGGCAGGCCCCAGATCCAAGGCAGCCTGTTTCAAAGCGGTGCTTAAACTCCAGCAAGCGTTTATGGTGTCATAGGCCACTAGGCTGTGCACTAGATTCTAAGATGTAGGCGAAGGACTGCCCGTCAGTTCTGGGACCTGTAAGCTACGTTCGGTTGAGGAGAACAATATGCCAGAAGAAGGGCAATGGAGGCCTTCTTTCCTTAAGCCACTAGAACGTGTATATGTGAACTGCAGATGTATATCTCCCTTGTACGCACGTGGGAAGTACAAAACTCAAAGGGAAAGTGCAGGGAGAATGCTCTGTGTTCCCTTTGGAAAAGAGCTTGAAGGGAACCTTTTTTTCCTCACTGGGATTTAGAGCGTTGCAGGCTCAATTGTGGCAGGGAAACACTGTTGTGCCGTATCTTCTCTTCTTAACACAATCCATTTCTCGTCCCAGAAAGAGGCAGGCCCCAGATCCAAGGCAGCCTGTTTCAAAGCGGTGCTTAAACTTCAGCAAGCGTTTATGGTGTCATAGGCCACTAGGCTGTGCACTAGATTCTAAGATATAGGCGAAGGACTGCCCGTCAGTTCTGGGACCTGTAAGCTACGTTCGGATGAGGAGAACTATATGCCAGAAGAAGGGCAATGGAGGCCTTCTTTCCTTAAGCCACTAGAACGTGTAAATGTGAACTGCAGATGTATATCTCCCTTGTACGCACGTGGGAAGTACAAAACTCAAAAGGAAAGTGCAGGGAGAATGCTCTGTGTTCCCTTTGGAAAAGAGCTTGAAGGGAACCTTTTTTTCCTCACTGGGATTTAGAGCGTTGCAGGCTCAATTGTGGCAGGGAAACACTGTTGTGCCGTATCTTCTCTTCTTAACACAATCCATTTCTCGTCCCAGAAAGAGGCAGGCCCCAGGTCCAAGGCAGCCAGTGTCAAAGCGGTGCTTAAACTCCAGCAAGCGTTTATGATGTCATAGGCCACCAGGCTGTGCACTAGATTCTAAGATGTAGGCGACGGAGTGCCCGACACTTCTGGGACCGGTAAGCCCCGTTCAGTGGAGGAGAACTATATGCCAAAAGAAGGGCAATGGAGACCTTCTTTTCTTAAGCCACTAGAAGCTCTAAATGTGAACAGCAGATGTATCTCCTTCCTACCGCACCTGGGAAGTACAAAACACAGAACGAAGGCCCAGGGGGAATGCTCTGTGCTCCTTGTGGAGAATAGAGCTTGAAAACTGACCTGAAAACTTTCAGTGTTTTCGGAAGCCACTAGAAGGTGTCAATGTGAACAACAGAAGTATCTACCTTCTACAACATCGGGAAGCCCCAAAGACCGCAGGAAGGAAAAGGGAGAGTGCATTGTGGTCCCTTTGGAAAACAGGGTTTGAAGGGATTCCCTAAGGATTGT
This sequence comes from Mesoplodon mirus, assembly GCF_964341445.2. Classification (NCBI taxonomy): domain Eukaryota; kingdom Metazoa; phylum Chordata; class Mammalia; order Artiodactyla; family Ziphiidae; genus Mesoplodon; species Mesoplodon mirus. The sequence goes on from NW_028295484.1 coordinate 6,869, forward strand.
TAGTGAATGGGTAAACCACATGGGACGACTAGCATCGAGCTCAAGCTCTCTGTTTCTCGTCACACAGAGAGGCAGGCCGCAGGTCCAAGGCAGCGTGTGTCAAAGTGGAGCTTTAAATGCAGGAAGCTTTTACGGTGTCTTAGGCCATGTGTCTCTGCACTAGGATGCAACATGTAAAGGAAGGACTGCCTGACACTACTGGGAGCTATAAGCCACTTTCAGTTGAGGACAACTATATGCCAAAAGAAGGGCAATGGAGGCCTTCTTTCCTTAAGCCACTAGAACGTGTAAATGTGAGCAGCAGATGTATCTCCCTTCTACCGCACCTGGCAAGTACAAAACTCAAAGGGAAAGTGCAGGGAGAATGCTCTGTGTTCCCTTTGGAAAAGAGCTTGAAGGGAAACGTTTTTTTCCTCACTGGAATTTATAGCGTTGCAGGCTCAATTGTGGCAGGGAAACACTGTTGTGCCATATCTTCTCTTCTTAACACAATCCATTTCTCGTCCCAGAAAGAGGCAGGCCCCACATCCAAGGCAGCCTGTTTCAAAGCGGTGCTTAAACTCCAGCATGCGTTTATGATGTCATAGGCCACTAGGCTGTGCACTAGATTCTAAGATGTAGGCGACGGAGTGCCCGACACTTCTGGGACCGGTAAGCCACGTTCAGTGGAGGAGAACTATATGCCAAAAGAAGGGCAATTGAGACCTTCTTTTCTTAAGCCACTAGAAGCTCTAAATGTGAACAGCAGATGTATCTCCTTCCTACCAACCCTGGGAAGTACAAAACACAGAACGAAGGCGCAGGGGGAATGCTCTGTGGTCCTTGTGGAGAATAGGGCTTGAAAACTGACCTGAAAACGTTCAGCGTTTTCGGAAGCCACTAGAAGGTGTCGATGTGAACAACAGAAGTATCTACCTTCTACAGCACCGGGAAGCCCCAAAGACCGCAGGAAGGCAAAGGGAGAGTGCTTTGTGGTCCCTTTGGAAAACAGGGTTTGAAGGGATTCACTAAGGATTGTTAGTGAATGGGTAAACGACATGGGACGACTAGCATCGAGCTCAAGCTCTCTGTTTCTCGTCACACAGAGAGGCAGGCCGCAGGTCCAAGGCAGCGTGTGTCAAAGCGGTGCTTTAAATGCAGGAAGCTTTTACGGTGTCTTAGGCCATGTGTCTCTGCACTAGGATGCAACATGTAAACGACGGACTGCCTGACACTACTGGGAGCTGTAAGCCACTTTCAGTTGAGGACAACTATATGCCAATAGAAGGGCAATGGAGGCCTTCTTTCCTTATGCCACTTGAACGTGTAAATGTGAGCAGCAGATGTATCTCCCTTCTACCGCACCTGGCAAGTACAAAACTCAAAGGGAAAGTGCAGGGAGAATGCTCTGTGTTCCCTTTGGAAAAGAGCTTGAAGGGAAACGTTTTTTTCCTCACTGGAATTTTACAGCTTTGCAGGCTCAATTGTGGCAGGGAAACACTGTTGTGCCATATCTTCTCTTCTTAACACAATCCATTTCTCGTCCCAGAAATAGGCAGGCCCCAGATCCAAGGCAGCCAGTGTCAACGCGGTGCTTAAACTCCAGCATGCGTTTATGATGTCATAGGCCACTAGGCTGTGCACTAGATTCTAAGATGTAGGCGACGGAGTGCCCGACACTTCTGGGACCGGTAAGCCCCGTTCAGTGGAGGAGAACTATATGCCAAAAGAAGGGCAATGGAGACCTTCTTTTCTTAAGCCACTAGAAGCTCTAAATGTGAACAGCAGATGTATCTCCTTCCTACCGCACCTGGGAAGTACAAAACACAGAACGAAGGCCCAGGGGGAATGCTCTGTGCTCCTTGTGGAGAATAGAGCTTGAAAACTGACCTGAAAACGTTCAGTGTTTTCGGAAGCCACTAGAAGGTGTCAATGTGAACAACAGAAATATCTACCTTCTACAACACCAGGAAGCCCCAAAGACCGCAGGAAGGAAAAGGGAGAGTGCTTTGTGGTCCCTTTGGAAAACAGGGTTTGAAGGGATTCACTAAGGATTGTTAGTGAATGGGTAAACCACATGGGATGACTAGCATCGAGCTCAAGCTCTCTGTTTCTCGTCACACAGAGAGGCAGGCCGCAGGTCCAAGGCAGCGTGTGTCAAAGCGGTGCTTTAAATGCAGGAAGCTTTTACGGTGTCTTAGGCCATGTGTCTCTGCACTAGGATGCAACATGTAAACGACGGACTGCCTGACACTACTGGGAGCTGTAAGCCACTTTCAGTTGAGGACAACTATATGCCAAAAGAAGGGCAATGGAGGCCTTCTTTCCTTAAGCCACTAGAATGTGTAAATGTGAGCAGCAGATGTATCTCCCTTCTACCGCACCTGGCAAGTACAAAACTCAAAGGGAAAGTGCAGGGAGAATGCTCTGTGTTCCCTTTGGAAAAGAGCTTGAAGGGAAACGTTTTTTTCCTCACTGGAATTTTACAGCTTTGCAGGCTCAATTGTGGCAGGGAAACACTGTTGTTCCATATCTTCTCTTCTAAACACAATCCATTTCTCGTCCCAGAAAGAGGCAGGCCCCAGATCCAAGGCAGCCTGTTTCAAAGCGGTGCTTAAACTCCAGCAAGCGTTTATGGTGTCATAGGCCACTAGGCTGTGCACTAGATTCTAAGATGTAGGCGAAGGACTGCCCGTCAGTTCTGGGACATGTAAGCTACGTTCGGTTGAGGAGAACAATATGCCAGAAGAAGGGCAATGGAGGCCTTCTTCCCTTAAGCCACTAGAACGTGTATATGTGAACTGCAGATGTATATCTCCCTTGTACGCACGTGGGAAGTACAAAACACAAAGGGAAAGTGCAGGGAGAATACTCTGTGTTCCCTTTGGAAAAGAGCTTGAAGGGAACCTTTTTTTCCTCACTGGGATTTAGAGCGTTGCAGGCTCCATTGTGGCAGGGAAACACTGTTGTGCCATATCTTCTCTTCTTAACACAATCCATTTCTCGTCCCAGAAATAGGCAGGCCCCAGGTCCAAAGCAGCCAGTGTCAAAGCGGTGCTTAAACTCCAGCATGCATTTATGATGTCATAGGCCACTAGGCTGTGCACTAGATTCTAAGATGTAGGCGACGGAGTGCCCGACACTTCTGGGACCGGTAAGCCCCGTTCAGTGGAGGAGAACTATATGCCAAAAGAAGGGCAATGGAGACCTTCTTTTCTTAAGCCACTAGAAGCTCTAAATGTGAACAGCAGATGTATCTCTTTCAAACCACACCTGGGAAGTACAAAACACAGAACGAAGGCCCAGGGGGAATGCTCTGTGCTCCTTTTGGAGAATAGAGCTTGAAAACTGACCTGAAAACGTTCAGTGATTTCGGAAGCCACTAGAAGGTGTCAATGTGAACAACAGAAATATCTACCTTCTACAACACCGGGAAGCCCCAAAGACCGCAGGAAGGCAAAGGGAGAGTGCTTTGTGGTCCCTTTGGAAAACAGGGTTTGAAGGGATTCACTAAGGATTGTTAGTGAATGGGTAAACCACATGAGACGACTAGCATCGAGCTCAAGCTCTCTGTTTCTCGTCACACAGAGAGGCAGGCCGCAGGTCCAAGGCAGCGTGTGTCAAAGCGGTGCTTTAAATGCAGGAAGCTTTTACGGTGTCTTAGGCCATGTGTCTCTGCACTAGGATGCAACATGTAAACGACGGACTGCCTGACACTACTGGGAGCAGTAAGCCACTTTCAGTTGAGGACAACTATATGCCAAAAGAAGGGCAATGGAGGCCTTCTTTCCTTAAACCACTAGAATGTGTAAATGTGAGCAGCAGATGTATCTCCCTTCTACCGCACCTGGCAAGTACAAAACTCAAAGGGAAAGTGCAGGGAGAATGCTCTGTGTTCCCTTTGGAAAAGAGCTTGAAGGGAAACGTTTTTTTCCTCACTGGAATTTTACAGCTTTGCAGGCTCAATTGTGGCAGGGAAACACTGTTGTTCCATATCTTCTCTTCTAAACACAATCCATTTCTCGTCCCAGAAAGAGGCAGGCCCCAGATCCAAGGCAGCCTGTTTCAAAGCGGTGCTTAAACTCCAGCAAGCGTTTATGGTGTCATAGGCCACTAGGCTGTGCACTAGATTCTAAGATGTAGGCGAAGGACTGCCCGTCAGTTCTGGGACCTGTAAGCTACGTTCGGTTGAGGAGAACAATATGCCAGAAGAAGGGCAATGGAGGCCTTCTTTCCTTAAGCCACTAGAACGTGTATATGTGAACTGCAGATGTATATCTCCCTTGTACGCACGTGGGAAGTACAAAACTCAAAGGGAAAGTGCAGGGAGAATGCTCTGTGTTCCCTTTGGAAAAGAGCTTGAAGGGAACCTTTTTTTCCTCACTGGGATTTAGAGCGTTGCAGGCTCAATTGTGGCAGGGAAACACTGTTGTGCCGTATCTTCTCTTCTTAACACAATCCATTTCTCGTCCCAGAAAGAGGCAGGCCCCAGATCCAAGGCAGCCTGTTTCAAAGCGGTGCTTAAACTTCAGCAAGCGTTTATGGTGTCATAGGCCACTAGGCTGTGCACTAGATTCTAAGATATAGGCGAAGGACTGCCCGTCAGTTCTGGGACCTGTAAGCTACGTTCGGATGAGGAGAACTATATGCCAGAAGAAGGGCAATGGAGGCCTTCTTTCCTTAAGCCACTAGAACGTGTAAATGTGAACTGCAGATGTATATCTCCCTTGTACGCACGTGGGAAGTACAAAACTCAAAAGGAAAGTGCAGGGAGAATGCTCTGTGTTCCCTTTGGAAAAGAGCTTGAAGGGAACCTTTTTTTCCTCACTGGGATTTAGAGCGTTGCAGGCTCAATTGTGGCAGGGAAACACTGTTGTGCCGTATCTTCTCTTCTTAACACAATCCATTTCTCGTCCCAGAAAGAGGCAGGCCCCAGGTCCAAGGCAGCCAGTGTCAAAGCGGTGCTTAAACTCCAGCAAGCGTTTATGATGTCATAGGCCACCAGGCTGTGCACTAGATTCTAAGATGTAGGCGACGGAGTGCCCGACACTTCTGGGACCGGTAAGCCCCGTTCAGTGGAGGAGAACTATATGCCAAAAGAAGGGCAATGGAGACCTTCTTTTCTTAAGCCACTAGAAGCTCTAAATGTGAACAGCAGATGTATCTCCTTCCTACCGCACCTGGGAAGTACAAAACACAGAACGAAGGCCCAGGGGGAATGCTCTGTGCTCCTTGTGGAGAATAGAGCTTGAAAACTGACCTGAAAACTTTCAGTGTTTTCGGAAGCCACTAGAAGGTGTCAATGTGAACAACAGAAGTATCTACCTTCTACAACATCGGGAAGCCCCAAAGACCGCAGGAAGGAAAAGGGAGAGTGCTTTGTGGTCCCTTTGGAAAACAGGGTTTGAAGGGATTCCCTAAGGATTGTTAGTGAATGGGTAAACCACATGGGACGACTAGCATCGAGCTCAAGCTCTCTGTTTCTCGTCACACAGAGAGGCAGGCCGCAGGTCCAAGGCAGCGTGTGTCAAAGTGGAGCTTTAAATGCAGGAAGCTTTTACGGTGTCTTAGGCCATGTGTCTCTGCACTAGGATGCAACATGTAAAGGAAGGACTGCCTGACACTACTGGGAGCTATAAGCCACTTTCAGTTGAGGACAACTATATGCCAAAAGAAGGGCAATGGAGGCCTTCTTTCCTTAAGCCACTAGAACGTGTAAATGTGAACTGCAGATGTATCGCCCTTCTACCGCACCTGGCAAGTACAAAACTCAAAGGGAAAGTGCAGGGAGAATGCTCTGTGTTCCCTTTGGAAAAGAGCTTGAAGGGAACCTTTTTTTCCTCACTGGGATTTACAGCGTTGCAGGCTCCATTGTGGCAGGGAAACACTGTTGTGCCATATCTTCTCTTCTTAACACAATCCATTTCTCGTCCCAGAAATAGGCAGGCCCCAGGTCCAAGGCAGCCAGTGTCAAAGCGGTGCTTAAACTCCAGCAAGCGCTTATGATGTAATAGGCCACCAGGCTGTGCACTAGATTCTAAGATGTAGGCGACGGAGTGCCCGACACTTCTGGGACCGGTAAGCCCCGTTCAGTGGAGGAGAACTATATGCCAAAAGAAGGGCAATGGAGAACTTCTTTTCTTAAGCCACTAGAAGCTCTAAATGTGGACAGCAGATGTATCTCCTTCCTACCGCCCCTGGGAAGTACAAAACACAGAACGAAGGTGCAGGGGGAATGCTCTGTGGTCCTTGTGGAGAATAGGGCTTGAAAACTGACCTGAAAACGTTCAGCGTTTTCGGATGCCACTAGAAGGTGTCAATGTGAACAACAGAAATATCTACCTTCTACAACACCGGGAAGCCCCAAAGACCGCAGGAAGGCAAAGGGAGAGTGCTTTGTGGTCCCTTTGGAAAACAGGGTTTGAAGGGATTCACTAAGGATTGTTAGTGAATAGGTAAACCACATGGGACGACTAGCATCGAGCTCAAGCTCTCTGTTTCTCGTCACACAGAGAGGCAGGCCGCAGGTCCAAGGCAGCGTGTGTCAAAGCGGTGCTTTAAATGCAGGAAGCTTTTACGGTGTCTTAGGCCATGTGTCTCTGCACTAGGATGCAACATGTAAACGACGGACTGCCTGACACTACTGGGAGCTGTAAGCCACTTTCAGTTGAGGACAACTATATGCCAATAGAAGGGCAATGGAGGCCTTCTTTCCTTAAGCCACTAGAACGTGTAAATGTGAGCAGCAGATGTATCTCCCTTCTACCGCACCTGGCAAGTACAAAACTCAAAGGGAAAGTGCAGGGAGAATGCTCTGTGTTCCCTTTGGAAAAGAGCTTGAAGGGAAACGTTTTTTTCCTCACTGGAATTTACAGCTTTGCAGGCTCAATTGTGGCAGGGAAACACTGTTGTGCCATATCTTCTCTTCTTAACACAATCCATTTCTCGTCCCAGAAAGAGGCAGGCCCCAGGTCCAAGGCAGAAAGTGTCAAAGCGGTGCTTATACTCCAGCATGCGTTTATGATGTCATAGGCCACTAGGCTGTGCACTAGATTCTAAGATGTAGGCGACGGAGTGCCCGACACTTCTGGGACCGGTAAGCCCCGTTCAGTGTAGGAGAACTATATGACAAAAGAAGGGCAATGGAGACCTTCTTTTCTTAAGCCACTAGAAGCTCTAAATGTGAACAGCAGATGTATCTCCTTCCTACCGCCCCTGGGAAGTACAAAACACAGAACGAAGGCGTAGGGGGAATGCTCTGTGGTCCTTGTGGAGAATAGGGCTTGAAAACTGACCTGAAAACGTTCAGCGTTTTCGGAAGCCACTAGAAGGTGTCGATGTGAACAACAGAAGTATCTACCTTCTACAGCACCGGGAAGCCCCAAAGACCGCAGGAAGGCAAAGGGAGAGTGCTTTGTGGTCCCTTTGGAAAACAGGGTTTGAACGGATTCACTAAGGATTGTTAGTGAATGGGTAAACCACATGGGACGACTAGCATCGAGCTCAAGCTCTCTGTTTCTCGTCACACAGAGAGGCAGGCCGCAGGTCCAAGGCAGCGTGTGTCAAAGCGGTGCTTTAAATGCAGGAAGCTTTTACGGTGTCTTAGGCCATGTGTCTCTGCACTAGGATGCAACATGTAAACGACGGACTGCCTGACACTACTGGGAGCTGTAAGCCACTTTCAGTTGGGGACAACTATATGCCAATAGAAGGGCAATGGAGGCCTTCCTTCCTTAAGCCACTAGAACGTGTAAATGTGAACAGCAGATGTATCTCCCTTCTACCGCACCTGGCAAGTACAAAACTCAAAGGGAAAGTGCAGGGAGAATGCTGTGTTCCCTTTGGAAAAGAGCTTGAAGGGAAACGTTTTTTTCCTCACTGGAATTTTACAGCTTTGCAGGCTCAATTGTGGCAGGGAAACACTGTTGTTCCATATCTTCTCTTCTTAACACAATCCATTTCTCGTCCCAGAAAGAGGCAGGCCCCAGATCCAAGGCAGCCTCTTTCAAAACGGTGCTTAAACTCCAGCAAGCGTTTATGGTGTCATAGGCCACTAGGCTGTGCACTAGATTCTAAGATGTAGGCGAAGGACTGCCCGTCAGTTCTGGGACCTGTAAGCTACGTTCGGTTGAGGAGAACTATATGCCAGAAGAAGGACAATGGAGGCCTTCTTTCCTTAAGCCACTAGAACGTGTAAATGTGAACTGCAGATGTATATCTCCCTTGTACGCCCGTGGGAAGTACAAAACTCAAAGGGAAAGTGCAGGGAGAATGCTCAGTGTTCCCTTTGGAAAAGAGAGCTTGAAGGGAAACTTTTTTTCTTCACTGGGATTTAGAGCGTTGCAGGCTCCATTGTGGCAGGGAAATACTGTTGTGCCATATCTTCTCTTCTTAACAGAATCCATTTCTCGTCCCAGAAAGAGGCAGGCCCCAGATCCAAGGCAGCCTGTTTCAAAGCGGTGCTTAAACTCCAGCATGCGTTTATGATGTCATAGGCCACCAGGCTGTGCACTAGATTCTAAGATGTAGGCGACGGAGTGCCCGACACTTCTGGGACCGGTAAGCCACGTTCAGTGGAGGAGAACTATATGCCAAAAGAAGGGCAATGGAGACCTTCTTTTCTTAAGCCACTAGAAGCTCTAAATGTGAACAGCAGATGTATCTCCTTCCTACCGCACCTGGGAAGTACAAAACACAGAACGAAGGCACAGGGGGAATGCTCTGTGATCCTTGTGGAGAATAGGGCTTGAAAACTGACCTGAAAACGTTCAGCGTTTTCGGAAGCCACTAGAAGGTGTCGATGTGAACAACAGAAGTATCTACCTTCTACAGCACGGGGAAGCCCCAAAGACCGCAGGAAGTCAAAGGGAGAGTGCTTTGTGGTCCCTTTGGAAAACAGGGTTTGAAGGGATTCCCTAAGGATTGTTAGTGAATAGGTAAACCACATGGGACGACTAGCATCGAGCTCAAGCTCTCTGTTTCTCGTCACACAGAGAGGCAGGCCGCAGGTCCAAGGCAGCGTGTGTCAAAGCGGTGCTTTAAATGCAGGAAGCTTTTACGGTGTCTTAGGCCATGTGTCTCTGCACTAGGATGCAACATGTAAAGGAAGGACTGCCTGACACTACTGGGAGCTGTAAGCCACTTTCAGTTGAGGACAACTATATGCCAAAAGAAGGGCAATGGAGGGCTTCTTTCCTTAAGCCACTAGAAGGTGTAAATGTGAGCAGCAGATGTATCTCCCTTCTACCGCACCTGGCAAGTACAAAACTCAAAGGGAAAGTGCAGGGAGAATGCTCTGTGTTCCCTTTGGAAAAGAGCTTGAAGGGAAACGTTGTTTTCCTCACTGGAATTTACAGCGTTGCAGGCTGAATTGTAGCAAGGAAACACTGTTGTGCCATATCTTCTCTTCTTAACACAATCCATTTCTCGTCCCAGAAAGAGGCAGGCCCCATATCCAAGGCAGCCTGTTTCAAAGCGGTGCTTAAACACCAGCATGCGTTTATTATGTCATAGGCCACTAGGCTGTGCACTAGATTCTAAGATGTAGGCGACGGAGTGCCCGACACTTCTGGGACTGGTAAGCCCCGTTCAGTGTAGAAGAACTATATGCCAAAAGAAGGGCAATGGAGACCTTCTTTTCTTAAGCCACTAGAAGCTCTAAATGTGAACAGCAGATGTATCTCCTTCCTACCACCCCTGGGAAGTACAAAACACAGAACGAAGGCGCAGGGGGAATGCTCTGTGGTCCTTGTGGAGAATAGGGCTTGAAAACTGACCTGAAAACGTTCAGCGTTTTCGGAAGCCACTAGAAGGTGTCGATGTGAACAACAGAAGTATCTACCTTGTACAGCACCGGGAAGCCCCAAAGACCGCAGGAAGGCAAAGGGAGAGTGCTTTGTGGTCCCTTTGGAAAACAGGGTTTGAAGGGATTCACTAAGGATTGTTAGTGAATAGGTAAAACACATGGGACGACTAGCATCGAGCTCAAGCTCTCTGTTTCTCGTCACACAGAGAGGCAGGCCGCAGGTCCAAGGCAGCGTGTGTCAAAGCGGTGCTTTAAATGCAGGAAGCTTTTACGGTGTCTTAGGCCATGTGTCTCTGCACTAGGATGCAACATGTAAACGACGGACTGCCTGACACTACTGGGAGCTGTAAGCCACTTTCAGTTGGGGACAACTATATGCCAATAGAAGGGCAATGGAGGCCTTCTTTCCTTAAGCCACTAGAACGTGTAAATGTGAGCAGCAGATGTATCTCCCTTCTACCGCACCTGGCAAGTACAAAACTCAAAGGGAAAGTGCAGGGAGAATGCTCTGTGTTCCCTTTGGAAAAGAGCTTGAAGGGAAACGTTTTTATCCTCACTGGAATTTTACAGCTTTGCAGGCTCAATTGTGGCAGGGAAACACTGTTGTTCCATATCTTCTCTTCTAAACACAATCCATTTCTCGTCCCAGAAAGAGGCAGGCCCCAGATCCAAGGCAGCCTGTTTCAAAGCGGTGCTTAATCTCCAGCAAGCGTTTATGGTGTCATAGGCCACTAGGCTGTGCACTAGATTCTAAGATGTAGGCGAAGGACTGCCCGTCTGTTCTGGGACCTGTAAGGTACTTTCGGATGAGGAGAACCGAATGCCAGAAAAAGGGCAATGGAGGCCTTCTTTCCTTAAGTCACTAGAACGTGTAAATGTGAACTGCAGATGTATATCTCCCTTCTACCGCACCTGGGAAGTACAAAACTCAAAGGGAAAGTGCAGGGAGAATGCTCTGTGTTCCCTTTGGAAAAGAGAGCTTGAAGGGAAACTTTTTTTCCTCACTGGGATTTAGAGATTTGCAGACTCCATTGTGGCAGGGAAACACAGTTGTGCCATATCTTCTCTTCTTAACACAATCCATTTCTCGTCCCAGAAAGAGGCAGGCCCCAGATCCAAGGCAGCCTGTTTCAAAGCGGTGCTTAAACTCCAGCATGCGTTTATGATGTCATAGGCCACTAGGCTGTGCACTAGATTCTAAGATGTAGGCGACGGAGTGCCCGACACTTCTGGGACCGGTAAGCCCCGTTCAGTGTAGGAGAACTATATGCCAGAAGAAGGGCAATGGAGACCTTCTTTTCTTAAGCCACTAGAAGCTCTAAATGTGAACAGCAGATGTATCTCCTTCCTACCGCACCTGGGAAGTACAAAACACAGAACGAAGGCACAGGGGGAATGCTCTGTGATCCTTGTGGAGAATAGGGCTTGAAAACTGACCTGAAAACGTTCAGCGTTTTCGGAAGCCACTAGAAGGTGTCGATGTGAACAACCGAAGTCTCTACCTTCTACAGCACCGCGAAGCCCCAAAGACCGCAGGAAGGAAAAGGGAGAGTGCTTTGTGGTCCCTTTGGAAAACAAGGTTTGAAGGGATTCACTAAGGATTGTTAGTGAATAGGTAAACCACATGGGACCACTAGCATCGAGCTCAAGCTCTCTGTTTCTCGTCACACAGAGAGGCAGGCCGCAGGTCCAAGGCAGCGTGTGTCAAAGCGGTGCTTTAAATGCAGGAAGCTTTTACGGTGTCTTAGGCCATGTGTCTCTGCACTAGGATGCAACATGTAAAGGAAGGACTGCCTGACACTACTGGGAGCTGTAAGCCACTTTCAGTTGAGGACAACTATATGCCAAAAGAAGGGCAATGGAGGCCTTCTTTCCTTAAGCCACTAGAACGTGTAAATGTGGGCAGCAGATGTATCTCCCTTCTACCGCACCTGGCAAGTACAAAACTCAATGGGAAAGTGCAGGGAGAATGCTCTGTGTTCCCTTTGGAAAAGAGCTTGAAGGGAAACGTTTTTTTCCTCACTGGAATTTACAGCGTTGCAGGCTCAATTGTAGCAGGGAAACACTGTTGTGCCATATCTTCTCTTCTTAACACAATCCATTTCTCGTCCCAGAAAGAGGCAGGCCCCAGATCCAAGGCAGCCTGTTTCAAAGCGGTGCTTAAACTCCAGCATGCGTTTATGATGTCATAGGCCACTAGGCTGTGCACTAGATTCTAAGATGTAGGCGACGGAGTGCCTGAAACTTCTGGGACTGGTAAGCCCCGTTCAGTGTAGGAGAAATATATGCCAAAAGAAGGGCAATGGAGACCTTCTTTTCTTAAGCCACTAGAAGCTCTAAATGTGAACAGCAGATGTATCTCCTTCCTACCACCCCTGGGAAGTACAAAACACAGAACGAAGGCGCAGGGGGAATGCTCTGTGGTCCTTGTGGAGAATAGAGCTTGAAAACTGACCTGAAAACGTTCAGTGTTTTCGGAAGCCACTAGAAGGTGTCAATGTGAACAACAGAAGTATCTACCTTCTACAACACCGGGAAGCACCAAAGACCGCAGGAAGGAAAAGGGAGAGTGCTTTGTGGTCCCTTTGGAAAACAGGGTTTGAAGGGATTCCCTAAGGATTGTTAGTGAATGGGTAAACCACATGGGAAGACTAGCATCGAGCTCAAGCTCTCTGTTTCTCGTCACACAGAGAGGCAGGCCGCAGGTCCAAGGCAGCGTGTGTCAAAGTGGTGCCTTAAATGCAGGAAGCTTTTACGGTGTCTTAGGCCATGTGTCTCTGCACTAGGATGCAACATGTAAAGGAAGGACTGCCTGACACTACTGGGAGCTGTAAGCCACTTTCAGTTGAGGACAACTATATGCCAAAAAAGGGCAATGGATGCCTTCTTACCATAAGCCACTAGAACGTGTAAATGTGAGCAGCAGATGTATCGCCCTTCTACCGCACCTGGCAAGTACAAAACTCAAAAGGAAAGTGCAGGGAGAATGCTCTGTGTTCCCTTTGGAAAAGAGAGCTTGAAGGGAACCTTTTTTTCCTCACTGGGATTTACAGCGTTGCAGGCTCCATTGTGGCAGGGAAACACTGTTGTGCCATATCTTCTCTTCTTAACACAATCCATTTCTCGTCCCAGAAATAGGCAGGCCCCAGGTCCAAGGCAGCCAGTGTCAAAGCGGTGCTTAAACTCCAGCAAGCGCTTATGATGTAATAGGCCACCAGGCTGTGCACTAGATTCTAAGATGTAGGCGACGGAGTGCCCGACACTTCTGGGACCGGTAAGCCCCGTTCAGTGGAGGAGAACTATATGCCAAAAGAAGGGCAATGGAGACCTTCTTTTCTTAAGCCACTAGAAGCTCTAAATGTGGACAGCAGATGTATCTCCTTCCTACCGCCCCTGGGAAGTACAAAACACAGAACGAAGGCGCAGGGGGAATGCTCTGTGGTCCTTGTGGAGAATAGGGCTTGAAAACTGACCTGAAAACGTTCAGCGTTTTCGGAAGCCACTAGAAGGTGTCGATGTGAACAACAGAAATATCTACCTTGTACAGCACCGGGAAGCCCCAAAGACCGCAGGAAGGCAAAGGGAGAGTGCTTTGTGGTCCCTTTGGAAAACAGGGTTTGAAGGGATTCCCTAAGGATTGTTAGTGAATAGGTAAACCACATGGGACGACTAGCATCGAGCTCAAGCTCTCTGTTTCTCGTCACACAGAGAGGCAGGCCGCAGGTCCAAGGCAGCGTGTGTCAAAGCGGTGCTTTAAATGCAGGAAGCTTTTACGGTGTCTTAGGCCATGTGTCTCTGCACTAGGATGCAACATGTAAACGACGGACTGCCTGACACTACTGGGAGCTGTAAGACACTTTCACTTGAGGACAACTATATGCCAATAGAAGGGCAATGGAGGCCTTCTTTCCTTAAGCCACTAGAACGTGTAAATGTGAACAGCAGATGTATCTCCCTTATACCGCACCTGGCAAGTACAAAACTCAAAGGGAAAGTGCAGGGAGAATGCTCTGTGTTCCCTTTGGAAAAGAGCTTGAAGGGAAACGTTTTTATCCTCACTGGAATTTTACAGCTTTGCAGGCTCAATTGTGGCAGGGAAACACTGTTGTTCCATATCTTCTCTTCTAAACACAATCCATTTCTCGTCCCAGAAAGGGGCAGGCCCCAGATCCAAGGCAGCCTGTTTCAAAGCGGTGCTTAAACTCCAGCAAGCGTTTATGGTGTCATAGGCCACTAGGCTGTGCACTAGATTCTAAGATGTAGGCGAAGGACTGCCCGTCACTTCTGGGACATGTAAGCTACTTTCGGCTGAGGAGAACAATATGCCAGAAGAAGGGCAATGGAGGCCTTCTTTCCTTAAGCCACTAGAACGTGTATATGTGAACTGCAGATGTATATCTCCCTTGTACGCACGTGGGAAGTACAAAACTCAAAGGGAAAGTGCAGGGAGAATGCTCTGTGTTCCCTTTGGAAAAGAGCTGGAAGGGAACCTTTTTTTCCTCACTGGGATTTAGAGCGTTGCAGGCTCAATTGTGGCAGGGAAACACTGTTGTGCCATATCTTCTCTTCTTAACACAATCCATTTCTCGTCCCAGAAATAGGCAGGCCCCAGGTCCAAGGCAGCCAGTGTCAAAGCGGTGCTTAAACTCCAGCATGCGTTTATGATGTCATAGGCCACTAGGCTGTGCACTAGATTCTAAGATGTAGGCGACGGAGTGCCCGACACTTCTGGGACCGGTAAGCCCCGTTCAGTGGAGGAGAACTATATGCCAAAAGAAGGGCAATGGAGACCTTCTTTTCTTAAGCCACTAGAAGCTCTAAATGTGAACAGCAGATGTATCTCCTTCCTACCGCACCTGGGAAGTACAAAACACAGAACGAAGGCGCAGGGGGAATGCTCTGTGATCCTTGTGGAGAATAGGGCTTGAAAACTGACCTGAAAACGTTCAGCGTTTTCGGAAGCCACTAGAAGGTGTCGATGTGAACAACAGAAGTATCTACCTTCTACAGCACCGGGAAGCCCCAAAGACCGCAGGAAGGAAAAGGGAGAGTGCTTTGTGGTCCCTTTGGAAAACAGGGTTTGAAGGGATTCACTAAGGATTGTTAGTGAATGGGTAAACCACATGGGACGACTAGCATCGAGCTCAAGCTCTGTTTATCTTCACACAGAGAGGCAGGCCACAGGTCCAAGGCAGCGTGTGTCAAAGCGGTGCTTTAAATGCAGGAAGCTTTTACGGTGTCTTAGGCCATGTGTCTCTGCACTAGGATGCAACATGTAAACGACGGACTGCCTGACACTACTGGGAGCTGTAAGCCACTTTCAGTTGAGGACAACTATATGCCAATAGAAGGGCAATGGAGGCCTTCTTTCCTTAAGCCACTAGAACGTGTAAATGTGAACAGCAGATGTATCTCCCTTCTACCGCACCTGGCAAGTACAAAACTCAAAGGGAAAGTGCAGGGAGAATGCTCTGTGTTCCCTTTGGAAAAGAGCTTGAAGGGAAACGTTTTTTTCCTCACTGGAATTTTACAGCTTTGCAGGCTCAATTGTGGCAGGGAAACACTGTTGTTCCATATCTTCTCTTCTTAACACATTCCATTTCTCCCCCCAGAAAGAGGCAGGCCCCAGGTCCAAGGCAGCCTGTTTCAAAGCGGTGCTTAAACTCCAGCAAGCGTTTATGGTGTCATAGGCC
Source organism: Mesoplodon mirus (assembly GCF_964341445.2). NCBI lineage: Eukaryota > Metazoa > Chordata > Mammalia > Artiodactyla > Ziphiidae > Mesoplodon > Mesoplodon mirus. Next base: position 22,346 of record NW_028295484.1, read on the forward strand.
ACTAGGCTGTGCACTAGATTCTAAGATGTAGGCGAAGGACTGCCCGTCAGTTCTGGGACCTGTAAGCTACGTTCGGTTGAGGAGAACAATATGCCAGAAGAAGGGCAATGGAGGCCTTCTTTCCTTAAGCCACTAGAACGTGTAAATGTGAGCAGCAGATGTATCGCCCTTCTACCGCACCTGGCAAGTACAAAACTCAAAGGGAAAGTGCAGGGAGAATGCTCTGTGTTCCCTTTGGAAAAGAGAGCTTGAAGGGAACCTTTTTTTCCTCACTGGGATTTACAGCATTGCAGGCTCCATTGTGGCAGGGAAACACTGTTGTGCCATATCTTCTCTTCTTAACACAATCCATTTCTCGTCCCAGAAATAGGCAGGCCCCAGGTCCAAGGCAGCCAGTGTCAAAGCGGTGCTTAATCTCCAGCAAGCGCTTATGATATAATAGGCCACCAGGCTGTGCACTAGATTCTAAGTTGTAGGCGACGGAGTGCCCGACACTTCTGGGACCGGTAAGCCACGTTCAGTGGAGGAGAACTATATGCCAAAAGAAGGGCAATGGAGACCTTCTTTTCTTAAGCCACTAGAAGCTCTAAATGTGAACAGCAGATGTATCTCCTTCCTACCGCCCTTGGAAGTACAAAACACAGAACGAAGGCGCAGGGGGAATGCTCTGTGGTCCTTGTGGAGAATAGGGCTTGAAAACTGACCTGAAAACGTTCAGCGTTTTCGGAAGCCACTAGAAGGTGTCGATGTGAACAACAGAAGTATCTACCTTCTACAGCACCGGGAAGCCCCAAAGACCGCAGGAAGGCAAAGGGAGAGTGCTTTGTGGTCCCTTTGGAAAACAGGGTTTGAAGGGATTCCCTAAGGATTGTTAGTGAATAGGTAAAACACATGGGACGACTAGCATCGAGCTCAAGCTCTCTGTTTCTCGTCACACAGAGAGGCAGGCCGCAGGTCCAAGGCAGCGTGTGTCAAAGCGGTGCTTTAAATGCAGGAAGCTTTTACGGTGTCTTAGGCCATGTGTCTCTGCACTAGGATGCAACATGTAAAGGAAGGACTGCCTGACACTACTGGGAGCTGTAAGCCACTTTCAGTTGAGGACAACTATATGCCAAAAGAAGGGCAATGGAGGCCTACTTTCCTTAAGCCACTAGAACGTGTAAATGTGAGCAGCAGATGTATCTCCCTTCTACCGCACCTGGCAAGTACAAAACTCAAAGGGAAAGTGCAGGGAGAATGCTCTGTGTTCCCTTTGGAAAAGAGCTTGAAGGGAAACGTTTTTTTCCTCACTGGAATTTACAGCGTTGCAGGCTCAATTGTAGCAGGGAAACACTGTTGTGCCATATCTTCTCTTCTTAACACAATCCATTTCTCGTCCCAGAAAGAGGCAGGCCCCATATCCAAGGCAGCCTGTTTCAAAGCGGTGCTTAAACTCCAGCATGCGTTTATGATGTCATAGGCCACTAGGCTGTGCACTAGATTCTAAGATGTAGGCGACGGAGTGCCCGACACTTCTGGGACTGGTAAGCACCGTTCCGTGTAGGAGAACAATATGCCAAAAGAAGGGCAATGGAGACCTTTTCTTAAGCCACTAGAAGCTCTAAATGTGAACAGCAGATGTATCTCCTTCCTACCAACCCTGGGAAGTACAAAACACAGAACGAAGGCGCAGGGGGGATGCTCTGTGGTCCTTGTGGAGAATAGGGCTTGAAAACTGACCTGAAAACGTTCAGCGTTTTCGGAAGCCACTAGAAGGTGTCGATGTGAACAACAGAAGTATCTACCTTGTACAGCACCGGGAAGCCCCAAAGACCGCAGGAAGGCAAAGGGAGAGTGCTTTGTGGTCCCTTTGGAAAACAGGGTTTGAAGGGATTCACTAAGGATTGTTAGTGAATAGGTAAAACACATGGGACGACTAGCATCGAGCTCAAGCTCTCTGTTTCTCGTCACACAGAGAGGCAGGCCGCAGGTCCAAGGCAGCGTGTGTCAAAGCGGTGCTTTAAATGCAGGAAGCTTTTACGGTGTCTTAGGCCATGTGTCTCTGCACTAGGATGCAACATGTAAACGACGGACTGCCTGACACTACTGGGAGCTGTAAGCCACTTTCAGTTGAGGACAAGTATATGCCAATAGAAGGGCAATGGAGGCCTTCTTTCCTTAAGCCACTAGAACGTGTAAATGTGAACAGCAGATGTATCTCCCTTCTACCGCACCTGGCAAGTACAAAACTCAAAGGGAAAGTGCAGGGAGAATGCTCTGTGTTCCCTTTGGAAAAGAGAGCTTGAAGGGAAACTTTTTTTCCTCACTGGGATTTAGAGCGTTGCAGGCTCCATTGTGGCAGGGAAACACTGTTGTGCCATATCTTCTCTTCTTAACACAATCCATTTCTCGTCCCAGAAATAGGCAGGCCCCAGGTCCAAGGCAGCCAGTGTCAAAGCGGTGCTTAAACTCCAGCAAGCGTTTATGATGTAATAGGCCACCAGGCTGTGCACTAGATTCTAAGATGTAGGCGACGGAGTGCCCGACACTTCTGGGACCGGTAAGCCCCGTTCAGTGGAGGAGAACTATATGCCAAAAGAAGGGCAATGGAGACCTTCTTTTCTTAAGCCACTAGAAGCTCTAAATGTGAACAGCAGATATATCTCCTTCCTACCGCACCTGGAAGTACAAAACACAGAACGAAGGCCCAGGGGGAATGCTCTGTGCTCCTTGTGGAGAATAGAGCTTGAAAACTGACCTGAAAACGTTCAGTGTTTTCGGAAGCCACTACAAGGTGTCAATGTGAACAACAGAAGTATCTACCTTGTACAGCACCGGGAAACCCCAAAGACCGCAGGAAGGCAAAGGGAGAGTGCTTTGTGGTCCCTTTGGAAAACAGGGTTTGAAGGGATTCCCTAAGGATTGTTAGTGAATAGGTAAACCACATGGGACGACTAGCATCGAGCTCAAGCTCTCTGTTTCTCGTCACACAGAGAGGCAGGCCGCAGGTCCAAGGCAGCGTGTGTCAAAGCGGTGCTTTAAATGCAGGAAGCTTTTACGGTGTCTTAGGCCATGTGTCTCTGCACTAGGATGCAACATGTAAACGACGGACTGCCTGACACTACTGGGAGCTGTAAGCCACTTTCAGTTGAGGACAACTATATGCCAATAGAAGGGCAATGGAGGCCTTCTTTCCTTAAGCCACTAGAACGTGTAAATGTGAACAGCAGATGTATCTCCCTTCTACCGCACCTGGCAAGTACAAAACTCTAAGGGAAAGTGCAGGGAGAATGCTCTGTGTTCCCTTTGGAAAAGAGCTTGAAGGGAAACGTTTTTATCCTCACTGGAATTTTACAGCTTTGCAGGCTCAATTGTGGCAGGGAAACACTGTTGTTCCATATCTTCTCTTCTAAACACAATCCATTTCTCGTCCCAGAAAGAGGCAGGCCCCAGATTCAAGGCAGCCTGTTTCAAAGCGGTGCTTAAACTCCAGCAAGCGTTTATGGTGTCATAGGCCACTAGGCTGTGCACTAGATTCTAAGATGTAGGCGAAGGACTGCCCGTCAGTTCTGGGACCTGTAAGCTACGTTCGGTTGAGGAGAACTATATGCCAGAAGAAGGGCAATGGAGGCCTTCTTTCCTTAAGCCACTAGAACGTGTAAATGTGAACTGCAGATGTATATCTCCCTTGTACGCACGTGGGAAGTACAAAACTCAAAGGGAAAGTGCAGGGAGAATGCTCAGTGTTCCCTTTGGAAAAGATAGCTTGAAGGGAAACTTTTTTCCTTCACTGGGATTTAGAGCGTTGCAGGCTCCATTGTGGCAGGGAAACACTGTTGTGCCATATCTTCTCTTCTTAACACAATCCATTTCTCGTCCCAGAAAGAGGCAGGCCCCAGATCCAAGGCAGCCAGTGTCAAAGCGGTGCTTAAACTCCAGCATGCGTTTATGATGTCATAGGCCACTAGGCTGTGCACTAGATTCTAAGATGTAGGCGACGGAGTGCCCGACACTTCTGGGACCGGTAAGCCCCGTTCAGTGGAGGAGAACTATATGCCAAAAGAAGGGCAATGGAGACCTTCTTTTCTTAAGCCACTAGAAGCTCTAAATGTGAACAGCAGATGTATCTCCTTCCTACCGCACCTGGGAAGTACAAAACACAGAACGAAGGCGCAGGGGGAATGCTCTGTGATCCTTGTGGAGAATAGGGCTTGAAAACTGACCTGAAAACGTTCAGCGTTTTCGGAAGCCACTAGAAGGTGTCGATGTGAACAACAGAAGTATCTACCTTCTACAGCACCGGGAAGCCCCAAAGACCGCAGGAAGGCAAAGGGAGAGTGCTTTGTGGTCCCTTTGGAAAACAGGGTTTGAAGGGATTCACTAAGGATTGTTAGTGAATGGGTAAACCACATGGGACGACTAGCATCGAGCTCAAGCTCTGTTTATCTTCACACAGAGAGGCAGGCCGCAGGTCCAAGGCAGCGTGTGTCAAAGCGGTGCTTTAAATGCAGGAAGCTTTTACGGTGTCTTAGGCCATGTGTCTCTGCACTAGGATGCAACATGTAAACGACGGACTGCCTGACACTACTGGGAGCTGTAAGCCACTTTCAGTTGAGGACAACTATATGCCAATAGAAGGGCAATGGAGGCCTTCTTTCCTTAAGCCACTAGAACGTGTAAATGTGAACAGCAGATGTATCTCCCTTCTACCGCACCTGGCAAGTACAAAACTCAAAGGGAAAGTGCAGGGAGAATGCTCTGTGTTCCCTTTGGAAAAGAGCTTGAAGGGAAACGTTTTTTTCCTCACTGGAATTTTACAGCTTTGCAGGCTCAATTGTGGCAGGGAAACACTGTTGTTCCATATCTTCTCTTCTTAACACATTCCATTTCTCCCCCCAGAAAGAGGCAGGCCCCAGGTCCAAGGCAGCCTGTTTCAAAGCGGTGCTTAAACTCCAGCAAGCGTTTATGGTGTCATAGGCCACTAGGCTGTGCACTAGATTCTAAGATGTAGGCGAAGGACTGCCCGTCAGTTCTGGGACCTGTAAGCTACGTTCGGTTGAGGAGAACAATATGCCAGAAGAAGGGCAATGGAGGCCTTCTTTCCTTAAGCCACTACAACGTGTAAATGTGAGCAGCAGATGTATCGCCCTTCTACCGCACCTGGCAAGTACAAAACTCAAAGGGAAAGTGCAGGGAGAATGCTCTGTGTTCCCTTTGGAAAAGAGAGCTTGAAGGGAACCTTTTTTTCCTCACTGGGATTTACAGCGTTGCAGGCTCCATTGTGGCAGGGAAACACTGTTGTGCCATATCTTCTCTTCTTAACACAATCCATTTCTCGTCCCAGAAATAGGCAGGCCCCAGGTCCAAGGCAGCCAGTGTCAAAGCGGTGCTTAATCCCCAGCAAGCGCTTATGATATAATAGGCCACCAGGCTGTGCACTAGATTCTAAGTTGTAGGCGACGGAGTGCCCGACACTTCTGGGACCGGTAAGCCCCGTTCAGTGGAGGAGAACTATATGCCAAAAGAAGGGCAATGGAGACCTTCTTTTCTTAAGCCACTAGAAGCTCTAAATGTGGACAGCAGATGTATCTCCTTCCTACCGCCCCTGGGAAGTACAAAACACAGAACGAAGGCGCAGGGGGAATGCTCTGTGGTCCTTGTGGAGAATAGGGCTTGAAAACTGACCTGAAAACGTTCAGCGTTTTCGGAAGCCACTAGAAGGTGTCGATGTGAACAACCGAAGTATCTACCTTCTACAGCACCGGGAAGCCCCAAAGACCGCAGGAAGGCAAAGGGAGAGTGCTTTGTGGTCCCTTTGGAAAACAGGGTTTGAAGGGATTCACTAAGGATTGTTAGTGAATAGGTAAACCACATGGGACGACTAGCATCGAGCTCAAGCTCTCTGTTTCTCGTCACACAGAGAGGCAGGCCGCAGGTCCAAGGCAGCGTGTGTCAAAGCGGTGCTTTAAATGCAGGAAGCTTTTACGGTGTCTTAGGCCATGTGTCTCTGCACTAGGATGCAACATGTAAACGACGGACTGCCTGACACTACTGGGAGCTGTAAGCCACTTTCAGTTGAGGACAACTATATGCCAATAGAAGGGCAATGGAGGCCTTCTTTCCTTAAGCCACTAGAACGTGTAAATGTGAACAGCAGATGTATCTCCCTTCTACCGCACCTGGCAAGTACAAAACTCAAAGGGAAAGTGCAGGGAGAATGCTCTGTGTTCCCTTTGGAAAAGAGCTTGAAGGGAAACGTTTTTATCCTCACTGGAATTTTACAGCTTTGCAGGCTCAATTGTGGCAGGGAAACACTGTTGTTCCATATCTTCTCTTCTAAACACAATCCATTTCTCGTCCCAGAAAGAGGCAGGCCCCAGATCCATGGCAGCCTGTTTCAAAGCGGTGCTTAAACTCCAGCAAGCGTTTATGGTGTCATAGGCCACTAGGCTGTGCACTAGATTCTAAGATGTAGGCGAAGGACTGCCCGTCAGTTCTGGGACCTGTAAGCTACGTTCGGTTGAGGAGAACAATATGCCAGAAGAAGGGCAATGGAGGCCTTCTTTCCTTAAGCCACTAGAACGTGTATATGTGAACTGCAGAGGTATATCTCCCTTGTACGCACGTGGGAAGTACAAAACTCAAAGGGAAAGTGCAGGGAGAATGCTCTGTGTTCCCTTTGAAAAAGAGCTTGAAGGGAACCTTTTTTTCCTCACTGGGATTTAGAGCGTTGCAGGCTCAATTGTGGCAGGGAAACACTGTTGTGCCATATCTTCTCTTCTTAACACAATCCATTTCTCGTCCCAGAAATAGGCAGGCCCCAGGTCCAAGGCAGCCAGTGTCAAAGCGGTGCTTAAACTCCAGCATGCGTTTATGATGTCATAGGCCATTAGGCTGTGCACTAGATTCTAAGATGTAGGCGACGGAGTGCCCGACACTTCTGGGACTGGTAAGCCACGTTCAGTGGAGGAGAACTATATGCCAAAAGAAGGGCAATGGAGACCTTCTTTTCTTAAGCCACTAGAAGCTCTAAATGTGAACAGCAGATGTATCTCCTTCCTACCGCACCTGGGAAGTACAAAACACAGAACGAAGGCCCAGGGGGAATGCTCTGTGCTCCTTGTGGAGAATAGAGCTTGAAAACTGACCTGAAAACGTTCAGTGTTTTCGGAAGCCACTAGAAGGTGTCAATGTGAACAACAGAAGTATCTACCTTCTACAACACCGGGAAGCCCCAAAGACCGCAGGAAGGAAAAGGGAGAGTGCTTTGTGGTCCCTTTGGAAAACAGGGTTTGAAGGGATTCCCTAAGGTTTGTTAGTGAATGGGTAAACCACATGGGACGACTAGCATCGAGCTCAAGCTCTCTGTTTCTCGTCACACAGAGAGGCAGGCCGCAGGTCCAAGGCAGCGTGTGTCAAAGTGGTGCTTTAAATGCAGGAAGCTTTTACGGTGTCTTAGGCCATGTGTCTCTGCACTAGGATGCAACATGTAAAGGAAGGACTGCCTGACACTACTGGGAGCTGTAAGCCACTTTCAGTTGAGGACAACTATATGCCAAAAGAAGGGCAATGGAGGCCTTCTTTCCTTAAGCCACTAGAACGTGTAAATGTGAGCAGCAGATGTATCTCCCTTCTACCGCACCTGGCAAGTACAAAACTCAAAGGGAAACTGCAGGGAGAATGCTCTGTGTTCCCTTTGGAAAAGAGCTTGAAGGGAAACGTTTTTATCCTCACTGGAATTTTACAGCTTTGCAGGCTCAATTGTGGCAGGGAAACACTGTTGTTCCATATCTTCTCTTCTAAACACAATCCATTTCTCGTCCCAGAAAGAGGCAGGCCCCAGATCCAAGGCAGCCTGTTTCAAAGCGGTGCTTAAACTCCAGCAAGCGTTTATGGTGTCATAGGCCACTAGGCTGTGCTCTAGATTCTAAGATGTAGGCGAAGGACTGCCCGTCAGTTCTGGGACCTGTAAGCTACGTTCGGTTGAGGAGAACAATATGCCAGAAGAAGGGCAATGGAGGCCTTCTTTCCTTAAGCCACTAGAACGTGTATATGTGAACTGCAGATGTATATCTCCCTTGTACGCACGTGGGAAGTACAAAACTCAAAGGGAAAGTGCAGGGAGAATGCTCTGTGTTCCCTTTGGAAAAGAGCTTGAAGGGAACCTTTTTTTCCTCACTGGGATTTAGAGCGTTGCAGGCTCAATTGTGGCAGGGAAACACTGTTGTGCCATATCTTCTCTTCTTAACACAATCCATTTCTCGTCCCAGAAATAGGCAGGCCCCAGGTCCAAGGCAGCCAGTGTCAAAGCGGTGCTTAAACTCCAGCATGCGTTTATGATGTCATAGGCCACCAGGCTGTGCACTAGATTCTAAGATGTTGGCGACGGAGTGCCCGACACTTTTGGGACCGGTAAGCCCCGTTCAGTGGAGGAGAACTATATGCCAAAAGAAGGGCAATGGAGACCTTCTTTTCTTAAGCCACTAGAAGCTCTAAATGTGAACAGCAGATGTATCTCCTTCCTACCGCACCTGGGAAGTACAAAACACAGAACGAAGGCCCAGGGGGAATGCTCTGTGCTCCTTGTGGAGAATAGAGCTTGAAAACTGACCTGAAAACGTTCAGTGTTTTCGGAAGCCACTACAAGGTGTCAATGTGAACAACAGAAGTATCTACCTTCTACAACACCGGGAAGCCCCAAAGACCGCAGGAAGGCAAAGGGAGAGTGCTTTGTGGTCCCTTTGGAAAACAGGGTTTGAAGGGATTCCCTAAGGATTGTTAGTGAATAGGTAAACCACATGGGACGACTAGCATCGAGCTCAAGCTCTCTGTTTCTCGTCACACAGAGAGGCAGGCCGCAGGTCCAAGGCAGCGTGTGTCAAAGCGGTGCTTTAAATGCAGGAAGCTTTTACGGTGTCTTAGGCCATGTGTCTCTGCACTAGGATGCAACATGTAAAGGAAGGACTGCCTGACACTACTGGGAGCTGTAAGCCACTTTCAGTTGAGGACAACTATATGCCAAAAGAAGGGCAAAGGAGGCCTTCTTTCCTTAAGCCACTAGAACGTGTAAATGTGAGCAGCAGATGTATCGCCCTTCTACCGCACCTGGCAAGTACAAAACTCAAAGGGAAAGTGCACGGAGAATGCTCTGTGTTCCCTTTGGAAAAGAGAGCTTGAAGGGAACCTTTTTTTCCTCACTGGGATTTACAGCGTTGCAGGCTCCATTGTGGCAGGGAAACACTGTTGTGCCATATCTTCTCTTCTTAACACAATCCATTTCTCGTCCCAGAAATAGGCAGGCCCCAGGTCCAAGGCAGCCAGTGTCAAAGCGGTGCTTAAACTCCAGCAAGCGCTTATGATGTAATAGGCCACCAGGCTGTGCACTAGATTCTAAGATGTAGGCGACGGTGTGCCCGACACTTCTGGGACCGGTAAGCCCCATTCAGTGGAGGAGAACTATATGCCAAAAGAAGGGCAATGGAGACCTTCTTTTCTTAAGCCACTAGAAGCTCTAAATGTGGACAGCAGATGTATCTCCTTCCTACCGCCCCTGGGAAGTACAAAACACAGAACGAAGGCGCAGGGGGAATGCTCTGTGGTCCTTGTGGAGAATAGGGCTTGAAAACTGACCTGAAAACGTTCAGCGTTTTCGGAAGCCACTAGAAGGTGTCAATGTGAACAACAGAAGTATCTACCTTCTACAGCACCGGGAAGCCCCAAAGACCACAGGAAGGCAAAGGGAGAGTGCTTTGTGGTCCCTTTGGAAAACAGGGTTTGAAGGGATTCACTAAGGATTGTTAGTGAATAGGTAAAACACATGGGACGACTAGCATCGAGCTCAAGCTCTCTGTTTCTCGTCACACAGAGAGGCAGGCCGCAGGTCCAAGGCAGCGTGTGTCAAAGCGGTGCTTTAAATGCAGGAAGCTTTTACGGTGTCTTAGGCCATGTGTCTCTGCACTAGGATGCAACATGTAAACGACGGACTGCCTGACACTACTGGGAGCTGTAAGCCACTTTCAGTTGAGGACAACTATATGCCAATAGAAGGGCAATGGAGGCCTTCTTTCCTTAAGCCACTAGAACGTGTAAATGTGAACAGCAGATGTATCTCCCTTCTACCGCACCTGGCAAGTACAAAACTCAAAGGGAAAGTGCAGGGAGAATGCTCTGTGTTCCCTTTGGAAAAGAGCTTGAAGGGAAACGTTTTTATCCTCACTGGAATTTTACAGCTTTGCAGGCTCAATTGTGGCAGGGAAACACTGTTGTTCCATATCTTCTCTTCTAAACACAATCCATTTCTCGTCCCAGAAAGAGGCAGGCCCCAGATCCAAGGCAGCCTGTTTCAAAGCGGTGCTTAAACTCCAGCAAGCGTTTATGGTGTCATAGGCCACTAGGCTGTGCACTAGATTCTAAGATGTAGGCGAAGGACTGCCCGTCTGTTCTGGGACCTGTAAGCTACTTTCGGATGAGGAGAACCAAATGCCAGAAGAAGGGCAATGGAGGCCTTCTTTCCTTAAGTCACTAGAACGTGTAAATGTGAACTGCAGATGTATATCTCCCTTCTACCGCACCTGGGAAGTACAAAACTCAAAGGGAAAGTGCAGGGAGAATGCTCTGTGTTCCCTTTGGAAAAGAGAGCTTGAAGGGAAACTTTTTTTCCTCACTGGGATTTAGAGCGTTGCAGGCTCCATTGTGGCAGGGAAACACTTTTGTGCCATATCTTCTCTTCTTAACACAATCCATTTCTCGTCCCAGAAATAGGCAGGCCCCAGGTCCAAGGCAGCCAGTGTCAAAGCGGTGCTTAAACTCCAGCAAGCGTTTATGATGTCATAGGCCACCAGGCTGTGCACTAGATTCTAAGATGTAGGCGACGGAGTGCCCGACACTTCTGGGACCGGTAAGCCCCGTTCAGTGGAGGAGAACTATATGCCAAAAGAAGGGCAATGGAGACCTTCTTTTCTTAAGCCACTAGAAGCTCTAAATGTGAACAGCAGATATATCTCCTTCCTACCGAACCTGGGAAGTACAAAACACAGAACGAAGGCCCAGGGGGAATGCTCTGTGCTCCTTGTGGAGAATAGAGCTTGAAAACTGACCTGAAAACGTTCAGTGTTTTCGGAAGCCACTAGAAGGTGTCAATGTGAACAACAGAAGTATCTACCTTCTACAACACCGGGAAGCCCCAAAGACCGCAGGAAGGCAAAGCAAGAGTGCTTTGTGGTCCCTTTGGAAAACAGGGTTTGAAGGGATTCACTAAGGATTGTTAGTGAATACGTAAACCAAATGGGACGACTAGCATCGAGCTCAAGCTCTCTGTTTCTCGTCACACAGAGAGGCAGGCCGCAGGTCCAAGGCAGCGTGTGTCAAAGCGGTGCTTTAAATGCAGGAAGCTTTTACGGTGTCTTAGGCCATGTGTCTCTGCACTAGGATGCAACATGTAAACGACGGACTGCCTGACACTACTGGGAGCTGTAAGCCACTTTCAGTTGAGGACAACTATATGCCAATAGAAGGGCAATGGAGGCCTTCTTTCCTTAAGCCACTAGAACGTGTAAATGTGAACAGCAGATGTATCTCCCTTCTACCGCACCTGGCAAGTACAAAACTCAAAGGGAAAGTGCAGGGAGAATGCTCTGTGTTCCCTTTGGAAAAGAGCTTGAAGGGAAACGTTTTTATCCTCACTGGAATTTTACAGCTTTGCAGGCTCAATTGTGGCAGGGAAACACTGTTGTTCATATCTTCTCTTCTAAACACAATCCATTTCTCTTCCCTGAAAGAGGCAGGCCCCAGATCCAAGGCAGCCTGTTTCAAAGCGGTGCTTAAACTCCAGCAAGCGTTTATGGTGTCATAGGCCACTAGGCTGTGCACTAGATTCTAAGATGTAGGCGAAGGACTGCCCGTCAGTTCTGGGACCTGTAAGCTACGTTCGGTTGAGGAGAACTATATGCCAGAAGAAGGGCAATGGAGGCCTTCTTTCCTTAAGCCACTAGAACGTGTAAATGTGAACTGCAGATGTATATCTCCCTTGTACGCACGTGGGAAGTACAAAACTCAAAGGGAAAGTGCAGGGAGAATGCTCTGTGTTCCCTTTGGAAAAGATAGCTTGAAGGGAAACTTTTTTTCTTCACTGGGATTTAGAGCGTTGCAGGCTCCATTGTGGCAGGGAAACACTGTTGTGCCATATCTTCTCTTCTTAACACAATCCATTTCTCGTCCCAGAAAGAGGCAGGCCCCAGATCCAAGGCAGCCTGTTTCAAAGCGGTGCTTAAACTCCAGCATGCGTTTATGATGTCATAGGCCACTAGGCTGTGCACTAGATTCTAAGATGTAGGCGACGGAGTGCCCGACACTTCTGGGACCGGTAAGCCCCGTTCAGTGTAGGAGAACTATATGCCAAAAGAAGGGCAATGGAGACCTTCTTTTCTTAAGCCACTAGAAGCTCTAAATGTGAACAGCAGATGTATCTCCTTCCTACCGCACCTGGGAAGTACAAAACACAGAACGAAGGCACAGGGGGAATGCTCTGTGATCCTTGTGGAGAATAGGGCTTGAAAACTGACCTGAAAACGTTCAGCGTTTTCGGAAGCCACTAGAAGGTGTCGATGTGAACAACCGAAGTCTCTACCTTCTACAGCACCGGGAAGCCCCAAAGACCGCAGGAAGGAAAAGGGAGAGTGCTTTGTGGTCCCTTTGGAAAACAGGGTTTGAAGGGATTCACTAAGGATTGTTAGTGAATGGGTAAACCACATGGGACGACTAGCATCGAGCTCAAGCTCTGTTTATCTTCACACAGAGAGGCAGGCCGCAGGTCCAAGGCAGCGTGTGTCAAAGCGGTGCTTTAAATGCAGGAAGCTTTTACGGTGTCTTAGGCCATGTGTCTCTGCACTAGGATGCAACATGTAAAGGAAGGACTGCCTGACACTACTGGGAGCTGTAAGCCACTTTCAGTTGAGGACAACTATATGCCAAAAGAAGGGCAATGGAGGCCTTCTTTCCTTAAGCCACTAGAACGTGTAAATGTGAGCAGCAGATGTATCGCCCTTCTACCGCACCTGGCAAGTACAAAACTCAAAGGGAAAGTGCAGGGAGAATGCTCTGTGTTCCCTTTGGAAAAGAGAGCTTGAAGGGAACCTTTTTTTCCTCACTGGGATTTACAGCGTTGCAGGCTCCATTGTGGCAGGGAAACACTGTTGTGCCATATCTTCTCTTCTTAACACAATCCATTTCTCGTCCCAGAAATAGGCAGGCCCCAGGTCCAAGGCAGCCAGTGTCAAAGCGGTGCTTAAACTCCAGCAAGCGCTTATGATGTAATAGGCCACCAGGCTGTGCACTAGATTCTAAGATGTAGGAGACGGAGTGCCCGACACTTCTGGAACCGGTAAGCCCCGTTCAGTGGAGGAGAACTATATGCCAAAAGAAGGGCAATGGAGACCTTCTTTTCTTAAGCCACTAGAAGCTCTAAATGTGAACAGCAGATGTATCTCCTTCCTAGCGCCCCTGGGAAGTACAAAACACAGAACGAAGGCGCAGGGGGAATGCTCTGTGGTCCTTGTGGAGAATAGGGCTTGAAAACTGACCTGAAAACGTTCAGCGTTTTCGGAAGCCACTAGAAGGTGTCGATGTGAACAACCGAAGTATCTACCTTCTACAGCACCGGGAAGCCCCAAAGACCGCAGGAAGGCAAAGGGAGAGTGCTTTGTGGTCCCTTTGGAAAACAGGGTTTGAAGGGATTCACTAAGGATTGTTAGTGAATGGGTAAAACACATGGGACGACTAGCATCGAGCTCAAGCTCTCTGTTTCTCGTCACACAGAGAGGCAGGCCGCAGGTCCAAGGCAGCGTGTGTCAAAGCGGTGCTTTAAATGCAGGAAGCTTTTACGGTGTCTTAGGCCATGTGTCTCTGCACTAGGATGCAACATGTAAAGGAAGGACTGCCTGACACTACTGGGAGCTGTAAGCCACTTTCAGTTGAGGACAACTATATGCCAAAAGAAGGGCAATGGAGGCCTTCTTTCCTTAAGCCACTAGAACGTGTAAATGTGAGCAGCAGATGTATCTCCCTTCTACCGCACCTGGCAAGTACAAAACTCAAAGGGAAAGTGCAGGGAGAATGCGCTGTGTTCCCTTTGGAAAAGAGAGCTTGAAGGGAACCTTTTTTTCCTCACTGGGATTTACAGCGTTGCAGGCTCAATTGTGGCAGGGAAACACTGTTGTGCCATATCTTCTCTTCTTAACACAATCCATTTCTCGTCCCAGAAATAGGCAGGCCCCAGGTCCAAGGCAGCCAGTGTCAAAGCGGTGCTTAAACTCCAGCAAGCGCTTATGATGTAATAGGCCACCAGGCTGTGCACTAGATTCTAAGATGTAGGCGACGGAGTGCCCGATACTTCTGGGACCGGTAAGCCCCGTTCAGTGGAGGAGAACTATATGCCAAAAGAAGGGCAATGGAGACCTTCTTTTCTTAAGCCACTAGAAGCTCTAAATGTGGACAGCAGATGTATCTCCTTCCTACCGCCCCTGGGAAGTACAAAACACAGAACGAAGGCGCAGGGGGAATGCTCTGTGGTCCTTGTGGAGAATAGGGCTTGAAAACTGACCTGAAAACGTTCAGCGTTTTCGGAAGCCACTAGAAGGTGTCGATGTGAACAACCGAATTATCTACCTTCTACAGCACCGGGAAGCCCCAAAGACCGCAGGAAGGCAAAGGGAGAGTGCTTTGTGGTCCCTTTGGAAAACAGGGTTTGAAGGGATTCACTAAGGATTGTTAGTGAATAGGTAAAACACATGGGACGACTAGCATCGAGCTCAAGCTCTCTGTTTCTCGTCACACAGAGAGGCAGGCCGCAGTTCCAAGGCAGCGTGTGTCAAAGCGGTGCTTTAAATGCAGGAAGCTTTTACGGTGTCTTAGGCCATGTGTCTCTGCACTAGGATGCAACATGTAAACGACGGACTGCCTGACACTACTGGGAGCTGTAAGCCACTTTCAGTTGAGGACAACTATATGCCAATAGAAGGGCAATGGAGGCCTTCTTTCCTTAAGCCACTAGAACGTGTAAATGTGAACAGCAGATATATCTCCCTTCTACCGCACCTGGCAAGTACAAAACTCAAAGGGAAAGTGCAGGGAGAATGCTCTGTGTTCCCTTTGGAAAAGAGCTTGAAGGGAAACGTTTTTTTCCTCACTGGAATTTTACAGCTTTGCAGGCTCAATTGTGGCAGGGAAACACTGTTGTTCCATATCTTCTCTTCTAAACACAATCCATTTCTCGTCCCAGAAAGAGGCAGGACCCAGATCCAAGGCAGCCTGTTTCAAAGCGGTGCTTAAACTCCAGCAAGCGTTTATGGTGTCATAGGCCACTAGGCTGTGCACTAGATTCTAAGATGTAGGCGAAGGACTGCCCGTCAGTTCTGGGACCTGTAAGCTACGTTCGGTTGAGGAGAACAATATGCCAGAAGAAGGGCAATGGAGGCCTTCTTTCCTTAAGCCACTAGAACGTGTATATGTGAACTGCAGATGTATATCTCCCTTGTACGCACGTGGGAAGTACAAAACTCAAAGGGAAAGTGCAGGGAGAATGCTCTGTGTTCCCTTTGGAAAAGAGCTTGAAGGGAACCTTTTTTTCCTCACTGGGATTTAGAGCGTTGCAGGCTCAATTGTGGCAGGGAAACACTGTTGTGCCATATCTTCTCTTCTTAACACAATCCATTTCTCGTCCCAGAAATAGGCAGGCCCCAGGTCCAAGGCCGCCAGTGTCAAAGCGGTGCTTAAACTCCAGCAAGCGTTTATGATGTAATAGGCCACCAGGCTGTGCACTAGATTCTAAGATGTAGGCGACGGAGTGCCCGACACTTCTGGGACTGATAAGCCCCGTTCAGTGTAGGAGAACTATATGCCAAAAGAAGGGCAATGGAGACCTTCTTTTCTTAAGCCACTAGAAGCTCTAAATGTGAACAGCAGATGTATCTCCTTCCTACCACCCCTGGGAAGTACAAAACACAGAACGAAGGCGCAGGGGGAATGCTCTGTGGTCCTTTTGGAGAATAGGGCTTGAAAACTGACCTGAAAACGTTCAGTGTTTTCGGAAGCCACTAGAAGGTGTCGATGTGAACAACAGAAGTATCTACCTTGTACAGCACCGGGAAGCCCCAAAGACCGCAGGAAGGCAAAGGGAGAGTGCTTTGTGGTCCCTTTGGAAAACAGGGTTTGAAGGGATTCACTAAGGATTGTTAGTGAATAGGTAAAACACATGGGACGACTAGCATCGAGCTCAAGCTCTCTGTTTCTCGTCACACAGAGAGGCAGGCCGCAGGTCCAAGGCAGCGTGTGTCAAAGCGGTGCTTTAAATGCAGGAAGCTTTTACGGTGTCTTAGGCCATGTGTCTCTGCACTAGGATGCAACATGTAAACGACGGACTGCCTGACACTACTGGGAGCTGTAAGCCACTTTCAGTTGAGGACAACTATATGCCAATAGAAGGGCAATGGAGGCCTTCTTTCCTTAAGCCACTAGAACGTGTAAATGTGAACAGCAGATGTATCTCCCTTCTACCGCACCTGGCAAGTACAAAACTCAAAGGGAAAGTGCAGGGAGAATGCTCTGTGTTCCCTTTGGAAAAGAGCTTGAAGGGAAACGTTTTTATCCTCACTGGAATTTTACAGCTTTGCAGGCTCAATTGTGGCAGGGAAACACTGTTGTTCCATATCTTCTCTTCTAAACACAATCCATTTCTCGTCCCAGAAAGAGGCAGGCCCCAGATCCAAGGCAGCCTGTTTCAAAGCGGTGCTTAAACTCCAGCAAGCGTTTATGGTGTCATAGGCCACTAGGCTGTGCACTAGATTCTAAGATGTAGGCGAAGGACTGCCCGTCTGTTCTGGGACCTGTAAGCTACTTTCGGATGAGGAGAACCAAATGCCAGAAGAAGGGCAATGGAGGCCTTCTTTCCTTAAGTCACTAGAACGTGTAAATGTGAACTGCAGATGTATATCTCCCTTCTACCGCACCTGGGAAGTACAAAACTCAAAGGGAAAGTGCAGGGAGAATGCTCTGTGTTCCCTTTGGAAAAGAGAGCTTGAAGGGAAACTTTTTTCCTCACTGGGATTTACAGCGTTGCAGGCTCCATTGTGGCAGGGAAACACTGTTGTGCCATATCTTCTCTTCTAAACACAATCCATTTCTCGTCCCAGAAATAGGCAGGCCCCAGGTCCAAGGCAGCCAGTGTCAAAGCGGTGCTTAAACTCCAGCATGCGTTTATGATGTCATAGGCCACCAGGCTGTGCACTAGATTCTAAGATGTTGGCGACGGAGTGCCCGACACTTTTGGGACCGGTAAGCCCCGTTCAGTGGAGGAGAACTATATGCCAAAAGAAGGGCAATGGAGACCTTCTTTTCTTAAGCCACTAGAAGCTCTAAATGTGAACAGCAGATGTATCTCCTTCCTACCGCACCTGGGAAGTACAAAACACAGAACGAAGGCCCAGGGGGAATGCTCTGTGCTCCTTGTGGAGAATAGGGCTTGAAAACTGACCTGAAAACGTTCAGCGTTTTCGGAAGCCACTAGAAGGTGTCGATGTGAACAACAGAAGTATCTACCTTCTAGAGCACCGGGAAGCCCCAAAGACCACAGGAAGGCAAAGGGAGAGTGCTTTGTGGTCCCTTTGGAAAACAGGGTTTGAAGGGATTCACTAAGGATTGTTAGTGAATAGGTAAACCACATGGGACGACTAGCATCGAGCTCAAGCTCTCTGTTTCTCGTCACACAGAGAGGCAGGCCGCAGGTCCAAGGCAGCGTGTGTCAAAGCGGTGCTTTAAATGCAGGAAGCTTTTACGGTGTCTTAGGCCATGTGTCTCTGCACTAGGATGCAACATGTAAACGACGGACTGCCTGACACTACTGGGAGCTGTAAGACACTTTCAGTTGAGGACAACTATATGCCAAAAGAAGGGCAATGGAGGCCTTCTTTCCTTAAGCAACTAGAACGTGTAAATGTGAGCAGCAGATGTATCTCCCTTCTACCACACCTGGCAAGTACAAAACTCAAAGGGAAAGTGCAGGGTGAATGCTCTGTGTTCCCTTTGGAAAAGAGCTTGAAGGGAAACGTTTTTTTCCTCACTGGTATTTACAGCGTTGCAGGCTCAATTGTGGCAGGGAAACACTGTTGTGCCATATCTTCTCTTCTTAACACAATCCATTTCTCGTCCCAGAAAGAGGCAGGCCCCAGGTCCAAGGCAGAAAGTGTCAAAGCGGTGCTTAAACTCCAGCATGCGTTTATGATGTCATAGGCCACTAGGCTGTGCACTAGATTCTAAGATGTAGGCGACGGAGTGCCCGACACTTCTGGGACCGGTAAGCCACGTTCAGTGGAGGAGAACTATATGCCAAAAGAAGGGCAATGGAGACCTTCTTTTCTTAAGCCACTAGAAGCTCTAAATGTGAACAGCAGATGTATCTCCTTCCTACCGCCCCTGGGAAGTACGAAACACAGAACGAAGGCGCAGGGGGAATGCTCTGTGGTCCTTGTGGAGAATAGGGCTTGAAAACTGACCTGAAAACGTTCAGCGTTTTCGGAAGCCACTAGAAGGTGTCGATGTGAACAACAGAAGTATCTACATTGTACAGCACCGGGAAGCCCCAAAGACCGCAGGAAGGCAAAGGGAGAGTGCTTTGTGGTCCCTTTGGAAAACAGGGTTTGAAGGGATTCACTAAGGATTGTTAGTGAATGGGTAAACCACATGGGACGACTAGCATCGAGCTCAAGCTCTCTGTTTCTCGTCACACAGAGAGGCAGGCCGCAGGTCCAAGGCAGCGTGTGTCAAAGCGGTGCTTTAAATGCAGGAAGCTTTTACGGTGTCTTAGGCCATGTGTCTCTGCACTAGGATGCAACATGTAAACGACGGACTGCCTGACACTACTGGGAGCTGTAAGCCACTTTCAGTTGAGGACAACTATATGCCAATAGAAGGGCAATGGAGGCCTTCTTTCCTTAAGCCACTAGAACGTGTAAATGTGAACAGCAGATGTATCTCCCTTCTACCGCACCTGGCAAGTACAAAACTCAAAGGGAAAGTGCAGGGAGAATGCTCTGTGTTCCCTTTGGAAAAGAGCTTGAAGGGAAACGTTTTTTTCCTCACTGGAATTTTACAGCTTTGCAGGCTCAATTGTGGCAGGGAAACACTGTTGTTCCATATCTTCTCTTCTTAACACAATCCATTTCTCGTCCCAGAAAGAGGCAGGCCCCAGATCCAAGGCAGCCTCTTTCAAAGCCGTGCTTAAACTCCAGCAAGCGTTTATGGTGTCATAGGCCACTAGGCTGTGCACTAGATTCTAAGATGTAGGCGAAGGACTGCCCGTCAGTTCTGGGACCTATAAGCTACGTTCGGTTGAGAACTATATGCCAGAAGAAGGACAATGGAGGCCTTCTTTTCTTAAGCAACTAGAACGTGTAAATGTGAACTGCAGATGTATATCTCCCTTGTACGCCCGTGGGAAGTACAAAACTCAAAGGGAAAGTGCAGGGAGAATGCTCAGTGTTCCCTTTGGAAAAGAGAGCTTGAAGGGAAACTTTTTTTCTTCACTGGGATTTAGAGCGTTGCAGGCTCCATTGTGGCAGGGAAACACTGTTGTGCCATATCTTCTCTTCTTAACAGAATCCATTTCTCGCCCCAGAAAGAGGCAGGCCCCAGATCCAAGGCAGCCTGTTTCAAAGCGGTGCTTAAACTCCAGCATGCGTTTATGATGTCATAGGCCACCAGGCTGTGCACTAGATTCTAAGATGTAGGCGACGGAGTGCCCGACACTTCTGGGACCGGTAAGCCACGTTCAGTGGAGGAGAACTATATGCCAAAAGAAGGGCAATGGAGACCTTCTTTTCTTAAGCCACTAGAAGCTCTAAATGTGAACAGCAGATGTATCTCCTTCCTACCGCACCTGGGAAGTACAAAACACAGAACGAAGGCCCAGGGGGAATGCTCTGTGCTCCTTGTGGAGAATAGGGCTTGAAAACTGACCTGAAAACGTTCAGCATTTTCGGAAGCCACTAGAAGGTGTCGATGTGAACAACAGAAGTATCTACCTTCTACAGCACCGGGAAGCCCCAAAGACCGCAGGAAGGCAAAGGGAGAGTGCTTTGTGGTCCCTTTGGAAAACAGGGTTTGAAGGGATTCACTAAGGATTGTTAGTGAATGGGTAAACCACAAGGGACGACTAGCATCGAGCTCAAGCTCTCTGTTTCTCGTCACACAGAGAGGCAGGCCGCAGGTCCAAGGCAGCGTGTGTCAAAGCGGTGCTTTAAATGCAGGAAGCTTTTACGGTGTCTTAGGCCATGTGTCTCTGCACTAGGATGCAACATGTAAACGACGGACTGCCTGACACTACTGGGAGCTGTAAGCCACTTTCAGTTGAGGACAAATATATGCCAATAGAAGGGCAATGGAGGCCTTCTTTCCTTAAGCCACTAGAACGTGTAAATGTGAGCAGCAGATGTATCTCCCTTCTACCGCACCTGGCAAGTACAAAACTCAAAGGGAAAGTGCAGGGAGAATGCTCTGTGTTCCCTTTGGAAAAGAGCTTGAAGGGAAACGTTTTTTTCCTCACTGGAATTTTACAGCTTTGCAGGCTCAATTGTGGCAGGGAAACACTGTTGTTCCATATCTTCTCTTCTAAACACAATCCATTTCTCGTCCCAGAAAGAGGCAGGCCCCAGATCCAAGGCAGCCTGTTTCAAAGCGGTGCTTAAACTCCAGCAAGCGTTTATGGTGTCATAGGCCACTAGGCTGTGCACTAGATTCTAAGATGTAGGCGAAGGACTGCCCGTCAGTTCTGGGACCTGTAAGCTACGTTCGGTTGAGGAGAACTATATGCCAGAAGAAGGGCAATGGAGGCCTTCTTTCCTTAAGCCACTAGAACGTGTAAATGTGAACTGCAGATGTATATCTCCCTTGTACGCACGTGGGAAGTACAAAACTCAAAGGGAAAGTGCAGGTAGAATGCTCAGTGTTCCTTTTGGAAAAGAGAGCTTGAAGGGAAACTTTTTTTCTTCACTGGGATTTAGAGCGTTGCAGGCTCCATTGTGGCAGGGAAACACTGTTGTGCCATATCTTCTCTTCTTAACACAATCCATTTCTCGTCCCAGAAAGAGGCAGGCCCCAGATCCAAGGCATCCATTGTCAAAGCGGTGCTTAAACTCCAGCATGCGTTTATGATGTCATAGGCCACTAGGCTGTGCACTAGATTCTAAGATGTAGGCGACGGAGTGCCCGACACTTCTGGGACCGGTAAGCCACGTTCAGTGGAGGAGAACTATATGCCAAAAGAAGGGCAATTGAGACCTTCTTTTCTTAAGCCACTAGAAGCTCTAAATGTGAACAGCAGATGTATCTCCTTCCTACCGCACCTGGGAAGTACAAAACACAGAACGAAGGCCCAGGGGGAATGCTCTGTGATCCTTGTGGAGACTAGAGCTTGAAAACTGACCTGAAAACGTTCAGTGTTTTCGGAAGCCACTAGAAGGTGTCAATGTGAACAACAGAATTATCTACCTTCTACAGCACCGGGAAGCCCCAAAGACCGCAGGAAGGCAAAGGGAGAGTGCTTTGTGGTCCCTTTGGAATACAGGGTTTGAAGGGATTCACTAAGGATTGTTAGTGAATGGGTAAACCACATGGGACGACTAGCATCGAGCTCAAGCTCTCTGTTTCTCGTCACACAGAGAGGCAGGCCGCAGGTCCAAGGCAGCGTGTGTCAAAGCGGTGCTTTAAATGCAGGAAGCTTTTACGGTGTCTTAGGCCATGTGTCTCTGCACTAGGATGCAACATGTAAACGACGGACTGCCTGACACTACTGGGAGCTGTAAGCCACTTTCAGTTGAGGACAACTATATGCCAATAGAAGGGCAATGGAGGCCTTCTTTCCTTAAGCCACTAGAACGTGTAAATGTGAGCAGCAGATGTATCTCCCTTCTACCGCACCTGGCAAGTACAAAACTCAAAGGGAAAGTGCAGGGAGAATGCTCTGTGTTCCCATTGGAAAAGAGCTTGAAGGGAAACGTTTTTTTCCTCACTGGAATTTTACAGCTTTGCAGGCTCAATTGTGGCAGGGAAACACTGTTGTTCCATATCTTCTCTTCTAAACACAATCCATTTCTCGTCCCAGAAAGAGGCAGGCCCCAGATCCAAGGCAGCCTGTTTCAAAGCGGTGCTTAAACTCCAGCAAGCGTTTATGGTGTCATAGGCCACTAGGCTGTGCACTAGATTCTAAGATGTAGGCGAAGGACTGCCCGTCACTTCTGGGACCTGTAAGCTACGTTCGGTTGAGGAGAACTATATGCCAGAAGAAGGACAATGGAGGCATTCTTTCCTTAAGCCACTAGAATGTGTAAATGTGAACTGCAGATGTATATCTCCCTTGTACGCACGTGGGAAGTACAAAACTCAAAGGGAAAGTGCAGGGAGAATGCTCAGTGTTCCCTTTGGAAAAGAGAGCTTGAAGGGAAACTTTTTTTCTTCACTGGGATTTAGAGCGTTGCAGGCTCCATTGTGGCAGGGAAACACTGTTGTGCCATATCTTCTCTTCTTAACACAATGCATTTCTCGTCCCAGAAAGAGGCAGGCCCCAGATACAAGGCAGCCTGTTTCAAAGCGGTGCTTAAACTCCAGCATGCGTTTATGATGTAATAGGCCACCAGGCTGTGCACTAGATTCTAACATGTAGGCGACGGAGTGCCCGACACTTCTGGGACCGGTAAGCCCCGTTCAGTGTAGGAGAACTATATGCCAAATGAAAGGCAATGGAGACCTTCTTTTCTTAAGCCACTAGAAGCTCTAAATGTGGACAGCAGATGTATCTCCTTCCTACCGCACCTGGGAAGTACAAAACACAGAACGAAGGCACAGGGTGAATGCTCTGTGGTCCTTGTGGAGAATAGGGCTTGAAAACTGACCTGAAAACGTTCAGCGTTTTCGGAAGCCACTAGAAGGTGTCGATGTGAACAACAGAAGTATCTACCTTCTACAGCACCGGGAAACCCCAAAGACCGCAGGAAGGCAAAGGGAGAGTGCTTTGTGGTCCCTTTGGTAAACAGGGTTTGAAGGGATTCACTAAGGATTGTTAGTGAATGGGTAAACCACATGGGACGACTAGCATCGAGCTCAAGCTCTCTGTTTCTCGTCACACAGAGAGGCAGGCCGCAGGTCCAAGGCAGCGTGTGTCAAAGCGGTGCTTTCAATGCAGGAAGCTTTTACGGTGTCTTAGGCCATGTGTCTCTGCACTAGGATGCAACATGTAAACGACGGACTGCCTGACACTACTGGGAGCTGTAAGCCACTTTCAGTTGAGGACAACTATATGCCAATAGAAGGGCAATGGAGGCCTTCTTTCCTTAAGCCACTAGAACGTTTAAATGTGAGCAGCAGATATATCTCCCTTCTACCGCACCTGGCAAGTACAAAACTCAAAGGGAAAGTGCAGGGAGAATGCTCTGTGTTCCCTTTGGAAAAGAGCTTGAAGGGAAACGTTTTTTTCCTCACTGGAATTTACAGCGTTGCAGGCTCAATTGTGGCAGGGAAACACTGTTGTGCCATATCTTCTCTTCTTAACACAATCCATTTCTCGTCCCAGAAAGAGGCAGGCCCCAGATCCAAGGCAGAAAGTGTCAAAGCGGTGCTTAAACTCCAGCATGCGTTTATGATGTCATAGGCCACTAGGCTGCGCACTAGATTCTAAGATGTAGGCGACGGAGTGCCCGACACTTCTGGGACCGGTAAGCCACGTTCAGTGGAGGAGAACTATATGCCAAAAGAAGGGCAATGGAGACCTTCTTTTCTTAAGCCACTAGAAGCTCTAAATGTGAACAGCAGATATATCTCCTTCCTACCGCCCCTGGGAAGTACAAAACACAGAACGAAGGAGCAGGGGGAATGCTCTGTGGTCCTTGTGGAGAATAGGGCTTGAAAACTGACCTGAAAACGTTCAGCGTTTTCGGAAGCCACTAGAAGGTGTCAATGTGAACAACAGAAGTATCTACCTTCTACAGCACCGGGAAGCCCCAAAGACCGCAGGAAGGCAAAGGGAGAGTGCTTTGTGGTCCCTTTGGAAAACAGGGTTTGAAGGGATTCACTAAGGATTGTTAGTGAATGGGTAAACCACAAGGGACGACTAGCATCGAGCTCAAGCTCTCTGTTTCTCGTCACACAGAGAGGCAGGCCGCAGGTCCAAGGCAGCGTGTGTCAAAGCGGTGCTTTAAATGCAGGAAGCTTTTACGGTGTCTTAGGCCATGTGTCTCTGCACTAGGATGTAACATGTAAACGACGGACTGCCTGACACTACTGGGAGCTGTAAGCCACTTTCAGTTGAGGACAACTATATGCCAATAGAAGGGCAATGGAGGCCTTCTTTCCTTAAGCCACTAGAACGTGTAAATGTGAACAGCAGATGTATCTCCCTTCTACCGCACCTGGCAAGTACAAAACTCAAAGGGAAAGTGCAGGGAGAATGCTCTGTGTTCCCTTTGGAAAACAGCTTGAAGGGAAACGTTTTTATCCTCACTGGAATTTTACAGCTTTGCAGGCTCAATTGTGGCAGGGAAACACTGTTGTTCCATATCTTCTCTTCTAAACACAATCCATTTCTCGTCCCAGAAAGAGGCAGGCCCCAGATCCAAGGCAGCCTGTTTCAAAGCGGTGCTTAAACTCCAGCAAGCGTTTATGGTGTCATAGGCCACTAGGCTGTGCACTAGATTCTAAGATGTAGGCGAAGGACTGCCCGTCAGTTCTGGGACCTGTAAGCTACGTTCGGTTGAGGAGAACAATATGCCAGAAGAAGGGCAATGGAGGCCTTCTTTCCTTAAGCCACTAGAACGTGTATATGTGAACTGCAGATGTATATCTCCCTTGTACGCACGTGGGAAGTACAAAACTCAAAGGGAAAGTGCAGGGAGAATGCTCTGTGTTCCCTTTGGAAAAGAGCTTGAAGGGAACCTTTTTTTCCTCACTGGGATTTAGAGCGTTGCAGGCTCAATTGTGGCAGGGAAACACTGTTGTGCCGTATCTTCTCTTCTTAACACAATCCATTTCTCGTCCCAGAAATAGGCAGGCCCCAGGTCCAAGGCAGCCAGTGTCAAAGCGGTGCTTAAACTCCAGCAAGCGCTTATGATGTAATAGGCCACCAGGCTGTGCACTAGATTCTAAGATGTAGGCGACGGAGTGCCCGACACTTCTGGGACCGGTAAGCCCCGTTCAGTGGAGGAGAACTATATGCCAAAAGAAGGGCAATGGAGACCTTCTTTTCTTAAGCCACTAGAAGCTCTAAATGTGGACAGCAGATGTATCTCCTTCCTACCGCACCTGGGAAGTACAAAACACAGAACGAAGGCGCAGGGGGAATGCTCTGTGGTCCTTGTGGAGAATAGGGCTTGAAAACTGACCTGAAAACGTTCAGTGTTTTCGGAAGCCACTAGAAGGTGTCGATGTGAACAACAGAAGTATCTACCTTCTACAACACCGGGAAGCCCCAAAGACCGCAGGAAGGCAAAGGGAGAGTGCTTTGTGGTCCCTTTGGAAAACAGGGTTTGAAGGGATTCCCTAAGGATTGTTAGTGAATAGGTAAACCACATGGGACGACTAGCATCGAGCTCAAGCTCTCTGTTTCTCGTCACACAGAGAGGCAGGCCGCAGGTCCAAGGCAGCGTGTGTCAAAGCGGTGCTTTAAATGCAGGAAGCTTTTACGGTGTCTTAGGCCATGTGTCTCTGCACTAGGATGCAACATGTAAACGACGGACTGCCTGACACTACTGGGAGCTGTAAGCCACTTTCAGTTGAGGACAAATATATGCCAAAAGAAGGGCAATGGAGGCCTTCTTTCCTTAAGCAAATAGAACTTGTAAATGTGAGCAGCAGATGTATCTCCCTTCTACCGCACCTGGCAAGTACAAAACTCAAAGGGAAAGTGCAGGGTGAATGCTCTGTGTTCCCTTTGGAAAAGAGCTTGAAGGGAAACGTTTTTTTCCTCACTGGAATTTACAGCGTTGCAGGCTCAATTGTGGCAGGGAAACACTGTTGTGCCATATCTTCTCTTCTTAACACAATCCATTTCTCGTCCCAGAAAGAGGCAGGCCCCAGGTCCAAGGCAGAAAGTGTCAAAGCGGTGCTTAAACTCCAGCATGCGTTTATGATGTCATAGGCCACTAGGCTGTGCACTAGATTCTAAGATGTAGGCGACGGAGTGCCCGACACTTCTGGGACCGGTAAGACCCGTTCAGTGTAGGAGAACTATATGCCAAAAGAAGGGCAATGGAGACCTTCTTTTCTAAAGCCACTAGAAGCTCTAAATGTGAACAGCAGATGTATCTCCTTCCTACCGCCCCTGGGAAGTACAAAACACAGAACGAAGGCGCAGGGGGAATGCTCTGTGGTCCTTGTGGAGAATAGGGCTTGAAAACTGACCTGAAAACGTTCAGCGTTTTCGGAAGCCACTAGAAGGTGTCGATGTGAGCAACAGATGTATCTACCTTCTACAGCACTGGGAAGCCCCAAAGACCGCAGGAAGGCAAAGGGAGAGTGCTTTGTGGTCCCTTTGGAAAACAGGGTTTGAAGGGATTCACTAAGGATTGTTAGTGAATGGGTAAACCACATGGGACGACTAGCATCGAGCTCAAGCTCTCTGTTTCTCGTCACACAGAGAGGCAGGCCGCAGGTCCAAGGCAGCGTGTGTCAAAGCGGTGCTTTAAATGCAGGAAGCTTTTACGGTGTCTTAGGACATGTGTCTCTGCACTAGGATGCAACATGTAAACGATGGACTGCCTGACACTACTGGGAGCTGTAAGCCACTTTCAGTTGAGGACAACTATATGCCAATAGAAGGGCAATGGAGGCCTTCTTTCCTTAAGCCACTAGAACGTGTAAATGTGAACAGCAGATGTATCTCCCTTCTACCGCACCTGGCAAGTACAAACTCTAAGGGAAAGTGCAGGGAGAATGCTCTGTGTTCCCTTTGGAAAAGAGCTTGAAGGGAAACGTTTTTTTCCTCACTGGAATTTTACAGCTTTGCAGGCTCAATTGTGGCAGGGAAACACTGTTGTTCCATATCTTCTCTTCTTAACACAATCCATTTCTCGTCCCAGAAAGAGGCAGGCCCCAGATCCAAGGCAGCCTCTTTCAAAGCGGTGCTTAAACTCCAGCAAGCGTTTATGGTGTCATAGGCCACTAGGCTGTGCACTTGATTCTAAGATGTAGGCAAAGGACTGCCCGTCAGTTCTGGGACCTGTAAGCTACGTTTGGTTGAGGAGAACTATATGCCAGAAGAAGGACAATGGAGGCCTTCTTTCCTTAAGCCACTAGAACGTGTAAACGTGAACTGCAGATGTATATCTCCCTTGTACGCCCGTGGGAAGTACAAAACTCAAAGGGAAAGTGCAGGGAGAATGCTCAGTGTTCCCTTTGGAAAAGAGAGCTTGAAGGGAAACTTTTTTTCTTCACTGGGATTTAGAGCTTTGCAGGCTCCATTGTGGCAGGGAAACACTGTTGTGCCATATCTTCTCTTCTTAACACAATCCATTTCTCGTCCCAGAAAGAGGCAGGCCCCAGATCCAAGGCAGCCTGTTTCAAAGCGGTGCTTAAACTCCAGCATGCGTTTATGATGTCATAGGCCACCAGGCTGTGCACTAGATTCTAAGATGTAGGCGACGGAGTGCCCGACAATTCTGGGACCGGTAAGCCACGTTCAGTGGAGGAGAACTATATGCCAAAAGAAGGGCAATGGAGACCTTCTTTTCTTAAGCCACTAGAAGCTCTAAATGTGAACAGCAGATGTATCTCCTTCCTACCGCACCTGGGAAGTACAAAACACAGAACGAAGGCCCAGGGGGAATGCTCTGTGGTCCTTGTGGAGAATAGGGCTTGAAAACTGACCTGAAAACGTTCAGCGTTTTCGGAAGCCACTAGAAGGTGTCGATGTGAACAACAGAAGTATCTACCTTCTACAGCACGGGGAAGCCCCAAAGACCGCAGGAAGGCAAAGGGAGAGTGCTTTGTGGTCCCTTTGGAAAACAGGGTTTGAAGGGATTCCCTAAGGATTGTTAGTGAATAGGTAAACCACATGGGACGACTAGCATCGAGCTCAAGCTCTCTGTTTCTCGTCACACAGAGAGGCAGGCCGCAGGTCCAAGGCAGCGTGTGTCAAAGCGGTGCTTTAAATGCAGGAAGCTTTTACGGTGTCTTAGGCCATGTGTCTCTGCACTAGGATGCAACATGTAAAGGAAGGACTGCCTGACACTACTGGGAGCTGTAAGCCACTTTCAGTTGAGGACAACTATATGCCAAAAGAAGGGCAATGGAGGCCTTCTTTCCTTAAGCCACTAGAACGTGTAAATGTGAGCAGCAGATGTATCTCCCTTCTACCGCACCTGGCAAGTACAAAACTCAAAGGGAAAGTGCAGGGAGAATGCTCTGTGTTCCCTTTGGAAAAGAGCTTGAAGGGAAACGTTTTTTTCCTCACTGGAATTTACAGCGTTGCAGGCTCAATTGTAGCAGGGAAACACTGTTGTGCCATATCTTCTCTTCTTAACACAATCCATTTCTCGTCCCAGAAAGAGGCAGGCCCCATATCCAAGGCAGCCTGTTTCAAAGCGGTGCTTAAACTCCAGCATGCGTTTATGATGTCATAGGCCACTAGGCTGTGCACTAGATTCTAAGATGTAGGCGACGGAGTGCCCGACACTTCTGGGACTGGTAAGCCCCGTTCAGTGGAGGAGAACTATATGCCAAAAGAAGGGCAATGGAGACCTTCTTTTCTTAAGCCACTAGAAGCTCTAAATGTGAACAGCAGATGTATCTCCTTCCTACCACCCCTGGGAAGTACAAAACACAGAACGAAGGCGCAGGGGGAATGCTCTGTGGTCCTTTTGGAGAATAGGGCTTGAAAACTGACCTGAAAACGTTCAGCGTTTTCGGAAGCCACTAGAAGGTGTCGATGTGAACAACAGAAGTATCTACCTTGTACAGCACCGGGAAGCCCCAAAGACCGCAGGAAGGCAAAGGGAGAGTGCTTTGTGGTCCCTTTGGAAAACAGGGTTTGAAGGGATTCACTAAGGATTGTTAGTGAATAGGTAAAACACATGGGACGACTAGCATCGAGCTCAAGCTCTCTGTTTCTCGTCACACAGAGAGGCAGGCCGCAGGTCCAAGGCAGCGTGTGTCAAAGCGGTGCTTTAAATGCAGGAAGCTTTTACGGTGTCTTAGGCCATGTGTCTCTGCACTAGGATGCAACATGTAAACGACGGACTGCCTGACACTACTGGGAGCTGTAAGCCACTTTCAGTTGAGGACAACTATATGCCAATTGAAGGGCAATGGAGGCCTTCTTTCCTTAAGCCACTAGAACGTGTAAATGTGAACAGCAGATGTATCTCCCTTCTACCGCACCTGGCAAGTACAAAACTCAAAGGGAAAGTGCAGGGAGAATGCTCTGTGTTCCCTTTGGAAAAGAGCTTGAAGGGAAACGTTTTTATCCTCACTGGAATTTTACAGCTTTGCAGGCTCAATTGTGGCAGGGAAACACTGTTGTTCCATATCTTCTCTTCTAAACACAATCCATTTCTCGTCCCAGAAAGAGGCAGGCCCCAGATCCAAGGCAGCCTGTTTCAAAGCGGTGCTTAAACTCCAGCAAGCGTTTATGGTGTCATAGGCCACTAGGCTGTGCACTAGATTCTAAGATGTAGGCGAAGGACTGCCCGTCTGTTCTGGGACCTGTAAGCTACTTTCGGATGAGGAGAACCAAATGCCAGAAGAAGGGCAATGGAGGCCTTCTTTCCTTAAGTCACTAGAACGTGTAAATGTGAACTGCAGATGTATATCTCCCTTCTACCGCACCTGGGAAGTACAAAACTCAAAGGGAAAGTGCAGGGAGAATGCTCTGTGTTCCCTTTGGAAAAGAGAGCTTGAAGGGAAACTTCTTTCCTCACTGGGATTTAGAGCGTTGCAGGCTCCATTGTGGCAGGGAAACACTGTTGTGCCATATCTTCTCTTCTTAACACAATCCATTTCTCGTCCCAGAAATAGGCAGGCCCCAGGTCCAAGGCAGCCAGTGTCAAAGCGGTGCTTAAACTCCAGCAAGCGTTTATGATGTAATAGGCCACCAGGCTGTGCACTAGATTCTAAGATGTAGGCGACGGAGTGCCCGACACTTCTGGGACCGGTAAGCCCCGTTCAGTGGAGGAGAACTATATGCCAAAAGAAGGGCAATGGAGACCTTCTTTTCTTAAGCCACTAGAAGCTCTAAATGTGAACAGCAGATATATCTCCTTCCTACCGCACCTGGGAAGTACAAAACACAGAACGAAGGCCCAGGGGGAATGCTCTGTGCTCCTTGTGGAGAATAGGGCTTGAAAACTGACCTGAAAACGTTCAGCGTTTTCGGAAGCCACTAGAAGGTGTCGATGTGAACAACAGAAGTATCTACCTTCTACAGCACCGGGAAGCCCCAAAGACCGCAGGAAGGCAAAGGGAGAGTGCTTTGTGGTCCCTTTGGAAAACAGGGTTTGAAGGGATTCACTAAGGATTGTTAGTGAATAGGTAAACCACATGGGACGACTAGCATCGAGCTCAAGCTCTCTGTTTCTCGTCACACAGAGAGGCAGGCCGCAGGTCCAAGGCAGCGTGTGTCAAAGCGGTGCTTTAAATGCAGGAAGCTTTTACGGTGTCTTAGGCCATGTGTCTCTGCACTAGGATGCAACATGTAAACGACGGACTGCCTGACACTACTGGGAGCTGTAAGCCACTTTCAGTTGAGGACAACTATATGCCAATAGAAGGGCAATGGAGGCCTTCTTTCCTTAAGCCACTAGAACGTGTAAATGTGAACAGCAGATGTATCTCCCTTCTACCGCACCTGGCAAGTACAAAACTCAAAGGGAAAGTGCAGGGAGAATGCTCTGTGTTCCCTTTGGAAAAGAGCTTGAAGGGAAACGTTTTTATCCTCACTGGAATTTTACAGCTTTGCAGGCTCAATTGTGGCAGGGAAACACTGTTGTTCCATATCTTCTCTTCTAAACACAATCCATTTCTCGTCCCAGAAAGAGGCAGGCCCCAGATCCAAGGCAGCCTGTTTCAAAGCGGTGCTTAAACTCCAGCAAGAGTTTATGGTGTCATAGGCCACTAGGCTGTGCACTAGATTCTAAGATGTAGGCGAAGGACTGCCCGTCAGTTCTGGGACCTGTAAGCTACGTTCGGTTGAGGAGAACAATATGCCAGAAGAAGGGCAATGAAGGCCTTCTTTCCTTAAGCCACTAGAACGTGTATATGTGAACTGCAGATGTATATCTCCCTTGTACGCACGTGGGAAGTACAAAACTCAAAGGGAAAGTGCAGGGAGAATGCTCTGTGTTCCCTTTGGAAAAGAGCTTGAAGGGAACGTTTTTTTCCTCACTGGGATTTAGAGCGTTGCAGGCTCAATTGTGGCAGGGAAACACTGTTGTGCCGTATCTTCTCTTCTTAACACAATGCATTTCTCGTCCCAGAAATAGGCAGGCCCCAGGTCCAAGGCAGCCAGTGTCAAAGCGGTGCTTAAACTCCAGCAAGCGCTTATGATGTCATAGGCCACCAGGCTGTGCACTAGATTCTAAGATGTAGGCGACGGAGTGCCCGACACTTCTGGGACCGGTAAGCCCCGTTCAGTGGAGGAGAACTATATGCCAAAAGAAGGGCAATGGAGACCTTCTTTTCTTAAGCCACTAGAAGCTCTAAATGTGAACAGCAGATGTATCTCCTTCCTACCGCACCTGGGAAGTACAAAACACAGAACGAAGGCCCAGGGGGAATGCTCTGTGCTCCTTGTGGAGAATAGAGCTTGAAAACAGACCTGAAAACGTTCAGTGTTTTCGGAAGCCACTAGAAGGTGTCAATGTGAACAACAGAAGTATCTACCTTCTACAACACCGGGAAGCCCCAAAGACCGCAGGAAGGCAAAGGGAGAGTGCTTTGTGGTCCCTTTGGAAAACAGGGTTTGAAGGGATTCACTAAGGATTGTTAGTGAATGGGTAAACCACAAGGGACGACTAGCATCGAGCTCAAGCTCTCTGTTTCTCGTCACACAGAGAGGCAGGCCGCAGGTCCAAGGCAGCGTGTGTCAAAGCGGTGCTTTAAATGCAGGAAGCTTTTACGGTGTCTTAGGCCATGTGTCTCTGCACTAGGATGTAACATGTAAACGACGGACTGCCTGACACTACTGGGAGCTGTAAGCCACTTTCAGTTGAGGACAACTATATGCCAATAGAAGGGCAATGGAGGCCTTCTTTCCTTAAGCCACTAGAACGTGTAAATGTGAACAGCAGATGTATCTCCCTTCTACCGCACCTGGCAAGTACAAAACTCAAAGGGAAAGTGCAGGGAGAATGCTCTGTGTTCCCTTTGGAAAACAGCTTGAAGGGAAACGTTTTTATCCTCACTGGAATTTTACAGCTTTGCAGGCTCAATTGTGGCAGGGAAACACTGTTGTTCCATATCTTCTCTTCTAAACACAATCCATTTCTCGTCCCAGAAAGAGGCAGGCCCCAGATCCAAGGCAGCCTGTTTCAAAGCGGTGCTTAAACTCCAGCAAGCGTTTATGGTGTCATAGGCCACTAGGCTGTGCACTAGATTCTAAGATGTAGGCGAAGGACTGCCCGTCAGTTCTGGGACCTGTAAGCTACGTTCGGTTGAGGAGAACAATATGCCAGAAGAAGGGCAATGGAGGCCTTCTTTCCTTAAGCCACTAGAACGTGTATATGTGAACTGCAGATGTATATCTCCCTTGTACGCACGTGGGAAGTACAAAACTCAAAGGGAAAGTGCAGGGAGAATGCTCTGTGTTCCCTTTGGAAAAGAGCTTGAAGGGAACCTTTTTTTCCTCACTGGGATTTAGAGCGTTGCAGGCTCAATTGTGGCAGGGAAACACTGTTGTGCCGTATCTTCTCTTCTTAACACAATCCATTTCTCGTCCCAGAAATAGGCAGGCCCCAGGTCCAAGGCAGCCAGTGTCAAAGCGGTGCTTAAACTCCAGCAAGCGCTTATGATGTAATAGGCCACCAGGCTGTGCACTAGATTCTAAGATGTAGGCGACGGAGTGCCCGACACTTCTGGGACCGGTAAGCCCCGTTCAGTGGAGGAGAACTATATGCCAAAAGAAGGGCAATGGAGACCTTCTTTTCTTAAGCCACTAGAAGCTCTAAATGTGGACAGCAGATGTATCTCCTTCCTACCGCACCTGGGAAGTACAAAACACAGAACGAAGGCGCAGGGGGAATGCTCTGTGGTCCTTGTGGAGAATAGGGCTTGAAAACTGACCTGAAAACGTTCAGTGTTTTCGGAAGCCACTAGAAGGTGTCGATGTGAACAACAGAAGTATCTACCTTCTACAACACCGGGAAGCCCCAAAGACCGCAGGAAGGCAAAGGGAGAGTGCTTTGTGGTCCCTTTGGAAAACAGGGTTTGAAGGGATTCCCTAAGGATTGTTAGTGAATAGGTAAACCACATGGGACGACTAGCATCGAGCTCAAGCTCTCTGTTTCTCGTCACACAGAGAGGCAGGCCGCAGGTCCAAGGCAGCGTGTGTCAAAGCGGTGCTTTAAATGCAGGAAGCTTTTACGGTGTCTTAGGCCATGTGTCTCTGCACTAGGATGCAACATGTAAACGACGGACTGCCTGACACTACTGGGAGCTGTAAGCCACTTTCAGTTGAGGACAAATATATGCCAAAAGAAGGGCAATGGAGGCCTTCTTTCCTTAAGCAAATAGAACTTGTAAATGTGAGCAGCAGATGTATCTCCCTTCTACCGCACCTGGCAAGTACAAAACTCAAAGGGAAAGTGCAGGGTGAATGCTCTGTGTTCCCTTTGGAAAAGAGCTTGAAGGGAAACGTTTTTTTCCTCACTGGAATTTACAGCGTTGCAGGCTCAATTGTGGCAGGGAAACACTGTTGTGCCATATCTTCTCTTCTTAACACAATCCATTTCTCGTCCCAGAAAGAGGCAGGCCCCAGGTCCAAGGCAGAAAGTGTCAAAGCGGTGCTTAAACTCCAGCATGCGTTTATGATGTCATAGGCCACTAGGCTGTGCACTAGATTCTAAGATGTAGGCGACGGAGTGCCCGACACTTCTGGGACCGGTAAGACCCGTTCAGTGTAGGAGAACTATATGCCAAAAGAAGGGCAATGGAGACCTTCTTTTCTAAAGCCACTAGAAGCTCTAAATGTGAACAGCAGATGTATCTCCTTCCTACCGCCCCTGGGAAGTACAAAACACAGAACGAAGGCGCAGGGGGAATGCTCTGTGGTCCTTGTGGAGAATAGGGCTTGAAAACTGACCTGAAAACGTTCAGCGTTTTCGGAAGCCACTAGAAGGTGTCGATGTGAACAACAGATGTATCTACCTTCTACAGCACTGGGAAGCCCCAAAGACCGCAGGAAGGCAAAGGGAGAGTGCTTTGTGGTCCCTTTGGAAAACAGGGTTTGAAGGGATTCACTAAGGATTGTTAGTGAATGGGTAAACCACATGGGACGACTAGCATCGAGCTCAAGCTCTCTGTTTCTCGTCACACAGAGAGGCAGGCCGCAGGTCCAAGGCAGCGTGTGTCAAAGCGGTGCTTTAAATGCAGGAAGCTTTTACGGTGTCTTAGGCCATGTGTCTCTGCACTAGGATGCAACATGTAAACGATGGACTGCCTGACACTACTGGGAGCTGTAAGCCACTTTCAGTTGAGGACAACTATATGCCAATAGAAGGGCAATGGAGGCCTTCTTTCCTTAAGCCACTAGAACGTGTAAATGTGAACAGCAGATGTATCTCCCTTCTACCGCACCTGGCAAGTACAAACTCTAAGGGAAAGTGCAGGGAGAATGCTCTGTGTTCCCTTTGGAAAAGAGCTTGAAGGGAAACGTTTTTTTCCTCACTGGAATTTTACAGCTTTGCAGGCTCAATTGTGGCAGGGAAACACTGTTGTTCCATATCTTCTCTTCTTAACACAATCCATTTCTCGTCCCAGAAAGAGGCAGGCCCCAGATCCAAGGCAGCCTCTTTCAAAGCGGTGCTTAAACTCCAGCAAGCGTTTATGGTGTCATAGGCCACTAGGCTGTGCACTTGATTCTCAGATGTAGGCAAAGGACTGCCCGTCAGTTCTGGGACCTGTAAGCTACGTTTGGTTGAGGAGAACTATATGCCAGAAGAAGGACAATGGAGGCCTTCTTTCCTTAAGCCACTAGAACGTGTAAACGTGAACTGCAGATGTATATCTCCCTTGTACGCCCGTGGGAAGTACAAAACTCAAAGGGAAAGTGCAGGGAGAATGCTCAGTGTTCCCTTTGGAAAAGAGAGCTTGAAGGGAAACTTTTTTTCTTCACTGGGATTTAGAGCTTTGCAGGCTCCATTGTGGCAGGGAAACACTGTTGTGCCATATCTTCTCTTCTTAACACAATCCATTTCTCGTCCCAGAAAGAGGCAGGCCCCAGATCCAAGGCAGCCTGTTTCAAAGCGGTGCTTAAACTCCAGCATGCGTTTATGATGTCATAGGCCACCAGGCTGTGCACTAGATTCTAAGATGTAGGCGACGGAGTGCCCGACAATTCTGGGACCGGTAAGCCACGTTCAGTGGAGGAGAACTATATGCCAAAAGAAGGGCAATGGAGACCTTCTTTTCTTAAGCCACTAGAAGCTCTAAATGTGAACAGCAGATGTATCTCCTTCCTACCGCACCTGGGAAGTACAAAACACAGAACGAAGGCCCAGGGGGAATGCTCTGTGGTCCTTGTGGAGAATAGGGCTTGAAAACTGACCTGAAAACGTTCAGCGTTTTCGGAAGCCACTAGAAGGTGTCGATGTGAACAACAGAAGTATCTACCTTCTACAGCACGGGGAAGCCCCAAAGACCGCAGGAAGGCAAAGGGAGAGTGCTTTGTGGTCCCTTTGGAAAACAGGGTTTGAAGGGATTCCCTAAGGATTGTTAGTGAATAGGTAAACCACATGGGACGACTAGCATCGAGCTCAAGCTCTCTGTTTCTCGTCACACAGAGAGGCAGGCCGCAGGTCCAAGGCAGCGTGTGTCAAAGCGGTGCTTTAAATGCAGGAAGCTTTTACGGTGTCTTAGGCCATGTGTCTCTGCACTAGGATGCAACATGTAAAGGAAGGACTGCCTGACACTACTGGGAGCTGTAAGCCACTTTCAGTTGAGGACAACTATATGCCAAAAGAAGGGCAATGGAGGCCTTCTTTCCTTAAGCCACTAGAACGTGTAAATGTGAGCAGCAGATGTATCTCCCTTCTACCGCACCTGGCAAGTACAAAACTCAAAGGGAAAGTGCAGGGAGAATGCTCTGTGTTCCCTTTGGAAAAGAGCTTGAAGGGAAACGTTTTTTTCCTCACTGGAATTTACAGCGTTGCAGGCTCAATTGTAGCAGGGAAACACTGTTGTGCCATATCTTCTCTTCTTAACACAATCCATTTCTCGTCCCAGAAAGAGGCAGGCCCCATATCCAAGGCAGCCTGTTTCAAAGCGGTGCTTAAACTCCAGCATGCGTTTATGATGTCATAGGCCACTAGGCTGTGCACTAGATTCTAAGATGTAGGCGACGGAGTGCCCGACACTTCTGGGACTGGTAAGCCCCGTTCAGTGGAGGAGAACTATATGCCAAAAGAAGGGCAATGGAGACCTTCTTTTCTTAAGCCACTAGAAGCTCTAAATGTGAACAGCAGATGTATCTCCTTCCTACCACCCCTGGGAAGTACAAAACACAGAACGAAGGCGCAGGGGGAATGCTCTGTGGTCCTTTTGGAGAATAGGGCTTGAAAACTGACCTGAAAACGTTCAGCGTTTTCGGAAGCCACTAGAAGGTGTCGATGTGAACAACAGAAGTATCTACCTTGTACAGCACCGGGAAGCCCCAAAGACCGCAGGAAGGCAAAGGGAGAGTGCTTTGTGGTCCCTTTGGAAAACAGGGTTTGAAGGGATTCACTAAGGATTGTTAGTGAATAGGTAAAACACATGGGACGACTAGCATCGAGCTCAAGCTCTCTGTTTCTCGTCACACAGAGAGGCAGGCCGCAGGTCCAAGGCAGCGTGTGTCAAAGCGGTGCTTTAAATGCAGGAAGCTTTTACGGTGTCTTAGGCCATGTGTCTCTGCACTAGGATGCAACATGTAAACGACGGACTGCCTGACACTACTGGGAGCTGTAAGCCACTTTCAGTTGAGGACAACTATATGCCAATTGAAGGGCAATGGAGGCCTTCTTTCCTTAAGCCACTAGAACGTGTAAATGTGAACAGCAGATGTATCTCCCTTCTACCGCACCTGGCAAGTACAAAACTCAAAGGGAAAGTGCAGGGAGAATGCTCTGTGTTCCCTTTGGAAAAGAGCTTGAAGGGAAACGTTTTTATCCTCACTGGAATTTTACAGCTTTGCAGGCTCAATTGTGGCAGGGAAACACTGTTGTTCCATATCTTCTCTTCTAAACACAATCCATTTCTCGTCCCAGAAAGAGGCAGGCCCCAGATCCAAGGCAGCCTGTTTCAAAGCGGTGCTTAAACTCCAGCAAGAGTTTATGGTGTCATAGGCCACTAGGCTGTGCACTAGATTCTAAGATGTAGGCGAAGGACTGCCCGTCAGTTCTGGGACCTGTAAGCTACGTTCGGTTGAGGAGAACAATATGCCAGAAGAAGGGCAATGAAGGCCTTCTTTCCTTAAGCCACTAGAACGTGTATATGTGAACTGCAGATGTATATCTCCCTTGTACGCACGTGGGAAGTACAAAACTCAAAGGGAAAGTGCAGGGAGAATGCTCTGTGTTCCCTTTGGAAAAGAGCTTGAAGGGAACGTTTTTTTCCTCACTGGGATTTAGAGCGTTGCAGGCTCAATTGTGGCAGGGAAACACTGTTGTGCCGTATCTTCTCTTCTT
This sequence comes from Mesoplodon mirus, assembly GCF_964341445.2. Lineage (NCBI taxonomy): Eukaryota > Metazoa > Chordata > Mammalia > Artiodactyla > Ziphiidae > Mesoplodon > Mesoplodon mirus. The sequence continues at coordinate 60,229 of NW_028295484.1, forward strand.
AACACAATGCATTTCTCGTCCCAGAAATAGGCAGGCCCCAGGTCCAAGGCAGCCAGTGTCAAAGCGGTGCTTAAACTCCAGCAAGCGCTTATGATGTAATAGGCCACCAGGCTGTGCACTAGATTCTAAGATGTAGGCGACGGAGTGCCCGACACTTCTGGGACCGGTAAGCCCCGTTCAGTGGAGGAGAACTATATGCCAAAAGAAGGGCAATGGAGACCTTCTTTTCTTAAGCCACTAGAAGCTCTAAATGTGGACAGCAGATGTATCTCCTTCCTACCGCACCTGGGAAGTACAAAACACAGAACGAAGGCGCAGGGGGAATGCTCTGTGGTCCTTGTGGAGAATAGGGCTTGAAAACTGACCTGAAAACGTTCAGTGTTTTCGGAAGCCACTAGAAGGTGTCGATGTGAACAACAGAAGTATCTACCTTCTACAACACCGGGAAGCCCCAAAGACCGCAGGAAGGCAAAGGGAGAGTGCTTTGTGGTCCCTTTGGAAAACAGGGTTTGAAGGGATTCCCTAAGGATTGTTAGTGAATAGGTAAACCACATGGGACGACTAGCATCGAGCTCAAGCTCTCTGTTTCTCGTCACACAGAGAGGCAGGCCGCAGGTCCAAGGCAGCGTGTGTCAAAGCGGTGCTTTAAATGCAGGAAGCTTTTACGGTGTCTTAGGCCATGTGTCTCTGCACTAGGATGCAACATGTAAACGACGGACTGCCTGACACTACTGGGAGCTGTAAGCCACTTTCAGTTGAGGACAAATATATGCCAAAAGAAGGGCAATGGAGGCCTTCTTTCCTTAAGCAAATAGAACTTGTAAATGTGAGCAGCAGATGTATCTCCCTTCTACCGCACCTGGCAAGTACAAAACTCAAAGGGAAAGTGCAGGGTGAATGCTCTGTGTTCCCTTTGGAAAAGAGCTTGAAGGGAAACGTTTTTTTCCTCACTGGAATTTACAGCGTTGCAGGCTCAATTGTGGCAGGGAAACACTGTTGTGCCATATCTTCTCTTCTTAACACAATCCATTTCTCGTCCCAGAAAGAGGCAGGCCCCAGGTCCAAGGCAGAAAGTGTCAAAGCGGTGCTTAAACTCCAGCATGCGTTTATGATGTCATAGGCCACTAGGCTGTGCACTAGATTCTAAGATGTAGGCGACGGAGTGCCCGACACTTCTGGGACCGGTAAGACCCGTTCAGTGTAGGAGAACTATATGCCAAAAGAAGGGCAATGGAGACCTTCTTTTCTAAAGCCACTAGAAGCTCTAAATGTGAACAGCAGATGTATCTCCTTCCTACCGCCCCTGGGAAGTACAAAACACAGAACGAAGGCGCAGGGGGAATGCTCTGTGGTCCTTGTGGAGAATAGGGCTTGAAAACTGACCTGAAAACGTTCAGCGTTTTCGGAAGCCACTAGAAGGTGTCGATGTGAACAACAGATGTATCTACCTTCTACAGCACTGGGAAGCCCCAAAGACCGCAGGAAGGCAAAGGGAGAGTGCTTTGTGGTCCCTTTGGAAAACAGGGTTTGAAGGGATTCACTAAGGATTGTTAGTGAATGGGTAAACCACATGGGACGACTAGCATCGAGCTCAAGCTCTCTGTTTCTCGTCACACAGAGAGGCAGGCCGCAGGTCCAAGGCAGCGTGTGTCAAAGCGGTGCTTTAAATGCAGGAAGCTTTTACGGTGTCTTAGGACATGTGTCTCTGCACTAGGATGCAACATGTAAACGATGGACTGCCTGACACTACTGGGAGCTGTAAGCCACTTTCAGTTGAGGACAACTATATGCCAATAGAAGGGCAATGGAGGCCTTCTTTCCTTAAGCCACTAGAACGTGTAAATGTGAACAGCAGATGTATCTCCCTTCTACCGCACCTGGCAAGTACAAACTCTAAGGGAAAGTGCAGGGAGAATGCTCTGTGTTCCCTTTGGAAAAGAGCTTGAAGGGAAACGTTTTTTTCCTCACTGGAATTTTACAGCTTTGCAGGCTCAATTGTGGCAGGGAAACACTGTTGTTCCATATCTTCTCTTCTTAACACAATCCATTTCTCGTCCCAGAAAGAGGCAGGCCCCAGATCCAAGGCAGCCTCTTTCAAAGCGGTGCTTAAACTCCAGCAAGCGTTTATGGTGTCATAGGCCACTAGGCTGTGCACTTGATTCTCAGATGTAGGCAAAGGACTGCCCGTCAGTTCTGGGACCTGTAAGCTACGTTTGGTTGAGGAGAACTATATGCCAGAAGAAGGACAATGGAGGCCTTCTTTCCTTAAGCCACTAGAACGTGTAAACGTGAACTGCAGATGTATATCTCCCTTGTACGCCCGTGGGAAGTACAAAACTCAAAGGGAAAGTGCAGGGAGAATGCTCAGTGTTCCCTTTGGAAAAGAGAGCTTGAAGGGAAACTTTTTTTCTTCACTGGGATTTAGAGCTTTGCAGGCTCCATTGTGGCAGGGAAACACTGTTGTGCCATATCTTCTCTTCTTAACACAATCCATTTCTCGTCCCAGAAAGAGGCAGGCCCCAGATCCAAGGCAGCCTGTTTCAAAGCGGTGCTTAAACTCCAGCATGCGTTTATGATGTCATAGGCCACCAGGCTGTGCACTAGATTCTAAGATGTAGGCGACGGAGTGCCCGACAATTCTGGGACCGGTAAGCCACGTTCAGTGGAGGAGAACTATATGCCAAAAGAAGGGCAATGGAGACCTTCTTTTCTTAAGCCACTAGAAGCTCTAAATGTGAACAGCAGATGTATCTCTTCCTACCGCACCTGGGAAGTACAAAACACAGAACGAAGGCCCAGGGGGAATGCTCTGTGGTCCTTGTGGAGAATAGGGCTTGAAAACTGACCTGAAAACGTTCAGCGTTTTCGGAAGCCACTAGAAGGTGTCGATGTGAACAACAGAAGTATCTACCTTCTACAGCACGGGGAAGCCCCAAAGACCGCAGGAAGGCAAAGGGAGAGTGCTTTGTGGTCCCTTTGGAAAACAGGGTTTGAAGGGATTCCCTAAGGATTGTTAGTGAATAGGTAAACCACATGGGACGACTAGCATCGAGCTCAAGCTCTCTGTTTCTCGTCACACAGAGAGGCAGGCCGCAGGTCCAAGGCAGCGTGTGTCAAAGCGGTGCTTTAAATGCAGGAAGCTTTTACGGTGTCTTAGGCCATGTGTCTCTGCACTAGGATGCAACATGTAAAGGAAGGACTGCCTGACACTACTGGGAGCTGTAAGCCACTTTCAGTTGAGGACAACTATATGCCAAAAGAAGGGCAATGGAGGCCTTCTTTCCTTAAGCCACTAGAACGTGTAAATGTGAGCAGCAGATGTATCTCCCTTCTACCGCACCTGGCAAGTACAAAACTCAAAGGGAAAGTGCAGGGAGAATGCTCTGTGTTCCCTTTGGAAAAGAGCTTGAAGGGAAACGTTTTTTTCCTCACTGGAATTTACAGCGTTGCAGGCTCAATTGTAGCAGGGAAACACTGTTGTGCCATATCTTCTCTTCTTAACACAATCCATTTCTCGTCCCAGAAAGAGGCAGGCCCCATATCCAAGGCAGCCTGTTTCAAAGCGGTGCTTAAACTCCAGCATGCGTTTATGATGTCATAGGCCACTAGGCTGTGCACTAGATTCTAAGATGTAGGCGACGGAGTGCCCGACACTTCTGGGACTGGTAAGCCCCGTTCAGTGGAGGAGAACTATATGCCAAAAGAAGGGCAATGGAGACCTTCTTTTCTTAAGCCACTAGAAGCTCTAAATGTGAACAGCAGATGTATCTCCTTCCTACCACCCCTGGGAAGTACAAAACACAGAACGAAGGCGCAGGGGGAATGCTCTGTGGTCCTTTTGGAGAATAGGGCTTGAAAACTGACCTGAAAACGTTCAGCGTTTTCGGAAGCCACTAGAAGGTGTCGATGTGAACAACAGAAGTATCTACCTTGTACAGCACCGGGAAGCCCCAAAGACCGCAGGAAGGCAAAGGGAGAGTGCTTTGTGGTCCCTTTGGAAAACAGGGTTTGAAGGGATTCACTAAGGATTGTTAGTGAATAGGTAAAACACATGGGACGACTAGCATCGAGCTCAAGCTCTCTGTTTCTCGTCACACAGAGAGGCAGGCCGCAGGTCCAAGGCAGCGTGTGTCAAAGCGGTGCTTTAAATGCAGGAAGCTTTTACGGTGTCTTAGGCCATGTGTCTCTGCACTAGGATGCAACATGTAAACGACGGACTGCCTGACACTACTGGGAGCTGTAAGCCACTTTCAGTTGAGGACAACTATATGCCAATTGAAGGGCAATGGAGGCCTTCTTTCCTTAAGCCACTAGAACGTGTAAATGTGAACAGCAGATGTATCTCCCTTCTACCGCACCTGGCAAGTACAAAACTCAAAGGGAAAGTGCAGGGAGAATGCTCTGTGTTCCCTTTGGAAAAGAGCTTGAAGGGAAACGTTTTTATCCTCACTGGAATTTTACAGCTTTGCAGGCTCAATTGTGGCAGGGAAACACTGTTGTTCCATATCTTCTCTTCTAAACACAATCCATTTCTCGTCCCAGAAAGAGGCAGGCCCCAGATCCAAGGCAGCCTGTTTCAAAGCGGTGCTTAAACTCCAGCAAGCGTTTATGGTGTCATAGGCCACTAGGCTGTGCACTAGATTCTAAGATGTAGGCGAAGGACTGCCCGTCTGTTCTGGGACCTGTAAGCTACTTTCGGATGAGGAGAACCAAATGCCAGAAGAAGGGCAATGGAGGCCTTCTTTCCTTAAGTCACTAGAACGTGTAAATGTGAACTGCAGATGTATATCTCCCTTCTACCGCACCTGGGAAGTACAAAACTCAAAGGGAAAGTGCAGGGAGAATGCTCTGTGTTCCCTTTGGAAAAGAGAGCTTGAAGGGAAACTTCTTTCCTCACTGGGATTTAGAGCGTTGCAGGCTCCATTGTGGCAGGGAAACACTGTTGTGCCATATCTTCTCTTCTTAACACAATCCATTTCTCGTCCCAGAAATAGGCAGGCCCCAGGTCCAAGGCAGCCAGTGTCAAAGCGGTGCTTAAACTCCAGCAAGCGTTTATGATGTAATAGGCCACCAGGCTGTGCACTAGATTCTAAGATGTAGGCGACGGAGTGCCCGACACTTCTGGGACCGGTAAGCCCCGTTCAGTGGAGGAGAACTATATGCCAAAAGAAGGGCAATGGAGACCTTCTTTTCTTAAGCCACTAGAAGCTCTAAATGTGAACAGCAGATGTATCTCCTTCCTACCGCACCTGGGAAGTACAAAACACAGAACGAAGGCCCAGGGGGAATGCTCTGTGCTCCTTGTGGAGAATAGGGCTTGAAAACTGACCTGAAAACGTTCAGCGTTTTCGGAAGCCACTAGAAGGTGTCGATGTGAACAACAGAAGTATCTACCTTCTACAGCACCGGGAAGCCCCAAAGACCGCAGGAAGGCAAAGGGAGAGTGCTTTGTGGTCCCTTTGGAAAACAGGGTTTGAAGGGATTCACTAAGGATTGTTAGTGAATAGGTAAACCACATGGGACGACTAGCATCGAGCTCAAGCTCTCTGTTTCTCGTCACACAGAGAGGCAGGCCGCAGGTCCAAGGCAGCGTGTGTCAAAGCGGTGCTTTAAATGCAGGAAGCTTTTACGGTGTCTTAGGCCATGTGTCTCTGCACTAGGATGCAACATGTAAACGACGGACTGCCTGACACTACTGGGAGCTGTAAGCCACTTTCAGTTGAGGACAACTATATGCCAATAGAAGGGCAATGGAGGCCTTCTTTCCTTAAGCCACTAGAACGTGTAAATGTGAACAGCAGATGTATCTCCCTTCTACCGCACCTGGCAAGTACAAAACTCAAAGGGAAAGTGCAGGGAGAATGCTCTGTGTTCCCTTTGGAAAAGAGCTTGAAGGGAAACGTTTTTATCCTCACTGGAATTTTACAGCTTTGCAGGCTCAATTGTGGCAGGGAAACACTGTTGTTCCATATCTTCTCTTCTAAACACAATCCATTTCTCGTCCCAGAAAGAGGCAGGCCCCAGATCCAAGGCAGCCTGTTTCAAAGCGGTGCTTAAACTCCAGCAAGAGTTTATGGTGTCATAGGCCACTAGGCTGTGCACTAGATTCTAAGATGTAGGCGAAGGACTGCCCGTCAGTTCTGGGACCTGTAAGCTACGTTCGGTTGAGGAGAACAATATGCCAGAAGAAGGGCAATGAAGGCCTTCTTTCCTTAAGCCACTAGAACGTGTATATGTGAACTGCAGATGTATATCTCCCTTGTACGCACGTGGGAAGTACAAAACTCAAAGGGAAAGTGCAGGGAGAATGCTCTGTGTTCCCTTTGGAAAAGAGCTTGAAGGGAACGTTTTTTTCCTCACTGGGATTTAGAGCGTTGCAGGCTCAATTGTGGCAGGGAAACACTGTTGTGCCGTATCTTCTCTTCTTAACACAATGCATTTCTCGTCCCAGAAATAGGCAGGCCCCAGGTCCAAGGCAGCCAGTGTCAAAGCGGTGCTTAAACTCCAGCAAGCGCTTATGATGTCATAGGCCACCAGGCTGTGCACTAGATTCTAAGATGTAGGCGACGGAGTGCCCGACACTTCTGGGACCGGTAAGCCCCGTTCAGTGGAGGAGAACTATATGCCAAAAGAAGGGCAATGGAGACCTTCTTTTCTTAAGCCACTAGAAGCTCTAAATGTGAACAGCAGATGTATCTCCTTCCTACCGCACCTGGGAAGTACAAAACACAGAACGAAGGCCCAGGGGGAATGCTCTGTGCTCCTTGTGGAGAATAGAGCTTGAAAACAGACCTGAAAACGTTCAGTGTTTTCGGAAGCCACTAGAAGGTGTCAATGTGAACAACAGAAGTATCTACCTTCTACAACACCGGGAAGCCCCAAAGACCGCAGGAAGGCAAAGGGAGAGTGCTTTGTGGTCCCTTTGGAAAACAGGGTTTGAAGGGATTCCCTAAGGATTGTTAGTGAATAGGTAAACCACATGGGACGACTAGCATCGAGCTCAAGCTCTCTGTTTCTCGTCACACAGAGAGGCAGGCCGCAGGTCCAAGGCAGCGTGTGTCAAAGCGGTGCTTTAAATGCAGGAAGCTTTTACGGTGTCTTAGGCCATGTGTCTCTGCACTAGGATGCAACATGTAAACGACGGACTGCCTGACACTACTAGGAGCTGTAAGCCACTTTCAGTTGAGGACAACTATATGCCAAAAGAAGGGCAATGGAGGCCTTCTTTCCTTAAGCCACTAGAACGTGTAAATGTGAGCAGCAGATGTATCGCCCTTCTACCGCACCTGGCAAGTACAAAACTCAAGGGGAAAGTGCAGGGAGAATGCTCTGTGTTCCCTTTGGAAAAGAGAGCTTGAAGGGAACCTTTTTTTCCTCACTGGGATTTACAGCGTTGCAGGCTCAATTGTGGCAGGGAAACACTGTTGTTCCATATCTTCTCTTCTTAACACAATGCATTTCTCGTCCCAGAAATAGGCAGGCCCCAGGTCCAAGGAAGCCAGTGTCAAAGCGGTGCTTAAACTCCAGCAAGCGCTTATGATGTAATAGGCCACCAGGCTGTGCACTAGATTCTAAGATGTAGGCGACGGAGTGCCCGACACTTCTGGGACCGGTAAGCCCCGTTCAGTGGAGGAGAACTATATGCCAAAAGAAGGGCAATGGAGACCTTCTTTTCTTAAGCCACTAGAAGCTCTAAATGTGGACAGCAGATGTATCTCCTTCTTACCGCCCCTGGGAAGTACAAAACACAGAACGAAGGCGCAGGGGGAATGCTCTGTGGTCCTTGTGGAGAATAGAGCTTGAAAACTGACCTGAAAACGTTCAGTGTTTTCGGAAGCCACTAGAAGGTGTAAATGTGAACAACAGAAGTATCTACTTTCTACAACACCGGGAAGCCCCAAAGACCGCAGGAAGGCAAAGGGAGAGTGCTTTGTGGTCCCTTTGGAAAACAGGGTTTGAAGGGATTCCCTAAGGATTGTTAGTGAATAGGTAAACCACATGGGACGACTAGCATCGAGCTCAAGCTCTCTGTTTCTCGTCACACAGAGAGGCAGGCCGCAGGTCCAAGGCAGCGTGTGTCAAAGCGGTGCTTTAAATGCACGAAGCTTTTACGGTGTCTTAGGCCATGTGTCTTTGCACTAGGATGCAACATGTAAACGACGGACTGCCTGACACTACTGGGAGCTGTAAGCCACTTTCAGTTGAGGACAACTATATGCCAAAAGAAGGGCAATGGAGGCCTTCTTTCCTTAAGCCACTAGAACGTGTAAATGTGAGCAGCAGATGTATCGCCCTTCTACCGCACCTGGCAAGTACAAAACTCAAGGGGAAAGTGCAGGGAGAATGCTCTGTGTTCCCTTTGGAAAAGAGAGCTTGAAGGGAACCTTTTTTTCCTCACTGGGATTAAAGCGTTGCAGGCTCCATTGTGGCAGGGAAACACTGTTGTGCCATATCTTCTCTTCTTAACACAATGCATTTCTCGTCCCAGAAATAGGCAGGCCCCAGGTCCAAGGCAGCCAGTGTCAAAGCGGTGCTTAAACTCCAGCAAGCGCTTATGATGTAATAGGCCACCAGGCTGTGCACTAGATTCTAAGATGTAGGCGACGGAGTGCCCGACACTTCTGGGACCGGTAAGCCCCGTTCAGTGGAGGAGAACTATATGCCAAAAGAAGCGCAATGGAGACCTTCTTTTCTTAAGCCACTAGAAGCTCTAAATGTGGACAGCAGATGTATCTCCTTCCTACCGCCCCTGGGAAGTACAAAACACAGAACGAAGGCGCAGGGGGAATGCTCTGTGGTCCTTGTGGAGAATAGGGCTTGAAAACTGACCTGAAAACGTTCAGTATTTTCGGAAGACACTAGAAGGTGTCGATGTGATCAACCGAAGTATCTACCTTCTACAGCACCGGGAAGCCCGAAAGACCGCAGGAAGGCAAAGGGAGAGTGCTTTGTGGTCCCTTTGGAAAACAGGGTTTGAAGGGATTCACTAAGGATTGTTAGTGAATAGGTAAACCACATGGGACGACTAGCATCGAGCTCAAGCTCTCTGTTTCTCGTCACACAGAGAGGCAGGCCGCAGGTCCAAGGCAGCGTGTGTCAAAGCGGTGCTTTAAATGCAGGAAGCTTTTACGGTGTCTTAGGCCATGTGTCTCTGCACTAGGATGCAACATGTAAACGACGGACTGCCTGACACTACTGGGAGCTGTAAGCCACTTTCAGTTGAGGACAACTATATGCCAATAGAAGGGCAATGGAGGCCTTCTTTCCTTAAGCCACTAGAACGTGTAAATGTGAACAGCAGATGTATCTCCCTTCTACCGCACCTGGCAAGTACAAAACTCAAAGGGAAAGTGCAGGGAGAATGCTCTGTGTTCCCTTTGGAAAAGAGCTTGAAGGGAAACGTTTTTATCCTCACTGGAATTTTACAGCTTTGCAGGCTCAATTGTGGCAGGGAAACACTGTTGTTCCATATCTTCTCTTCTTAACACAATCCATTTCTCGTCCGAGAAAAAGGCAGGCCCCAGATCCAAGGCAGCCTGTTTCAAAGTGGTGCTTAAACACCAGCAAGCGTTTATGGTGTCATAGGCCACTAGGCTGTGCACTAGATTCTAAGATGTAGGCGAAGGACTGCCCGTCTGTTCTGGGACCTGTAAGCTACTTTCGGATGAGGAGAACCAAATGCCAGAAGAAGCGCAATGGAGGCCTTCTTTCCTTAAGTCACTAGAACGTGTAAATGTGAACTGCAGATGTATATCTCCCTTCTACCGCACCTGGGAAGTACAAAACTCAAAGGGAAAGTGCAGGGAGAATGCTCTGTGTTCCCTTTGGAAAAGAGAGCTTGAAGGGAAACTTCTTTCCTCACTGGGATTTAGAGCGTTGCAGGCTCCATTGTGGCAGGGAAACACTGTTGTGCCATATCTTCTCTTCTTAACACAATCCATTTCTCGTCCCAGAAATAGGCAGGCCCCAGGTCCAAGGCAGCCAGTGTCAAAGCGGTGCTTAAACTCCAGCAAGCGTTTATGATGTAATAGGCCACCAGGCTGTGCACTAGATTCTAAGATGTAGGCGACGGAGTGCCCGACACTTCTGGGACCGGTAAGCCCCGTTCAGTGGAGGAGAACTATATGCCAAAAGAAGGGCAATGGAGACCTTCTTTTCTTAAGCCACTAGAAGCTCTAAATGTGAACAGCAGATATATCTCCTTCCTACCGCACCTGGGAAGTACAAAACACAGAACGAAGGCCCAGGGGGAATGCTCTGTGCTCCTTGTGGAGAATAGGGCTTGAAAACTGACCTGAAAACATTCAGCGTTTTCGGAAGCCACTAGAAGGTGTCGATGTGAACAACAGAAGTATCTACCTTCTACAGCACCGGGAAGCCCCAAAGACCGCAGGAAGGCAAAGGGAGAGTGCTTTGTGGTCCCTTTGGAAAACAGGGTTTGAAGGGATTCACTAAGGATTGTTAGTGAATAGGTAAACCACATGGGACGACTAGCATCGAGCTCAAGCTCTCTGTTTCTCGTCACACAGAGAGGCAGGCCGCAGGTCCAAGGCAGCGTGTGTCAAAGCGGTGCTTTAAATGCAGGAAGCTTTTACGGTGTCTTAGGCCATGTGTCTCTGCACTAGGATGCAACATGTAAACGACGGACTGCCTGACACTACTGGGAGCTGTAAGCCACTTTCAGTTGAGGACAACTATATGCCAATAGAAGGGCAATGGAGGCCTTCTTTCCTTAAGCCACTAGAACGTGTAAATGTGAACAGCAGATGTATCTCCCTTCTACCGCACCTGGCAAGTACAAAACTCAAAGGGAAAGTGCAGGGAGAATGCTCTGTGTTCCCTTTGGAAAAGAGCTTGAAGGGAAACGTTTTTATCCTCACTGGAATTTTACAGCTTTGCAGGCTCAATTGTGGCAGGGAAACACTGTTGTTCCATATCTTCTCTTCTAAACACAATCCATTTCTCGTCCCAGAAAGAGGCAGGCCCCAGATCCAAGGCAGCCTGTTTCAAAGCGGTGCTTAAACTCCAGCAAGCGTTTATGGTGTCATAGGCCACTAGGCTGTGCACTAGATTCTAAGATGTAGGCGAAGGACTGCCCGTCAGTTCTGGGACCTGTAAGCTACGTTCGGTTGAGGAGAACAATATGCCAGAAGAAGGGCAATGGAGGCCTTCTTTCCTTAAGCCACTAGAACGTGTATATGTGAACTGCAGATGTATATCTCCCTTGTACGCACGTGGGAAGTACAAAACTCAAAGGGAAAGTGCAGGGAGAATGCTCTGTGTTCCCTTTGGAAAAGAGCTTGAAGGGAACCTTTTTTTCCTCACTGGGATTTAGAGCGTTGCAGGCTCAATTGTGGCAGGGAAACACTGTTGTGCCGTATCTTCTCTTCTTAACACAATCCATTTCTCGTTCCAGAAATAAGCAGGCCCCAGGTCCAAGGCAGCCAGTGTCAAAGCGGTGCTTAAACTCCAGCAAGCGTTTATGATGTCATAGGCCACCAGGCTGTGCACTAGATTCTAAGATGTAGGCGACGGAGTGCCCGACACTTCTGGGACCGGTAAGCCCCGTTCAGTGGAGGAGAACTATATGCCAAAAGAAGGGCAATGGAGACCTTCTTTTCTTAAGCCACTAGAAGCTCTAAATGTGAACAGCAGATGTATCTCCTTCCTACCGCACCTGGGAAGTACAAAACACAGAACGAAGGCCCAGGGGGAATGCTCTGTGCTCCTTGTGGAGAATAGAGCTTGAAAACAGACCTGAAAACGTTCAGTGTTTTCGGAAGCCACTAGAAGGTGTCAATGTGAACAACAGAAGTATCTACCTTCTACAACACCGGGAAGCCCCAAAGACCGCAGGAAGGCAAAGGGAGAGTGCTTTGTGGTCCCTTTGGAAAACAGGGTTTGAAGGGATTCCCTAAGGATTGTTAGTGAATAGGTAAACCACATGGGACGACTAGCATCGAGCTCAAGCTCTCTGTTTCTCGTCACACAGAGAGGCAGGCCGCAGGTCCAAGGCAGCGTGTGTCAAAGCGGTGCTTTAAATGCAGGAAGCTTTTACGGTGTCTTAGGCCATGTGTCTCTGCACTAGGATGCAACATGTAAACGACGGACTGCCTGACACTACTAGGAGCTGTAAGACACTTTCAGTTGAGGACAACTATATGCCAAAAGAAGGGCAATGGAGGCCTTCTTTCCTTAAGCCACTAGAACGTGTAAATGTGAGCAGCAGATGTATCGCCCTTCTACCGCACCTGGCAAGTACAAAACTCAAGGGGAAAGTGCAGGGAGAATGCTCTGTGTTCCCTTTGGAAAAGAGAGCTTGAAGGGAACCTTTTTTTCCTCACTGGGATTTACAGCGTTGCAGGCTCCATTGTGGCAGGGAAAAACTGTTGTTCCATATCTTCTCTTCTTAACACAATGCATTTCTCGTCCCAGAAATAGGCAGGCCCCAGGTCCAAGGCAGCCAGTGTCAAAGCGGTGCTTAAACTCCAGCAAGCGCTTATGATGTAATAGGCCACCAGGCTGTGCACTAGATTCTAAGATGTAGGCGACGGAGTGCCCGACACTTCTGGGACCGGTAAGCCCCGTTCAGTGTAGGAGAACTATATGCCAAAAGAAGGGCAATGGAGACCTTCTTTTCTTAAGCCACTAGAAGCTCTAAATGTGGACAGCAGATGTATCTCCTTCCTACCGCCCCTGGGAAGTACAAAACACAGAACGAAGGCGCAGGGGGAATGCTCTGTGGTCCTTGTGGAGAATAGGGCTTGAAAACTGACCTGAAAACGTTCAGCGTTTTCGGAAGCCACTAGAAGGTGTCGATGTGAACAACCGAAGTATCTACCTTCTGCAGCACCGGGAAGCCCCAAAGACCGCAGGAAGGCAAAGGGAGAGTGCTTTGTGGTCCCTTTGGAAAACAGGGTTTGAAGGGATTCACTAAGGATTGTTAGTGAATAGGTAAACCACATGGGACGACTAGCATCGAGCTCAAGCTCTCTGTTTCTCGTCACACAGAGAGGCAGGCCGCAGGTCCAAGGCAGCGTGTGTCAAAGCGGTGCTTTAAATGCAGGAAGCTTTTATGGTGTCTTAGGCCATGTGTCTCTGCACTAGGATGCAACATGTAAACGACGGACTGCCTGACACTACTGGGAGCTGTAAGCCACTTTCAGTTGAGGACAACTATATGCCAATAGAAGGGCAATGGAGGCCTTCTTTCCTTAAGCCACTAGAACGTGTAAATGTGAACAGCAGATGTATCTCCCTTCTACCGCACCTGGCAAGTACAAAACTCAAAGGGAAAGTGCAGGGAGAATGCTCTGTGTTCCCTTTGGAAAAGAGCTTGAAGGGAAACGTTTTTATCCTCACTGGAATTTTACAGCTTTGCAGGCTCAATTGTGGCAGGGAAACACTGTTGTTCCATATCTTCTCTTCTTAACACAATCCATTTCTCGTCCCAGAAAGAGGCAGGCCACAGACCCAAGGCAGCCTGTTTCAAAGTGGTGCTTAAACTCCAGCAAGCGTTTATGGTGTCATAGGCCACTAGGCTGTGCACTAGATTCTAAGATGTAGGCGAAGGACTGCCCGTCACTTCTGGGACCTGTAAGCTACGTTCGGTTGAGGACAACAATATGCCAGAAGAAGGGCAATGGAGGCCTTCTTTCCTTAAGCCACTAGAACGTGTATATGTGAACTGCAGATGTATATCTCCCTTGTACGCACGTGGGAAGTACAAAACTCAAAGGGAAAGTGCAGGGAGAATGCTCTGTGTTCCCTTTGGAAAAGAGCTTGAAGGGAACCTTTTTTTCCTCACTGGGATTTAGAGCGTTGCAGGCTCAATTGTGGCAGGGAAACACTGTTGTGCCATATCTTCTCTTCTTAACACAATCCATTTCTCGTCCCAGAAATAGGCAGGCCCCAGGTCCAAGGCAGCCAGTGTCAAAGCGGTGCTTAAACTCCAGCAAGCGTTTATGATGTAATAGGCCACCAGGCTGTGCACTAGATTCTAAGATGTAGGGGACGGAGTGCCCGACACTTCTGGGACCGGTAAGCCCCGTTCAGTGGAGGAGAACTATATGCCAAAAGAAGGGCAATGGAGACCTTCTTTTCTTAAGCCACTAGAAGCTCTAAATGTGAACAGCAGATGAATCTCCTTCCTACCGCACCTGGGAAGTACAAAACACAGAACGAAGGCGCAGGGGGAATGCTCTGTGCTCCTTGTGGAGAATAGAGCTTGAAAACTGACCTGAAAACGTTCAGTGTTTTCGGAAGCCACTAGAAGGTGTAAATGTGAACAACAGAAGTATCTACCTTCTACAACACCGGGAAGCCCCAAAGACCGCAGGAAGGCAAAGGGAGAGTGCTTTGTGGTCCCTTTGGAAAACAGGGTTTGAAGGGATTCCCTAAGGATTGTTAGTGAATAGGTAAACCACATGGGACGACTAGCATCGAGCTCAAGCTCTCTGTTTCTCGTCACACAGAGAGGCAGGCCGCAGGTCCAAGGCAGCGTGTGTCAAAGCGGTGCTTTAAATGCAGGAAGCTTTTACGGTGTCTTAGGCCATGTGTCTCTGCACTAGGATGCAACATGTAAACGACGGACTGCCTGACACTACTGGGAGCTGTAAGCCACTTTCAGTTGAGGACAACTATATGCCAATAGAAGGGCAATGGAGGCCTTCTTTCCTTAAGCCACTAGAACGTGTAAATGTGAACAGCAGATGTATCTCCCTTCTACCGCACCTGGCAAGTACAAAACTCAAAGGGAAAGTGCAGGGAGAATGCTCTGTGTTCCCTTTGGAAAAGAGCTTGAAGGGAAACGTTTTTATCCTCACTGGAATTTTACAGCTTTGCAGGCTCAATTGTGGCAGGGAAACACTGTTGTTCCATATCTTCTCTTCTAAACACAATCCATTTCTCGTCCCAGAAAGAGGCAGGCCCCAGATCCAAGGCAGCCTGTTTCAAAGCGGTGCTTAAACTCCAGCAAGCGTTTATGGTGTCATAGGCCACTAGGCTGTGCACTAGATTCTAAGATGTAGGCGAAGGACTGCCCGTCAGTTCTGGGACCTGTAAGCTACGTTCGGTTGAGGAGAACAATATGCCAGAAGAAGGGCAATGGAGGCCTTCTTTCCTTAAGCCACTAGAACGTGTATATGTGAACTGCATATGTATATCTCCCTTGTACGCACGTGGGAAGTACAAAACTCAAAGGGAAAGTGCAGGGAGAATGCTCTGTGTTCCCTTTGGAAAAGAGCTTGAAGGGAACCTTTTTTTCCTCACTGGGATTTAGAGCGTTGCAGGCTCAATTGTGGCAGGGAAACACTGTTGTGCCGTATCTTCTCTTCTTAACACAATCCATTTCTCGTTCCAGAAATAGGCAGGCCCCAGGTCCAAGGCAGCCAGTGTCAAAGCGGTGCTTAAACTCCAGCAAGCGTTTATGATGTCATAGGCCACCAGGCTGTGCACTAGATTCTAAGATGTAGGCGACGGAGTGCCCGACACTTCTGGGACCGGTAAGCCCCGTTCAGTGGAGGAGAACTATATGCCAAAAGAAGGGCAATGGAGACCTTCTTTTCTTAAGCCACTAGAAGCTCTAAATGTGAACAGCAGATGTATCTCCTTCCTACCACACCTGGGAAGTACAAAACACAGAACGAAGGCCCAGGGGGAATGCTCTGTGCTCCTTGTGGAGAATAGAGCTTGAAAACAGACCTGAAAACGTTCAGTGTTTTCGGAAGCCACTAGAAGGTGTCAATGTGAACAACAGAAGTATCTACCTTCTACAACACCGGGAAGCCCCAAAGACCGCAGGAAGGCAAAGGGAGAGTGCTTTGTGGTCCCTTTGGAAAACAGGGTTTGAAGGGATTCCCTAAGGATTGTTAGTGAATAGGTAAACCACATGGGACGACTAGCATCGATCTCAAGCTCTCTGTTTCTCGTCACACAGAGAGGCAGGCCGCAGGTCCAAGGCAGCGTGTGTCAAAGCGGTGCTTTAAATGCAGGAAGCTTTTACGGTGTCTTAGGCCATGTGTCTCTGCACTAGGATGCAACATGTAAACGACGGACTGCCTGACACTACTAGGAGCTGTAAGCCACTTTCAGTTGAGGACAACTATATGCCAAAAGAAGGGCAATGGAGGCCTTCTTTCCTTAAGCCACTAGAACGTGTAAATGTGAGCAGCAGATGTATCGCCCTTCTACCGCACCTGGGAAGTACAAAACTCAAGGGGAAAGTGCAGGGAGAATGCTCTGTGTTCCCTTTGGAAAAGAGAGCTTGAAGGGAACCTTTTTTTCCTCACTGGGATTTACTGCGTTGCAGGCTCCATTGTGGCAGGGAAACACTGTTGTGCCATATCTTCTCTTCTTAACACAATGCATTTCTCGTCCCAGAAATAGGCAGGCCCCAGGTCCAAGGCAGCCAGTGTCAAAGCGGTGCTTAAACTCCAGCAAGCGCTTATGATGTAATAGGCCACCAGGCTGTGCACTAGATTCTAAGATGTAGGCGACGGAGTGCCCGACACTTCTGGGACCGGTAAGCCCCGTTCAGTGGAGGAGAACTATATGCCAAAAGAAGGGCAATGGAGACCTTCTTTTCTTAAGCCACTAGAAGCTCTAAATGTGGACAGCAGATGTATCTCCTTCCTACCGCCCCTGGGAAGTACAAAACACAGAACGAAGGCGCAGGGGGAATGCTCTGTGGTCCTTGTGGAGAATAGGGCTTGAAAACTGACCTGAAATCGTTCAGCATTTTCGGAAGCCACTAGAAGGTGTCGATGTGAACAACAGAAGTATCTACCTTCTACAGCACCGGGAAGCCCCAAAGACCGCAGGAAGGCAAAGGGAGAGTGCTTTGTGGTCCCTTTGGAAAACAGGGTTTGAAGGGATTCACTAAGGATTGTTAGTGAATAGGTAAACCACATGGGACGACTAGCATCGAGCTCAAGCTCTCTGTTTCTCGTCACACAGAGAGGCAGGCCGCAGGTCCAAGGCAGCGTGTGTCAAAGCGGTGCTTTAAATGCAGGAAGCTTTTACGGTGTCTTAGGCCATGTGTCTCTGCACTAGGATGCAACATGTAAACGACGGACTGCCTGACACTACTGGGAGCTGTAAGCCACTTTCAGTTGAGGACAAGTATATGCCAATAGAAGGGCAATGGAGGCCTTCTTTCCTTAAGCCACTAGAACGTGTAAATGTGAACAGCAGATGTATCTCCCTTCTACCGCACCTGGCAAGTACAAAACTCAAAGGGAAAGTGCAGGGAGAATGCTCTGTGTTCCCTTTGGAAAAGAGCTTGAAGGGAAACGTTTTTATCCTCACTGGAATTTTACAGCTTTGCAGGCTCAATTGTGGCAGGGAAACACTGTTGTTCCATATCTTCTCTTCTAAACACAATCCATTTCTCGTCCCAGAAAGAGGCAGGCCCCAGATCCAAGGCAGCCTGTTTCAAAGCGGTGCTTAAACTCCAGCAAGCGTTTATGGTGTCATAGGCCACTAGGCTGTGCACTAGATTCTAAGATGTAGGCGAAGGACTGCCCGTCAGTTCTGGGACCTGTAAGCTACGTTCGGTTGAGGAGAACAATATGCCAGAAGAAGGGCAATGGAGGCCTTCTTTCCTTAAGCCACTAGAACGTGTATATGTGAACTGCAGATGTATATCTCCCTTGTACGCACGTGGGAAGTACAAAACTCAAAGGGAAAGTGCAGGGAGAATGCTCTGTGTTCCCTTTGGAAAAGAGCTTGAAGGGAAACGTTTCTTTCCTCACTGGGATTTAGAGCGTTGCAGGCTCCATTGTGGCAGGGAAACACTGTTGTGCCGTATCTTCTCTTCTTAACACAATCCATTTCTCGTTCCAGAAATAGGCAGGCCCCAGGTCCAAGGCAGCCAGTGTCAAAGCGGTGCTTAAACTCCAGCAAGCGTTTATGATGTCATAGGCCACCAGGCTGTGCACTAGATTCTAAGATGTAGGCGACGGAGTGCCCGACACTTCTGGGACCGGTAAGCCCCGTTCAGTGGAGGAGAACTATATGCCAAAAGAAGGGCAATGGAGACCTTCTTTTCTTAAGCCACTAGAAGCTCTAAATGTGAACAGCAGATGTATCTCCTTCCTACCGCACCTGGGAAGTACAAAACACAGAACGAAGGCCCAGGGGGAATGCTCTGTGCTCCTTGTGGAGAATAGAGCTTGAAAACAGACCTGAAAACGTTCAGTGTTTTCGGAAGCCACTAGAAGGTGTCAATGTGAACAACAGAAGTATCTACCTTCTACAACACCGGGAAGCCCCAAAGACCGCAGGAAGGCAAAGGGAGAGTGCTTTGTGGTCCCTTTGGAAAACAGGGTTTGAAGGGATTCCCTAAGGATTGTTAGTGAATAGGTAAACCACATGGGACGACTAGCATCGAGCTCAAGCTCTCTGTTTCTCGTCACACAGAGAGGCAGGCCGCAGGTCCAAGGCAGCGTGTGTCAAAGCGGTGCTTTAAATGCAGGAAGCTTTTACGGTGTCTTAGGCCATGTGTCTCTGCACTAGGATGCAACATGTAAACGACGGACTGCCTTACACTACTAGGAGCTGTAAGCCACTTTCAGTTGAGGACAACTATATGCCAAAAGAAGGGCAATGGAGGCCTTCTTTCCTTAAGCCACTAGAACGTGTAAATGTGAGCAGCAGATGTATCGCCCTTCTACCGCACCTGGCAAGTACAAAACTCAAGGGGAAAGTGCAGGGAGAATGCTCTGTGTTCCCTTTGGAAAAGAGAGCTTGAAGGGAACCTTTTTTTCCTCACTGGGATTTACTGCGTTGCAGGCTCCATTGTGGCAGGGAAACACTGTTGTGCCATATCTTCTCTTCTTAACACAATGCATTTCTCGTCCCAGAAATAGGCAGGCCCCAGGTCCAAGGCAGCCAGTGTCAAAGCGGTGCTTAAACTCCAGCAAGCGCTTATGATGTAATAGGCCACCAGGCTGTGCACTGGAGTCTAAGATGTAGGCGACGGAGTGCCCGACACTTCTGGGACCGGTAAGCCCTGTTCAGTGGAGGAGAACTATATGCCAAAAGAAGGGCAATGGAGACCTTCTTTTCTTAAGCCACTAGAAGCTCTAAATGTGAACAGCAGATGTATCTCCTTCCTCCCACCCCTGGGAAGTACAAAACACAGAACGAAGGCCCAGGGGGAATGCTCTGTGGTCCTTGTGGAGAATAGGGCTTGAAAACTGACCTGAAAACGTTCAGCGTTTTCGGAAGGCTCTAGAAGGTGTCGATGTGAACAACAGAAGTATCTACCTTGTACAGCACCGGGAAGCCCCAAAGACCGCAGGAAGGCAAAGGGAGAGTGCTTTGTGGTCCCTTTGGAAAACAGGGTTTGAAGGGATTCACTAAGGATTGTTAGTGAATAGGTAAAACACATGGGATGACTAGCATCGAGCTCAAGCTCTCTGTTTCTCGTCACACAGAGAGGCAGGCCGCAGGTCCAAGGCAGCGTGTGTCAAAGCGCTGCTTTAAATGCAGGAAGCTTTTACGGTGTCTTAGGCCATGTGTCTCTGCACTAGGATGCAACATGTAAACGACGGACTGCCTGACACTACTGGGAGCTGTAAGCCACTTTCAGTTGAGGACAACTATATGCCAATAGAAGGGCAATGGAGGCCTTCTTTCCTTAAGCCACTAGAACGTGTAAATGTGAACAGCAGATGTATCTCCCTTCTACCGCACCTGGCAAGTACAAAACTCAAAGGGAAAGTGCAGGGAGAATGCTCTGTGTTCCCTTTGGAAAAGAGCTTGAAGGGAAACGTTTTTATCCTCACTGGAATTTTACAGCTTTGCAGGCTCAATTGTGGCAGGGAAACACTGTTGTTACATATCTTCTCTTCTAAACACAATCCATTTCTCGTCCCAGAAAGAGGCAGGCCCCAGATCCAAGGCAGCCTGTTTCAAAGCGGTGCTTAAACTCCAGCAAGCGTTTATGGTGTCATAGGCCACTAGGCTGTGCACTAGATTCTAAGATGTAGGCGAAGGACTGCCCGTCTGTTCTGGGACCTGTAAGCTACTTTCGGATGAGGAGAACCAAATGCCAGAAGAAGGGCAATGGAGGCCTTCTTTCCTTAAGTCACTAGAACGTGTAAATGTGAACTGCAGATGTATATCTCCCTTCTACCGCACCTGGGAAGTACAAAACTCAAAGGGAAAGTGCAGGGAGAATGCTCTGTGTTCCCTTTGGAAAAGAGCTTGAAGGGAACCTTTTTTTCCTCACTGGGATTTAGAGCGTAGCAGGCTCAATTGTGGCAGGGAAACACTGTTGTGCCATATCTTCTCTTCTTAACACAATGCATTTCTCGTCCCAGAAATAGGCAGGCCCCAGGTCCAAGGCAGCCAGTGTCAAAGCGGTGCTTAAACTCCAGCATGCGTTTATGATGTCATAGGCCACTAGGCTGCGCATTAGATTCTAAGATGTAGGCGACGGAGTGCCCGACATTTCTGGGACCGGTAAGCCCCGTTCAGTGGAGGAGAACTATATGCCAAAAGAAGGGCAATGGAGACCTTCTTTTCTTAAGCCACTAGAAGCTCTAAATGTGAACAGCAGATGTATCTCCTTCCTACCGCACCTGGGAAGTACAAAACACAGAACGAAGGCCCAGGGGGAATGCTCTGTGCTCCTTGTGGAGAATAGAGCTTGAAAACTGACCTGAAAACGTTCAGTGTTTTCGGAAGCCACTAGAAGGTGTCAATGTGAACAACAGAAGTATCTACCTTCTACAACACCGGGAAGCCCCAAAGACCGCAGGAAGGAAAAGGGAGAGTGCTTTGTGGTCCCTTTGGAAAACAGGGTTTGAAGGGATTCCCTAAGGATTGTTAGTGAATGGGTAAACCACATGGGACGACTAGCATCGAGCTCAAGCTCTCTGTTTCTCGTCACACAGAGAGGCAGGCCGCAGGTCCAAGGCAGCGTGTGTCAAAGTGGTGCCTTAAATGCAGGAAGCTTTTACGGTGTCTTAGGCCATGTGTCTCTGCACTAGGATGCAAAATGTAAAGGAAGGACTGCCTGACACTACTGGGAGCTGTAAGCCACTTTCAGTTGAGGACAACTATATGCCAAAAGAAGGGCAATGGAGGCCTTCTTACCATAAGCCACTAGAACGTGTAAATGTGAGCAGCAGATGTATCGCCCTTCTACCGCACCTGGCAAGTACAAAACTCAAAGGGAAAGTGCAGGGAGAATGCTCTGTGTTCCCTTTGGAAAAGAGAGCTTGAAGGGAACCTTTTTTTCCTCACTGGGATTTACAGCGTTGCAGGCTCTATTGTGGCAGGGGAACACTGTTGTGCCATATCTTCTCTTCTTAACACAATCCATTTCTCGTCCCAGAAATAGGCAGGCCCCAGGTCCAAGGCAGCCAGTGTCAAAGCGGTGCTTAAACTCCAGCAAGCGCTTATGATGTAATAGGCCACCAGGCTGTGCACTAGATTCTAAGATGTAGGCGACGGAGTGCCCGACACTTCTGGGACCGGTAAGCCCCGTTCAGTGGAGGAGAACTATATGCTAAAAGAAGGGCAATGGAGACCTTCTTTTCTTAAGCCACTAGAAGCTCTAAATGTGGACAGCAGATGTATCTCCTTCCTACCGCACCTGGGAAGTACAAAACACAGAACGAAGGCGCAGGGGGAATGCTCTGTGGTCCTTGTGGAGAATAGGGCTTGAAAACTGACCTGAAAAAGTTCAGCGTTTTTGGAAGCCACTAGAAGGTGTCAATGTGAACAACAGAAGTATCTACCTTCTACAACACCGGGAAGCCCAAAAGACCGCAGGAAGGCAAAGGGAGAGTGCTTTGTGGTCCCTTTGGAAAACAGGGTTTGAAGGGATTCCCTAAGGATTGTTAGTGAATAGGTAAACCACATGGGACGACTAGCATCGAGCTCAAGCTCTCTGTTTCTCGTCACACAGAGAGGCAGGCCGCAGGTCCAAGGCAGCGTGTGTCAAAGCGGTGCTGTAAATGCAGGAAGCTTTTACGGTGTCTTAGGCCATGTGTCTCTGCACTAGGATGCAACATGTAAAGGAAGGACTGCCTGACACTACTGGGAGCTGTAAGCCACTTTCAGTTGAGGACAAATATATGCCAAAAGAAAGGCAATGGAGACCTTCTTTCCTTAAGCAACTAGAACGTGTAAATGTGAGCAGCAGATGTATCTCCCTTCTACCGCACCTGGCAAGTACAAAACTCAAAGGGAAAGTGCAGGGTGAATGCTCTGTGTTCCCTTTGGAAAAGAGCTTGAAGGGAAACGTTTTTTTCCTCACTGGAATTTACAGCGTTGCAGGCTCAATTGTGGCAGGGAAACACTGTGGTGCCATATCTTCTCTTCTTAACACAATCCATTTCTCGTCCCAGAAAGAGGCAGGCCCCAGGTCCAAGGCAGAAAGTGTCAAAGCGGTGCTTAAACTCCAGCATGCGTTTATGATGTCATAGGCCACTAGGCTGTGCACTAGATTCTAAGATGTAGGCGACGGAGTGCCCGACACTTCTGGGACCAGTAAGCCCCGTTCAGTGTAGGAGAACTATATGCCAAAAGAAGGGCAATGGAGACCTTCTTTTCTTAAGCCACTAGAAGCTCTAAATGTGAACAGCAGATGTATCTCCTTCCTACCGCCCCTGGGAAGTACAAAACACAGAACGAAGGCGCAGGGGGAATGCTCTGTGGTCCTTGTGGAGAATAGGGCTTGAAAACTGACCTGAAAACGTTCAGCGTTTTCGGAAGCCACTAGAAGGTGTCGATGTGAACAACAGAAGTATCTACCTTCTACAGCACCGGGAAGCCCCAAAGACCGCAGGAAGGCAAAGGGAGAGTGCTTTGTGGTCCCTTTGGAAAACAGGGTTTGAAGGGATTCACTAAGGATTGTTACTGAATGGGTAAACCACATGGGACGACTAGCATCGAGTTCAAGCTCTCTGTTTCTCGTCACACAGAGAGGCAGGCCGCAGGTCCAAGGCAGCGTGTGTCAAAGCGGTGCTTTAAATGCACGAAGCTTTTACGGTGTCTTAGGCCATGTGTCTCTGCACTAGGATGCAACATGTAAACGACGGACTGCCTGACACTACTGGGAGCTGTAAGCCACTTTCAGTTGAGGACAACTATATGCCAATAGAAGGGCAATGGAGGCCTTCTTTCCTTAAGCCACTAGAACGTGTAAATGTGAACAGCAGATGTATCTCCCTTCTACCGCACCTGGCAAGTACAAAACTCAAAGGGAAAGTGCAGGGAGAATGCTCTGTGTTCCCTTTGGAAAAGAGCTTGAAGGGAAACGTTTTTTTCCTCACTGGAATTTTACAGCTTTGCAGGCTCAATTGTGGCAGGGAAACACTGTTGTTCCATATCTTCTCTTCTAAACACAATCCATTTCTCGTCCCAGAAAGAGGCATGCCCCAGATCCAAGGCAGCCTGTTTCAAAGCGGTGCTTAAACTCCAGCAAGCGTTTATGGTGTCATAGGCCACTAGGCTGTGCACTAGATTCTAAGATGTAGGCGAAGGACTGCCCGTCAGTTCTGAGACCTGTAAGCTACGTTCGGTTGAGGAGAACAATATGCCAGAAGAAGGGCAATGGAGGCCTTCTTTCCTTAAGCCACTAGAACGTGTAAATGTGAACTGCAGATGTATATCTCCCTTGTACGCCCGTGGGAAGTACAAAACTCAAAGGGAAAGTGCAGGGAGAATGCTCAGTGTTCCCTTTGGAAAAGAGAGCTTGAAGGGAAACTTTTTTTCTTCACTGGGATTTAGAGCGTTGCAGGCTCCATTGTGGCAGGGAAACACTGTTGTGCCATATCTTCTCTTCTTAACACAATCCATTTCTCGTCCCAGAAAGAGGCAGGCCCCAGATCCAAGGCAGCCTGTTTCAAAGCGGTGCTTAAACTCCAGCATGCGTTTATGATGTCATAGGCCACCAGGCTGTGCACTAGATTCTAAGATGTAGGCGACGGAGTGCCCGACACTTCTGGGACCGGTAAGCCACGTTCAGTGGAGGAGAACTATATGCCAAAAGAAGGGCAATGGAGACCTTCTTTTCTTAAGCCACTAGAAGCTCTAAATGTGAACAGCAGATGTATCTCCTTCCTACCGCACCTGGGAAGTACAAAACACAGAACGAAGGCCCAGGGGGAATGCTCTGTGCTCCTTGTGGAGAATAGGGCTTGAAAACTGACCTGAAAACGTTCAGCGTTTTCGGAAGCCACTAGAAGGTGTCGATGTGAACAACAGAAGTATCTACCTTCTACAGCATGGGGAAGCCCCAAAGACCGCAGGAAGGCAAAGGGAGAGTGCTTTGTGGTCCCTTTGGAAAACAGGGTTTGAAGGGATTCCCTAAGGATTGTTAGTGAATAGGTAAACCACATGGGACGACTAGCATCGAGCTCAAGCTCTCTGTTTCTCGTCACACAGAGAGGCAGGCCGCAGGTCCAAGGCAGCGTGTGTCAAAGCGGTGCTTTAAATGCAGGAAGCTTTTACGGTGTCTTAGGCCATGTGTCTCTGCACTAGGATGCAACATGTAAAGGAAGGACTGCCTGACACTACTGGGAGCTGTAA
Organism: Mesoplodon mirus; assembly: GCF_964341445.2. NCBI lineage: Eukaryota > Metazoa > Chordata > Mammalia > Artiodactyla > Ziphiidae > Mesoplodon > Mesoplodon mirus. The sequence continues at coordinate 84,778 of NW_028295484.1, forward strand.
GCCACTTTCAGTTGAGGACAACTATATGCCAAAAGAAGGGCAATGGAGGCCTTCTTTCCTTAAGCCACTAGAACGTGTAAATGTGAGCAGCAGATGTATCTCCCTTCTACCGCACCTGGCAAGTACAAAACTCAAAGGGAAAGTGCAGGGAGAATGCTCTGTGTTCCCTTTGGAAAAGAGCTTGAAGGGAAACGTTTTTTTCCTCACTGGAATTTACAGCGTTGCAGGCTCAATTGTAGCAGGGAAACACTGTTGTGCCATATCTTCTCTTCTTAACACAATCCATTTCTCGTCCCAGAAAGAGGCAGGCCCCATATCCAAGGCAGCCTGTTTCAAAGCGGTGCTTAAACTCCAGCATGCGTTTATGATGTCATAGGCCACTAGGCTGTGAACTAGATTCTAAGATGTAGGCGACGGAGTGCCCGACACTTCTGGGACTGGTAAGCCCCGTTCAGTGTAGGAGAACTATATGCCAAAAGAAGGGCAATGGAGACCTTCTTTTCTTAAGCCACTAGAAGCTCTAAATGTGAACAGCAGATGTATCTCCTTCCTACCACCCCTGGGAAGTACAAAACACAGAACGAAGGCGCAGGGGGAATGCTCTGTGGTCCTTTTGGAGAATAGGGCTTGAAAACTGACCTGAAAACGTTCAGCGTTTTCGGAAGCCACTAGAAGGTGTCGATGTGAACAACAGAAGTATCTACCTTGTACAGCACCGGGAAGCCCCAAAGACCGCAGGAAGGCAAAGGGAGAGTGCTTTGTGGTCCCTTTGGAAAACAGGGTTTGAAGGGATTCACTAAGGATTGTTAGTGAATAGGTAAAACACATGGGACGACTAGCATCGAGCTCAAGCTCTCTGTTTCTCGTCACACAGAGAGGCAGGCCGCAGGTCCAAGGCAGCGTGTGTCAAAGCGGTGCTTTAAATGCAGGAAGCTTTTACGGTGTCTTAGGCCATGTGTCTCTGCACTAGGATGCAACATGTAAACGACGGACTGCCTGACACTACTGGGAGCTGTAAGCCACTTTCAGTTGAGGACAACTATATGCCAATTGAAGGGCAATGGAGGCCTTCTTTCCTTAAGCCACTAGAACGTGTAAATGTGAACAGCAGATGTATCTCCCTTCTACCGCACCTGGCAAGTACAAAACTCAAAGGGAAAGTGCAGGGAGAATGCTCTGTGTTCCCTTTGGAAAAGAGCTTGAAGGGAAACGTTTTTATCCTCACTGGAATTTTACAGCTTTGCAGGCTCAATTGTGGCAGGGAAACACTGTTGTTCCATATCTTCTCTTCTAAACACAATCCATTTCTCGTCCCAGAAAGAGGCAGGCCCCAGATCCAAGGCAGCCTGTTTCAAAGCGGTGCTTAAACTCCAGCAAGCGTTTATGGTGTCATAGGCCACTAGGCTGTGCACTAGATTCTAAGATGTAGGCGAAGGACTGCCCGTCTGTTCTGGGACCTGTAAGCTACTTTCGGATGAGGAGAACCAAATGCCAGAAGAAGGGCAATGGAGGCCTTCTTTCCTTAAGTCACTAGAAAGTGTAAATGTGAACTGCAGATGTATATCTCCCTTCTACCGCACCTGGGAAGTACAAAACTCAAAGGGAAAGTGCAGGGAGAATGCTCTGTGTTCCCTTTGGAAAAGAGAGCTTGAAGGGAAACTTTTTTCCTCACTGGGATTTAGAGCGTTGCAGGCTCCATTGTGGCAGGGAAACACTGTTGTGCCATATCTTCTCTTCTTAACACAATCCATTTCTCGTCCCAGAAATAGGCAGGCCCCAGGTCCAAGGCAGCCAGTGTCAAAGCGGTGCTTAAACTCCAGCAAGCGTTTATGATGTAATAGGCCACCAGGCTGTGCACTAGATTCTAAGATGTAGGCGACGGAGTGCCCGACACTTCTGGGACCGGTAAGCCCCGTTCAGTGGAGGAGAACTATATGCCAAAAGAAGGGCAATGGAGACCTTCTTTTCTTAAGCCACTAGAAGCTCTAAATGTGAACAGCAGATATATCTCCTTCCTACCGCACCTGGGAAGTACAAAACATAGAACGAAGGCCCAGGGGGAATGCTCTGTGCTCCTTGTGGAGAATAGAGCTTGAAAACTGACCTGAAAACGTTCAGTGTTTTCGGAAGCCACTAGAAGGTGTCAATGTGAACAACAGAAGTATCTACCTTCTACAACACCGGGAAGCCCCAAAGACCGCAGGAAGGCAAACGGAGAGGGCTTTGTGGTCCCTTTGGAAAACAGGGTTTGAAGGGATTCCCTAAGGATTGTTAGTGAATAGGTAAACCACATGGGACGACTAGCATCGAGCTCAAGCTCTCTGTTTCTCGTCACACAGAGAGGCAGGCCGCAGGTCCAAGGCAGCGCGTGTCAAAGCGGTGCTTTAAATGCAGGAAGCTTTTACGGTGTCTTAGGCCATGTGTCTCTGCACTAGGATGCAACATGTAAACGACGGACTGCCTGACACTACTGGGAGCTGTAAGCCACTTTCAGTTGAGGACAACTATATGCCAATAGAAGGGCAATGGAGGCCTTCTTTCCTTAAGCCACTAGAACGTGTAAATGTGAGCAGCAGATGTATCTCCCTTCTACCGCACCTGGCAAGTACAAAACTCAAAGGGAAAGTGCAGGGAGAATGCTCTGTGTTCCCTTTGGAAAAGAGCTTGAAGGGAAACGTTTCTTTCCTCACTGGGATTTAGAGCGTTGCAGGCTCCATTGTGGCAGGGAAACACTGTTGTGCCATATCTTCTCTTCTTAACACAATCCATTTCTCGTCCCAGAAAGAGGCAGGCCCCACATCCAAGGCAGCCTGTTTCAAAGCGGTGCTTAAACTCCAGCATGCTTTTATGATGTCATAGGCCACTAGGCTGTGCACTAGATTCTAAGATATAGGCGACGGAGTGCCCGACACTTCTGGGACCGGTAAGCCCCGTTCAGTGGAGGAGAACTATATGCCAAAAGAAGGGCAATTGAGACCTTCTTTTCTTAAGGCACTAGAAGCTCTAAATGTGAACAGCAGATGTATCTCCTTCCTACCACCCCTGGGAAGTACAAAACACAGAACGAAGGCGCAGGGGGAATGCTCTGTGGTCCTTGTGGAGAATAGGGCTTGAAAACTGACCTGAAAACGTTCAGCGTTTTCGGAAGCCACTAGAAGGTGTCGATGTGAACAACCGAAGTCTCTACCTTCTACAACACCGGGAAGCCCCAAAGACCGCAGGAAGGCAAAGGGAGAGTGCTTTGTGGTCCCTTTGGAAAACAGGGTTTGAAGGGATTCACTAAGGATTGTTAGTGAATGGGTAAACCACATGGGACGACTAGCATCGAGCTCAAGCTCTCTGTTTCTCGTCACACAGAGAGGCAGGCCGCAGGTCCAAGGCAGCGTGTGTCAAAGCGGTGCTTTAAATGCAGGAAGCTTTTACGGTGTCTTAGGCCATGTGTCTCTGCACTAGGATGCAACATGTAAACGACGGACTGCCTGACACTACTGGGAGCTGTAAGCCACTTTCAGTTGAGGACAACTATATGCCAATAGAAGGGCAATGGAGGCCTTCTTTCCTTAAGCCACTAGAACGTGTAAATGTGAGCAGCAGATGTATCTCCCTTCTACCGCACCTGGCAAGTACAAAACTCAAAGGGAAAGTGCAGGGAGAATGCTCTGTGTTCCCTTTGGAAAAGAGCTTGAAGGGAAACGTTTCTTTCCTCACTGGGATTTAGAGCGTTGCAGGCTCCATTGTGGCAGGGAAACACTGTTGTGCCATATCTTCTCTTCTTAACACAATCCATTTCTCGTCCCAGAAAGAGGCAGGCCCCACATCCAAGGCAGCCTGTTTCAAAGCGGTGCTTAAACTCCAGCATGCTTTTATGATGTCATAGGCCACTAGGCTGTGCACTAGATTCTAAGATGTAGGCGACGGAGTGCCCGACACTTCTGGGACCGGTAAGCCCCGTTCAGTGGAGGAGAACTATATGCCAAAAGAAGGGCAATTGAGACCTTCTTTTCTTAAGCCACTAGAAGCTCTAAATGTGAACAGCAGATGTATCTCCTTCCTACCACCCCTGGGAAGTACAAAACACAGAACGAAGGCGCAGGGGGAATGCTCTGTGGTCCTTGTGGAGAATAGGGCTTGAAAACTGACCTGAAAACGTTCAGCGTTTTCGGAAGCCACTAGAAGGTGTCGATGTGAACAACAGAAGTATCTACCTTCTACAGCACCGGGAAGCCCCAAAGACCGCAGGAAGGCAAAGGGAGAGTGCTTTGTGGTCCCTTTGGAAAACAGGGTTTGAAGGGATTCACTAAGGATTGTTAGTGAATGGGTAAACCACATGGGACGACTAGCATCGAGCTCAAGCTCTCTGTTTCTCGTCACACAGAGAGGCAGGCCGCAGGTCCAAGGCAGCGTGTGTCAAAGCGGTGCTTTAAATGCAGGAAGCTTTTACGGTGTCTTAGGCCATGTGTCTCTGCACTAGGATGCAACATGTAAACGACGGACTGCCTGACACTACTGGGAGCTGTAAGCCACTTTCAGTTGAGGACAACTATATGCCAATAGAAGGGCAATGGAGGCCTTCTTTCCTTAAGCCACTAGAACGTGTAAATGTGAGCAGCAGATGTATCTCCCTTCTACCGCACCTGGCAAGTACAAAACTCAAAGGGAAAGTGCAGGGAGAATGCTCTGTGTTCCCTTTGGAAAAGAGCTTGAAGGGAAACGTTTTTTTCCTCACTGGAATTTTACAGCTTTGCAGGCTCAATTGTGGCAGGGAAACACTGTTGTTCCATATCTTCTCTTCTTAACACAATCCATTTCTCGTCCCAGAAAGAGGCAGGCCCCAGATCCAAGACAGCCTCTTTCAAAGCGGTGCTTAAACTCCAGCAAGCGTTTATGGTGTCATAGGCCACTAGGCTGTGCACTAGATTCTAAAATGTAGGCGAAGGACTGCCCGTCAGTTCTGGGACCTGTAAGCTACGTTCGGTTGAGGAGAACTATATGCCAGAAGAAGGGCAATGGAGGCCTTCTTTCCTTAAGCCACTAGAACGTGTAAATGTGAACTGCAGATGTATATCTCCCTTGTACGCCCGTGGGAAGTACAAAACTCAAAGGGAAAGTGCAGGGAGAATGCTCAGTGTTCCCTTTGGAAAAGAGAGCTTGAAGGGAAACTTTTTTTCTTCACTGGGATTTAGAGCGTTGCAGGCTCCATTGTGGCAGGGAAACACTGTTGTGCCATATCTTCTCTTCTTAACACAATCCATTTCTCGTCCCAGAAAGAGGCAGGCCCCAGATCCAAGGCAGCCTGTTTCAAAGCGGTGCTTAAACTCCAGCATGCGTTTATGATGTCATAGGCCACCAGGCTGTGCACTAGATTCTAAGATGTAGGCGACGGAGTGCCCGACACTTCTGGGACCGGTAAGCCACGTTCAGTGGAGGAGAACTATATGCCAAAAGAAGGGCAATGGAGACCTTCTTTTCTTAAGCCACTAGAAGCTCTAAATGTGAACAGCAGATGTATCTCCTTCCTACCGCACCTGGGAAGTACAAAACACAGAACGAAGGCCCAGGGGGAATGCTCTGTGGTCCTTGTGGAGAATAGGGCTTGAAAACTGACCTGAAAACGTTCAGCGTTTTCGGAAGCCACTAGAAGGTGTCGATGTGAACAACAGAAGTATCTACCTTCTACAGCACGGGGAAGCCCCAAAGACCGCAGGAAGGCAAAGGGAGAGTGCTTTGTGGTCCCTTTGGAAAACAGGGTTTGAAGGGATTCCCTAAGGATTGTTAGTGAATAGGTAAACCACATGGGACGACTAGCATCGAGCTCAAGCTCTCTGTTTCTCGTCACACAGAGAGGCAGGCCGCAGGTCCAAGGCAGCGTGTGTCAAAGCGGTGCTTTAAATGCAGGAAGCTTTTACTGTGTCTTAGGCCATGTGTCTCTGCACTAGGATGCAACATGTAAAGGAAGGACTGCCTGACACTACTGGGAGCTGTAAGCCACTTTCAGTTGAGGACAACTATATGCCAAAAGAAGGGCAATGGAGGCCTTCTTTCCTTAAGCCACTAGAACGTGTAAATGTGAGCAGCAGATGTATCTCCCTTCTACCGCACCTGGCAAGTACAAAACTCAAAGGGAAAGTGCAGGGAGAATGCTCTGTGTTCCCTTTGGAAAAGAGCTTGAAGGGAAACGTTTTTTTCCTCACTGGAATTTACAGCGTTGCAGGCTCAATTGTAGCAGGGAAACACTGTTGTGCCATATCTTCTCTTCTTAACACAATCCATTTCTCGTCCCAGAAAAGGCAGGCCCCATATCCAAGGCAGCCTGTTTCAAAACGGTGCTTAAACTCCAGCATGCGTTTATGATGTCATAGGCCACTAGGCTGTGCACTAGATTCTAAGATGTAGGCGACGGAGTGCCCGACACTTCTGGGACTGGTAAGCCCCGTTCAGTGTAGGAGAACTATATGCCAAAAGAAGGGCAATGGAGACCTTCTTTTCTTAAGCCACTAGAAGCTCTAAATGTGAACAGCAGATGTATCTCCTTCCTACCACCCCTGGGAAGTACAAAACACAGAACGAAGGCGCAGGGGGAATGCTCTGTGGTCCTTGTGGAGAATAGGGCTTGAAAACTGACCTGAAAACGTTCAGCGTTTTCGGAAGCCACTAGAAGGTGTCGATGTGAACAACAGAAGTATCTACCTTCTACAGCACCGGGAAGCCCCAAAGACCGCAGGAAGGCAAAGGGAGAGTGCTTTGTGGTCCCTTTGGAAAACAGGGTTTGAAGGGATTCACTAAGGATTGTTAGTGAATGGGTAAACCACATGGGACGACTAGCATCGAGCTCAAGCTCTCTGTTTCTCGTCACACAGAGAGGCAGGCCGCAGGTCCAAGGCAGCGTGTGTCAAAGCGGTGCTTTAAATGCAGGAAGCTTTTACGGTGTCTTAGGCCATGTGTCTCTGCACTAGGATGCAACATGTAAACGACGGACTGCCTGACACTACTGGGAGCTGTAAGCCACTTTCAGTTGAGGACAACTATATGCCAATAGAAGGGCAATGGAGGCCTTCTTTCCTTAAGCCACTAGAACGTGTAAATGTGAGCAGCAGATGTATCTCCCTTCTACCGCACCTGGCAAGTACAAAACTCAAAGGGAAAGTGCAGGGAGAATGCTCTGTGTTCCCTTTGGAAAAGAGCTTGAAGGGAAACGTTTTTTTCCTCACTGGAATTTTACAGCTTTGCAGGCTCAATTGTGGCAGGGAAACACTGTTGTTCCATATCTTCTCTTCTAAACACAATCCATTTCTCGTCCCAGAAAGAGGCAGGCCCCAGATCCAAGGCAGCCTGTTTCAAAGCGGTGCTTAAACTCCAGCAAGAGTTTATGGTGTCATAGGCCACTAGGCTGTGCACTAGATTCTAAGATGTAGGCGAAGGACTGCCCGTCAGTTCTGGGACATGTAAGCTACGTTCGGTTGAGGAGAACAATATGCCAGAAGAAGGGCAATGGAGGCCTTCTTTCCTTAAGCCACTAGAACGTGTATATGTGAACTGCAGATGTATATCTCCCTTGTACGCACGTGGGAAGTACAAAACTCAAAGGGAAAGTGCAGGGAGAATGCTCTGTGTTCCCTTTGGAAAAGAGCTTGAAGGGAAACTTTTTTTCCTCACTGGGATTTAGAGCGTTGCAGGCTCAATTGTGGCAGGGAAACACTGTTGTGCCATATCTTCTCTTCTTAACACAATCCATTTCTCGTCCCAGAAATAGGCAGGCCCCAGGTCCAAGGCAGCCAGTGTCAAAGCGGTGCTTAAACTCCAGCATGCGTTTATGATGTCATAGGCCACTAGGCTGTGCACTAGATTCTAAGATGTAGGCGACGGAGTGCCCGACACTTCTGGGACCGGTAAGCCCCGTTCAGTGGAGGAGAACTATATGCCAAAAGAAGGGCAATGGAGACCTTCTTTTCTTAAGCCACTAGAAGCTCTAAATGTGAACAGCAGATGTATCTCCTTCCTACCGCCCCTGGGAAGTACAAAACACAGAACGAAGGCCCAGGGGGAATGCTCTGTGCTCCTTGTGGAGAATAGAGCTTGAAAACTGACCTGAAAACGATCAGTGTTTTCGGAAGCCACTAGAAGGTGTCAATGTGAACAACAGAAGTATCTACCTTCTACAACACCGGGAAACCCCAAAGACCGCAGGAAGGAAAAGGGAGAGTGCTTTGTGGTCCCTTTGGAAAACAGGGTTTGAAGGGATTCACTAAGGATTGTTAGTGAATGGGTAAACCACATGGGACGACTAGCATCGAGCTCAAGCTCTCTGTTTCTCGTCACACAGAGAGGCAGGCCGCAGGTCCAAGGCAGCGTGTGTCAAAGTGGTGCCTTAAATGCAGGAAGCTTTTACGGGGTCTTAGGCCATGTGTCTCTGCACTAGGATGCAACATGTAAAGGAAGGACTGCCTGACACTACTGGGAGCTGTAAGCCACTTTCAGTTGAGGACAACTATATGCCAAAAGAAGGGCAATGGAGGCCTTCTTACCATAAGCCACTAGAACGTGTAAATGTGAGCAGCAGATGTATCGCCCTTCTACCGCACCTGGCAAGTACAAAACTCAAAGGGAAAGTGCAGGGAGAATGCTCTGTGTTCCCTTTGGAAAAGAGAGCTTGAAGGGAACCTTTTTTTCCTCACTGGGATTTACAGCGTTGCAGGCTCCATTGTGGCAGGGTAACACTGTTGTGCCATATCTTCTCTTCTTAACACAATCCATTTCTCGTCCCAGAAATAGGCAGGCCCCAGGTCCAAGGCAGCCAGTGTCAAAGCGGTGCTTAAACTCCAGCAAGCGCTTATGATGTAATAGGCCACCAGGCTGTGCACTAGATTGTAAGATGTAGGCGACGGAGTGCCCGACACTTCTGGGACCGGTAAGCCCCGTTCAGTGGAGGAGAACTATATGCCAAAAGAAGGGCAATGGAGACCTTCTTTTCTTAAGCCACTAGAAGCTCTAAATGTGGACAGCAGATGTATCTCCTTCCTACCGCACCTGGGAAGTACAAAACACAGAACGAAGGCGCAGGGGGAATGCTCTGTGGTCCTTGTGGAGAATAGGGCTTGAAAACTGACCTGAAAACGTTCAGCGTTTTCGGAAGCCACTAGAAGGTGTCGATGTGAACAACAGAAGTATCTACCTTCTACAACACCGGGAAGCCCCAAAGACCGCAGGAAGGCAAAGGGAGAGTGCTTTGTGGTCCCTTTGGAAAACAGGGTTTGAAGGGATTCCCTAAGGATTGTTAGTGAATAGGTAAACCACATGGGACGACTAGCATCGAGCTCAAGCTCTCTGTTTCTCGTCACACAGAGAGGCAGGCCGCAGGTCCAAGGCAGCGTGTGTCAAAGCGGTGCTTTAAATGCAGGAAGCTTTTACGGTGTCTTAGGCCATGTGTCTCTGCACTAGGATGCAACATGTAAAGGAAGGACTGCCTGACACTACTGGGAGCTGTAAGCCACTTTCAGTTGAGGACAAATATATGCCAAAAGAAGGGCAATGGAGGCCTTCTTTCCTTAAGCAACTAGAACGTGTAAATGTGAGCAGCAGATGTATCTCCCTTCTACCGCACCTGGCAAGTACAAAACTCAAAGGGAAAGTGCAGGGTGAATGCTCTGTGTTCCCTTTGGAAAAGAGCTTGAAGGGAAACGTTTTTTTCCTCACTGGAATTTACAGCGTTGCAGGCTCAATTGTGGCAGGGAAACACTGTTGTGCCATATCTTCTCTTCTTAACACAATCCATTTCTCGTCCCAGAAAGAGGCAGGCCCCAGGTCCAAGGCAGAAAGTGTCAAAGCGGTGCTTAAACTCCATCAAGCGTTTATGGTGTCATAGGCCACTAGGCTGTGCACTAGATTCTAAGATGTAGGCGACGGAGTGCCCGACACTTCTGGGACCGGTAAGCCCCGTTCAGTGTAGGAGAACTATATGCCAAAAGAAGGGCAATGGAGACCTTCTTTTCTTAAGCCACTAGAAGCTCTAAATGTGAACAGCAGATGTATCTCCTTCCTACCGCACCTGGGAAGTACAAAACACAGAACGAAGGCGCAGGGGGAATGCTCTGTGGTCCTTGTGGAGAATAGGGCTTGAAAACTGACCTGAAAACGTTCAGCGTTTTCGGAAGCCACTAGAAGGTGTCGATGTGAACAACAGAAGTATCTACCTTCTACAGCACCGGGAAGCCCCAAAGACCGCAGGAAGGCAAAGGGAGAGTGCTTTGTGGTCCCTTTGGAAAACAGGGTTTGAAGGGATTCACTAAGGATTGTTAGTGAATGGGTAAACCACATGGGACGACTAGCATCGAGCTCAAGCTCTCTGTTTCTCGTCACACAGAGAGGCAGGCCGCAGGTCCAAGGCAGCGTGTGTCAAAGCGGTGCTTTAAATGCAGGAAGCTTTTACGGTGTCTTAGGCCATGTGTCTCTGCACTAGGATGCAACATGTAAACGACGGACTGCCTGACACTACTGGGAGCTGTAAGCCACTTTCAGTTGAGGACAACTATATGCCAATAGAAGGGCAATGGAGGCCTTCTTTCCTTAAGCCACTAGAACGTGTAAATGTGAACAGCAGATGTATCTCCCTTCTACCGCACCTGGCAAGTACAAAACTCAAAGGGAAAGTGCAGGGAGAATGCTCTGTGTTCCCTTTGGAAAAGAGCTTGAAGGGAAACGTTTTTTTCCTCACTGGAATTTTACAGCTTTGCAGGCTCAATTGTGGCAGGGAAACACTGTTGTTCCATATCTTCTCTTCTTAACACAATCCATTTCTCGTCCCAGAAAGAGGCAGGCCCCAGATCCAAGGCAGCCTCTTTCAAAGCGGTGCTTAAACTCCAGCAAGCGTTTATGGTGTCATAGGCCACTAGGCTGTGCACTAGATTCTAAGATGTAGGCGAAGGACTGCCCGTCAGTTCTGGGACCTGTAAGCTACGTTCGGTTGAGGAGAACTATATGCCAGAAGAAGGACAATGGAGGCCTTCTTTCCTTAAGCCACTAGAACGTGTAAATGTGAACTGCAGATGTATATCTCCCTTGTACGCCCGTGGGAAGTACAAAACTCAAAGGGAAAGTGCAGGGAGAATGCTCAGTGTTCCCTTTGGAAAAGAGAGCTTGAAGGGAAACTTTTTTTCTTCACTGGGATTTAGAGCGTTGCAGGCTCCATTGTGGCAGGGAAACACTGTTGTGCCATATCTTCTCTTCTTAACACAATCCATTTCTCGTCCCAGAAAGAGGCAGGCCCCAGATCCAAGGCAGCCTGTTTCAAAGCGGTGCTTAAACTCCAGCATGCGTTTATGATGTCATAGGCCACCAGGCTGTGCACTAGATTCTAAGATGTAGGCGACGGAGTGCCCGACACTTCTGGGACCGGTAAGCCACGTTCAGTGGAGGAGAACTATATGCCAAAAGAAGGGCAATGGAGACCTTCTTTTCTTAAGCCACTAGAAGCTCTAAATGTGAACAGCAGATGTATCTCCTTCCTACCGCACCTGGGAAGTACAAAACACAGAACGAAGGCCCAGGGGGAATGCTCTGTGGTCCTTGTGGAGAATAGGGCTTGAAAACTGACCTGAAAACGTTCAGCGTTTTCGGAAGCCACTAGAAGGTGTCGATGTGAACAACAGAAGTATCTACCTTCTACAACACCGGGAAGCCCCAAAGACCGCAGGAAGGCAAAGGGAGAGTGCTTTGTGGTCCCTTTGGAAAACAGGGTTTGAAGGGATTCCCTAAGGATTGTTAGTGAATAGGTAAACCACATGGGACGACTAGCATCGAGCTCAAGCTCTCTGTTTCTCGTCACACAGAGAGGCAGGCCGCAGGTCCAAGGCAGCGTGTGTCAAAGCGGTGCTTTAAATGCAGGAAGCTTTTACGGTGTCTTAGGCCATGTGTCTCTGCACTAGGATGCAACATGTAAAGGAAGGACTGCCTGACACTACTGGGAGCTGTAAGCCACTTTCAGTTGAGGACAACTATATGCCAAAAGAAGGGCAATGGAGGCCTTCTTTCCTTAAGCCACTAGAACGTGTAAATGTGAGCAGCAGATGTATCTCCCTTCTACCGCACCTGGCAAGTACAAAACTCAAAGGGAAAGTGCAGGGAGAATGCTCTGTGTTCCCTTTGGAAAAGAGCTTGAAGGGAAACGTTTTTTTCCTCACTGGAATTTACAGCGTTGCAGGCTCATTTGTAGCAGGGAAACACTGTTGTGCCATATCTTCTCTTCTTAACACAATCCATTTCTCGTCCCAGAAAGAGGCAGGCCCCATATCCAAGGCAGCCTGTTTCAAAACGGTGCTTAAACTCCAGCATGCGTTTATGATGTCATAGGCCACTAGGCTGTGCACTAGATTCTAAGATGTAGGCGACGGAGTGCCCGACACTTCTGGGACCGGTAAGCCCCGTTCAGTGTAGGAGAACTATATGCCAAAAGAAGGGCAATGGAGACCTTCTTTTCTTAAGCCACTAGAAGCTCTAAATGTGAACAGCAGATGTATCTCCTTCCTACCGCACCTGGGAAGTACAAAACACAGAACGAAGGCGCAGGGGGAATGCTCTGTGGTCCTTGTGGAGAATAGGGCTTGAAAACTGACCTGAAAACGTTCAGCGTTTTCGGAAGCCACTAGAAGGTGTCGATGTGAACAACAGAAGTATCTACCTTCTACAGCACCGGGAAGCCCCAAAGACCGCAGGAAGGCAAAGGGAGAGTGCTTTGTGGTCCCTTTGGAAAACAGGGTTTGAAGGGATTCCCTAAGGATTGTTAGTGAATGGGTAAACCACATGGGACGACTAGCATCGAGCTCAAGCTCTCTGTTTCTCGTCACACAGAGAGGCAGGCCGCAGGTCCAAGGCAGCGTGTGTCAAAGCGGTGCTTTAAATGCAGGAAGCTTTTACGGTGTCTTAGGCCATGTGTCTCTGCACTAGGATGCAACATGTAAACGACGGACTGCCTGACACTACTGGGAGCTGTAAGCCACTTTCAGTTGAGGACAACTATATGCCAAAAGAAGGGCAATGGAGGCCTTCTTTCCTTAAGCCACTAGAACGTGTAACTGAGAGCAGCAGATGTATCTCCCTTCTACCGCACCTGGCAAGTACAAAACTCAAAGGGAAAGTGCAGGGAGAATGCTCTGTGTTCCCTTTGGAAAAGAGCTTGAAGGGAAACGTTTTTTTCCTCACTGGAATTTTACAGCTTTGCAGGCTCAATTGTGGCAGGGAAACACTGTTGTTCCATATCTTCTCTTCTTAACACAATCCATTTCTCGTCCCAGAAAGAGGCAGGCCCCAGATCCAAGGCAGCCTGTTTCAAAGCGGTGCTTAAACTCCAGCAAGCGTTTATGGTGTCATAGGCCACTAGGCTGTGCACTAGATTCTAAGATGTAGGCGAAGGACTGCCCGTCAGTTCTGGGACCTGTAAGCTACGTTCGGTTGAGGAGAACTATATGCCAGAAGAAGGACAATGGAGGCCTTCTTTCCTTAAGCCACTAGAACGTGTAAATGTGAACTGCAGATGTATATCTCCCTTGTACGCCCGTGGGAAGTACAAAACTCAAAGGGAAAGTGCAGGGAGAATGCTCAGTGTTCCCTTTGGAAAAGAGAGCTTGAAGGGAAACTTTTTTTCTTCACTGGGATTTAGAGCGTTGCAGGCTCCATTGTGGCAGGGAAACACTGTTGTGCCATATCTTCTCTTCTTAACACAATCCATTTCTCGTCCCAGAAAGAGGCAGGCCCCAGATCCAAGGCAGCCTGTTTCAAAGCGGTGCTTAAACTCCAGCATGCGTTTATGATGTCATAGGCCACTAGGCTGTGCACTAGATTCTAAGATGTAGGCGACGGAGTGCCCGACACTTCTGGGACCGGTAAGCCCCGTTCAGTGTAGGAGAACTATATGCCAAAAGAAGGGCAATGGAGACCTTCTTTTCTTAAGCCACTAGAAGCTCTAAATGTGAACAGCAGATGTATCTCCTTCCTACCGCACCTGGGAAGTACAAAACACAGAACGAAGGCCCAGGGGGAATGCTCTGTGATCCTTGTGGAGAATAGGGCTTGAAAACTGACCTGAAAACGTTCAGCGTTTTCGGAAGCCACTAGAAGGTGTCGATGTGAACAACAGAAGTATCTACCTTGTACAGCACGGGGAAGCCCCAAAGACCGCAGGAAGGCAAAGGGAGAGTGCTTTGTGGTCCCTTTGGAAAACAGGGTTTGAAGGGATTCCCTAAGGATTGTTAGTGAATAGGTAAACCACATGGGACGACTAGCATCGAGCTCAACCTCTCTGTTTCTCGTCACACAGAGAGGCAGGCCGCAGGTCCAAGGCAGCGTGTGTCAAAGCGGTGCTTTAAATGCAGGAAGCTTTTACGGTGTCTTAGGCCATGTGTCTCTGCACTAGGATGCAACATGTAAAGGAAGGACTGCCTGACACTACTGGGAGCTGTAAGCCACTTTCAGTTGAGGACAACTATATGCCAATAGAAGGGCAATGGAGGCCTTCTTTCCTTAAGCCACTAGAACGTGTAAATGTGAGCAGCAGATGTATCGCCCTTCTACCGCACCTGGCAAGTACAAAACTCAAAGGGAAAGTGCAGGGAGAATGCTCTGTGTTCCCTTTGGAAAAGAGCTTGAAGGGAAACGTTTTTTAACTCACTGGAATTTACAGCGTTGCAGGCTCAATTGTAGCAGGGAAACACTGTTGTGCCATATCTTCTCTTCTTAACACAATCCATTTCTCGTCCCAGAAAGAGGCAGGCCCCATATCCAAGGCAGCCTGTTTCAAAGCGGTGCTTAAACTCCAGCATGCGTTTATGATGTCATAGGCCACTAGGCTGTGCACTAGATTCTAAGATGTAGGCGACGGAGTGCCCGACACTTCTGGGACTGGTAAGCCCCGTTCAGTGTAGGAGAACTATATGCCAAAAGAAGGGCAATGGAGACCTTCTTTTCTTAAGCCACTAGAAGCTCTAAATGTGAACAGCAGATGTATCTCCTTCCTACCACCCCTGGGAAGTACAAAACACAGAACGAAGGCGCAGGGGGAATGCTCTGTGGTCCTTGTGGAGAATAGGGCTTGAAAACTGACCTGAAAACGTTCAGCGTTTTCGGAAGCCACTAGAAGGTGTCGATGTGAACAACAGAAGTATCTACCTTCTTCAGCACCGGTAAGCCCCAAAGACCGCAGGAAGGCAAAGGGAGAGTGCTTTGTGGTCCCTTTGGAAAACAGGGTTTGAAGGGATTCACTAAGGATTGTTAGTGAATGGGTAAACCACATGGGACGACTAGCATCGAGCTCAAGCTCTCTGTTTCTCGTCACACAGAGAGGCAGGCCGCAGGTCCAAGGCAGCGTGTGTCAAAGCGGTGCTTTAAATGCAGGAAGCTTTTACGGTGTCTTAGGCCATGTGTCTCTGCACTAGGATGCAACATGTAAACGACGGACTGCCTGACACTACTGGGAGCTGTAAGCCACTTTCAGTTGAGGACAACTATATGCCAATAGAAGGGCAATGGAGGCCTTCTTTCCTTAAGCCACTAGAACGTGTAAATGTGAGCAGCAGATGTATCTCCCTTCTACCACACCTGGCAAGTACAAAACTCAAAGGGAAAGTGCAGGGAGAATGCTCTGTGTTCCCTTTGGAAAAGAGCTTGAAGGGAAACGTTTTTTTCCTCACTGGAATTTTACAGCTTTGCAGGCTCAATTGTGGCAGGGAAACACTGTTGTTCCATATCTTCTCTTCTAAACACAATCCATTTCTCGTCCCAGAAAGAGGCAGGCCCCAGATCCAAGGCAGCCTGTTTCAAAGCGGTGCTTAAACTCCAGCAAGCGTTTATGGTGTCATAGGCCACTAGGCTGTGCACTAGATTCTAAGATGTAGGCGAAGGACTGCCCGTCAGTTCTGGGACATGTAAGCTACGTTCGGTTGAGGAGAACAATATGCCAGAAGAAGGGCAATGGAGGCCTTCTTTCCTTAAGCCACTAGAACGTGTATATGTGAACTGCAGATGTATATCTCCCTTGTACGCACGTGGGAAGTACAAAACTCAAAGGGAAAGTGCAGGGAGAATGCTCTGTGTTCCCTTTGGAAAAGAGCTTGAAGGGAACCTTTTTTTCCTCACTGGGATTTAGAGCGTTGCAGGCTCAATTGTGGCAGGGAAACACTGTTGTGCCATATCTTCTCTTCTTAACACAATCCATTTCTCGTCCCAGAAATAGGCAGGCCCCAGGTCCAAGGCAGCCAGTGTCAAAGCGGTGCTTAAACTCCAGCAAGCGTTTATGATGTAATAGGCCACCAGGCTGTGCACTAGATTCTAAGATGTAGGCGACGGAGTGCCCGACACTTCTGGGACCGGTAAGCCCCGTTCAGTGGAGGAGAACTATATGCCAAAAGAAGGGCAATGGAGACCTTCTTTTCTTAAGCCACTAGAAGCTCTAAATGTGAACAGCAGATATATCTCCTTCCTACCGCACCTGGGAAGTACAAAACACAGAACGAAGGCCCAGGGGGAATGCTCTGTGCTCCTTGTGGAGAATAGAGCTTGAAAACTGACCTGAAAACGTTCAGCGTTTTCGGAAGCCACTAGAAGGTGTCAATGTGAACAACAGATGTATCTACCTTCTACAACACCGGGAAACCCCAAAGACCGCAGGAAGGCAAAGGGAGAGTGCTTTGTGGTCCCTTTGGAAAACAGGGTTTGAAGGGATTCCCTAAGGATTGTTAGTGAATAGGTAAACCACATGGGACGACTAGCATCGAGCTCAAGCTCTCTGTTTCTCGTCACACAGAGAGGCAGGCCGCAGGTCCAAGGCAGCGTGTGTCAAAGCGGTGCTTTAAATGCAGGAAGCTTTTATGGTGTCTTAGGCCATGTGTCTCTGCACTAGGATGCAACATGTAAACGACGGACTGCCTGACACTACTGGGAGCTGTAAGCCACTTTCAGTTGAGGACAACTATATGCCAATAGAAGGGCAATGGAGGCCTTCTTTCCTTAAGCCACTAGAACGTGTAAATATGAACAGCAGATGTATCTCCCTTATACCGCACCTGGCAAGTACAAAACTCAAAGGGAAAGTGCAGGGAGAATGCTCTGTGTTCCCTTTGGAAAAGAGCTTGAAGGGAAACGTTTTTTCCTCACTGGAATTTTACAGCTTTGCAGGCTCAATTGTGGCAGGGAAACACTGTTGTGCCATATCTTCTCTTCTTAACACAATCCATTTCTCGTCCCAGAAAGAGGCAGGCCCCAGATCCAAGGCAGCCTCTTTCAAAGCGGTGCTTAAACTCCAGCAAGCGTTTATGGTGTCATAGGCCACTAGGCTGTGCACTAGATTCTAAAATGTAGGCGAAGGACTGCCCGTCAGTTCTGGGACCTGTAAGCTACGTTCGGTTGAGGAGAACTATATGCCAGAAGAAGGGCAATGGAGGCCTTCTTTCCTTAAGCCATAAGAACGTTTAAATGTGAACTGCAGATGTATATCTCCCTTGTACGCACGTGGGAAGTACAAAACTCAAAGGGAAAGTGCAGGGAGAATGCTCAGTGTTCCCTTTGGAAAAGATAGCTTGAAGGGAAACTTTTTTTCTTCACTGGGATTTAGAGCGTTGCAGGCTCCATTGTGGCAGGGAAACACTGTTGTGCCATATCTTCTCTTCTTAACACAATCCATTTCTCGTCCCAGAAAGAGGCAGGCCCCAGATCCAAGGCAGCCTGTTTCAAAGCGGTGCTTAAACTCCAGCATGCGTTTATGATGTCATAGGCCACTAGGCTGTGCACTAGATTCTAAGATGTAGGCGACGGAGTGCCCGACACTTCTGGGACCGGTAAGCCCCGTTCAGTGTAGGAGAACTATATGCCAAAAGAAGGGCAATGGAGACCTTCTTTTCTTAAGCCACTAGAAGCTCTAAATGTGAACAGCAGATGTATCTCCTTCCTACCGCACCTGGGAAGTACAAAACACAGAACGAAGGCCCAGGGGGAATGCTCTGTGATCCTTGTGGAGAATAGGGCTTGAAAACTGACCTGAAAACGTTCAGCGTTTTCGGAAGCCACTAGAAGGTGTCGATGTGAACAACAGAAGTATCTACCTTCTACAGCACGGGGAAGCCCCAAAGACCGCAGGAAGGCAAAGGGAGAGTGCTTTGTGGTCCCTTTGGAAAACAGGGTTTGAAGGGATTCCCTAAGGATTGTTAGTGAATAGGTAAACCACATGGGACGACTAGCATCGAGCTCAAGCTCTCTGTTTCTCGTCACACAGAGAGGCAGGCCGCAGGTCCAAGGCAGCGTGTGTCAAAGCGGTGCTTTAAATGCAGGAAGCTTTTACGGTGTCTTAGGCCATGTGTCTCTGCACTAGGATGCAACATGTAAAGGAAGGACTGCCTGACACTACTGGGAGCTGTAAGCCACTTTCAGTTGAGGACAACTATATGCCAAAAGAAGGGCAATGGAGGCCTTCTTTCCTTAAGCCACTAGAACGTGTAAATGTGAGCAGCAGATGTATCTCCCTTCTACCGCACCTGGCAAGTACAAAACTCAAAGGGAAAGTGCAGGGAGAATGCTCTGTGTTCCCTTTGGAAAAGAGCTTGAAGGGAAACGTTTTTTTCCTCACTGGAATTTACAGCGTTGCAGGCTCAATTGTAGCAGGGAAACACTGTTGTGCCATATCTTCTCTTCTTAACACAATCCATTTCTCGTCCCAGAAAGAGGCAGGCCCCATATCCAAGGCAGCCTGTTTCAAAACGGTGCTTAAACTCCAGCATGCGTTTATGATGTCATAGGCCACTAGGCTGTGCACTAGATTCTAAGATGTAGGCGACGGAGTGCCCGACACTTCTGGGACTTGTAAGCCACGTTCAGTGTAGGAGAACTATATGCCAAAAGAAGGGCAATGGAGACCTTCTTTTCTTAAGCCACTAGAAGCTCTAAATGTGAACAGCAGATGTATCTCCTTCCTACCACCCCTGGGAAGTACAAAACACAGAACGAAGGCGCAGGGGGAATGCTCTGTGGTCCTTGTGGAGAATAGGGCTTGAAAACTGACCTGAAAACGTTCAGCGTTTTCGGAAGCCACTAGAAGGTGTCGATGTGAACAACAGAAGTATCTACCTTCTACAGCACCGGGAAGCCCCAAAGACCGCAGGAAGGCAAAGGGAGAGTGCTTTGTGGTCCCTTTGGAAAACAGGGTTTGAAGGGATTCACTAAGGATTGTTAGTGAATGGGTAAACCACATGGGACGACTAGCATCGAGCTCAAGCTCTCTGTTTCTCGTCACACAGAGAGGCAGGCCGCAGGTCCAAGGCAGCGTGTGTCAAAGCGGTGCTTTAAATGCAGGAAGCTTTTACGGTGTCTTAGGCCATGTGTCTCTGCACTAGGATGCAACATGTAAACGACGGACTGCCTGACACTACTGGGAGCTGTAAGCCACTTTCAGTTGAGGACAACTATATGCCAATAGAAGGGCAATGGAGGCCTTCTTTCCTTAAGCCACTAGAACGTGTAAATGTGAGCAGCAGATGTATCTCCCTTCTACCGCACCTGGCAAGTACAAAACTCAAAGGGAAAGTGCAGGGAGAATGCTCTGTGTTCCCTTTGGAAAAGAGCTTGAAGGGAAACGTTTTTTTCCTCACTGGAATTTTACAGCTTTGCAGGCTCAATTGTGGCAGGGAAACACGTTGTTCCATATCTTCTCTTCTAAACACAATCCATTTCTCGTCCCAGAAAGAGGCAGGCCCCAGATCCAAGGCAGCCTGTTTCAAAGCGGTGCTTAAACTCCAGCAAGCGTTTATGGTGTCATAGGCCACTAGGCTGTGCACTAGATTCTAAGATGTAGGCGAAGGACTGCCCGTCAGTTCTGGGACATGTAAGCTACGTTCGGTTGAGGAGAACTATATGCCAGAAGAAGGGCAATGGAGGCCTTCTTTCCTTAAGCCACTAGAACGTGTATATGTGAACTGCAGATGTATATCTCCCTTGTACGCACGTGGGAAGTACAAAACTCAAAGGGAAAGTGCAGGGAGAATGCTCAGTGTTCCCTTTGGAAAAGAGAGCTTGAAGGGAAACTTTTTTTCTTCACTGGGATTTAGAGCGTTGCAGGCTCCATTGTGGCAGGGAAACACTGTTGTGCCATATCTTCTCTTCTTAACACAATCCATTTCTCGTCCCAGAAAGAGGCAGGCCCCAGATCCAAGGCAGCCTGTTTCAAAGCGGTGCTTAAACTCCAGCATGCGTTTATGATGTCATAGGCCACCAGGCTGTGCACTAGATTCTAAGATGTAGGCGACGGAGTGCCCGACACTTCTGGGACCGGTAAGCCACGTTCAGTGGAGGAGAACTATATGCCAAAAGAAGGGCAATGGAGACCTTCTTTTCTTAAGCCACTAGAAGCTCTAAATGTGAACAGCAGATGTATCTCCTTCCTACCGCACCTGGGAAGTACAAAACACAGAACGAAGGCCCAGGGGGAATGCTCTGTGGTCCTTGTGGAGAATAGGGCTTGAAAACTGACCTGAAAACGTTCAGCGTTTTCGGAAGCCACTAGAAGGTGTCGATGTGAACAACAGAAGTATCTACCTTCTACAACACCGGGAAGCCCCAAAGACCGCAGGAAGGCAAAGGGAGAGTGCTTTGTGGTCCCTTTGGAAAACAGGGTTTGAAGGGATTCCCTAAGGATTGTTAGTGAATAGGTAAACCACATGGGACGACTAGCATCGAGCTCAAGCTCTCTGTTTCTCGTCACACAGAGAGGCAGGCCGCAGGTCCAAGGCAGCGTGTGTCAAAGCGGTGCTTTAAATGCAGGAAGCTTTTACGGTGTCTTAGGCCATGTGTCTCTGCACTAGGATGCAACATGTAAAGGAAGGACTGCCTGACACTACTGGGAGCTGTAAGCCACTTTCAGTTGAGGACAACTATATGCCAAAAGAAGGGCAATGGAGGCCTTCTTTCCTTAAGCCACTAGAACGTGTAAATGTGAGCAGCAGATGTATCTCCCTTCTACCGCACCTGGCAAGTACAAAACTCAAAGGGAAAGTGCAGGGAGAATGCTCTGTGTTCCCTTTGGAAAAGAGCTTGAAGGGAAACGTTTTTTTCCTCACTGGAATTTACAGCGTTGCAGGCTCATTTGTAGCAGGGAAACACTGTTGTGCCA
Source organism: Mesoplodon mirus (assembly GCF_964341445.2). NCBI lineage: Eukaryota > Metazoa > Chordata > Mammalia > Artiodactyla > Ziphiidae > Mesoplodon > Mesoplodon mirus. The sequence continues at coordinate 105,914 of NW_028295484.1, forward strand.
TATCTTCTCTTCTTAACACAATCCATTTCTCGTCCCAGAAAGAGGCAGGCCCCATATCCAAGGCAGCCTGTTTCAAAACGGTGCTTAAACTCCAGCATGCGTTTATGATGTCATAGGCCACTAGGCTGTGCACTAGATTCTAAGATGTAGGCGACGGAGTGCCCGACACTTCTGGGACCGGTAAGCCCCGTTCAGTGTAGGAGAACTATATGCCAAAAGAAGGGCAATGGAGACCTTCTTTTCTTAAGCCACTAGAAGCTCTAAATGTGAACAGCAGATGTATCTCCTTCCTACCGCACCTGGGAAGTACAAAACACAGAACGAAGGCGCAGGGGGAATGCTCTGTGGTCCTTGTGGAGAATAGGGCTTGAAAACTGACCTGAAAACGTTCAGCGTTTTCGGAAGCCACTAGAAGGTGTCGATGTGAACAACAGAAGTATCTACCTTCTACAGCACCGGGAAGCCCCAAAGACCGCAGGAAGGCAAAGGGAGAGTGCTTTGTGGTCCCTTTGGAAAACAGGGTTTGAAGGGATTCCCTAAGGATTGTTAGTGAATGGGTAAACCACATGGGACGACTAGCATCGAGCTCAAGCTCTCTGTTTCTCGTCACACAGAGAGGCAGGCCGCAGGTCCAAGGCAGCGTGTGTCAAAGCGGTGCTTTAAATGCAGGAAGCTTTTACGGTGTCTTAGGCCATGTGTCTCTGCACTAGGATGCAACATGTAAACGACGGACTGCCTGACACTACTGGGAGCTGTAAGCCACTTTCAGTTGAGGACAACTATATGCCAAAAGAAGGGCAATGGAGGCCTTCTTTCCTTAAGCCACTAGAACGTGTAACTGAGAGCAGCAGATGTATCTCCCTTCTACCGCACCTGGCAAGTACAAAACTCAAAGGGAAAGTGCAGGGAGAATGCTCTGTGTTCCCTTTGGAAAAGAGCTTGAAGGGAAACGTTTTTTTCCTCACTGGAATTTTACAGCTTTGCAGGCTCAATTGTGGCAGGGAAACACTGTTGTTCCATATCTTCTCTTCTTAACACAATCCATTTCTCGTCCCAGAAAGAGGCAGGCCCCAGATCCAAGGCAGCCTGTTTCAAAGCGGTGCTTAAACTCCAGCAAGCGTTTATGGTGTCATAGGCCACTAGGCTGTGCACTAGATTCTAAGATGTAGGCGAAGGACTGCCCGTCAGTTCTGGGACCTGTAAGCTACGTTCGGTTGAGGAGAACTATATGCCAGAAGAAGGACAATGGAGGCCTTCTTTCCTTAAGCCACTAGAACGTGTAAATGTGAACTGCAGATGTATATCTCCCTTGTACGCCCGTGGGAAGTACAAAACTCAAAGGGAAAGTGCAGGGAGAATGCTCAGTGTTCCCTTTGGAAAAGAGAGCTTGAAGGGAAACTTTTTTTCTTCACTGGGATTTAGAGCGTTGCAGGCTCCATTGTGGCAGGGAAACACTGTTGTGCCATATCTTCTCTTCTTAACACAATCCATTTCTCGTCCCAGAAAGAGGCAGGCCCCAGATCCAAGGCAGCCTGTTTCAAAGCGGTGCTTAAACTCCAGCATGCGTTTATGATGTCATAGGCCACTAGGCTGTGCACTAGATTCTAAGATGTAGGCGACGGAGTGCCCGACACTTCTGGGACCGGTAAGCCCCGTTCAGTGTAGGAGAACTATATGCCAAAAGAAGGGCAATGGAGACCTTCTTTTCTTAAGCCACTAGAAGCTCTAAATGTGAACAGCAGATGTATCTCCTTCCTACCGCACCTGGGAAGTACAAAACACAGAACGAAGGCCCAGGGGGAATGCTCTGTGATCCTTGTGGAGAATAGGGCTTGAAAACTGACCTGAAAACGTTCAGCGTTTTCGGAAGCCACTAGAAGGTGTCGATGTGAACAACAGAAGTATCTACCTTGTACAGCACGGGGAAGCCCCAAAGACCGCAGGAAGGCAAAGGGAGAGTGCTTTGTGGTCCCTTTGGAAAACAGGGTTTGAAGGGATTCCCTAAGGATTGTTAGTGAATAGGTAAACCACATGGGACGACTAGCATCGAGCTCAACCTCTCTGTTTCTCGTCACACAGAGAGGCAGGCCGCAGGTCCAAGGCAGCGTGTGTCAAAGCGGTGCTTTAAATGCAGGAAGCTTTTACGGTGTCTTAGGCCATGTGTCTCTGCACTAGGATGCAACATGTAAAGGAAGGACTGCCTGACACTACTGGGAGCTGTAAGCCACTTTCAGTTGAGGACAACTATATGCCAATAGAAGGGCAATGGAGGCCTTCTTTCCTTAAGCCACTAGAACGTGTAAATGTGAGCAGCAGATGTATCGCCCTTCTACCGCACCTGGCAAGTACAAAACTCAAAGGGAAAGTGCAGGGAGAATGCTCTGTGTTCCCTTTGGAAAAGAGCTTGAAGGGAAACGTTTTTTAACTCACTGGAATTTACAGCGTTGCAGGCTCAATTGTAGCAGGGAAACACTGTTGTGCCATATCTTCTCTTCTTAACACAATCCATTTCTCGTCCCAGAAAGAGGCAGGCCCCATATCCAAGGCAGCCTGTTTCAAAGCGGTGCTTAAACTCCAGCATGCGTTTATGATGTCATAGGCCACTAGGCTGTGCACTAGATTCTAAGATGTAGGCGACGGAGTGCCCGACACTTCTGGGACTGGTAAGCCCCGTTCAGTGTAGGAGAACTATATGCCAAAAGAAGGGCAATGGAGACCTTCTTTTCTTAAGCCACTAGAAGCTCTAAATGTGAACAGCAGATGTATCTCCTTCCTACCACCCCTGGGAAGTACAAAACACAGAACGAAGGCGCAGGGGGAATGCTCTGTGGTCCTTGTGGAGAATAGGGCTTGAAAACTGACCTGAAAACGTTCAGCGTTTTCGGAAGCCACTAGAAGGTGTCGATGTGAACAACAGAAGTATCTACCTTCTTCAGCACCGGTAAGCCCCAAAGACCGCAGGAAGGCAAAGGGAGAGTGCTTTGTGGTCCCTTTGGAAAACAGGGTTTGAAGGGATTCACTAAGGATTGTTAGTGAATGGGTAAACCACATGGGACGACTAGCATCGAGCTCAAGCTCTCTGTTTCTCGTCACACAGAGAGGCAGGCCGCAGGTCCAAGGCAGCGTGTGTCAAAGCGGTGCTTTAAATGCAGGAAGCTTTTACGGTGTCTTAGGCCATGTGTCTCTGCACTAGGATGCAACATGTAAACGACGGACTGCCTGACACTACTGGGAGCTGTAAGCCACTTTCAGTTGAGGACAACTATATGCCAATAGAAGGGCAATGGAGGCCTTCTTTCCTTAAGCCACTAGAACGTGTAAATGTGAGCAGCAGATGTATCTCCCTTCTACCACACCTGGCAAGTACAAAACTCAAAGGGAAAGTGCAGGGAGAATGCTCTGTGTTCCCTTTGGAAAAGAGCTTGAAGGGAAACGTTTTTTTCCTCACTGGAATTTTACAGCTTTGCAGGCTCAATTGTGGCAGGGAAACACTGTTGTTCCATATCTTCTCTTCTAAACACAATCCATTTCTCGTCCCAGAAAGAGGCAGGCCCCAGATCCAAGGCAGCCTGTTTCAAAGCGGTGCTTAAACTCCAGCAAGCGTTTATGGTGTCATAGGCCACTAGGCTGTGCACTAGATTCTAAGATGTAGGCGAAGGACTGCCCGTCAGTTCTGGGACATGTAAGCTACGTTCGGTTGAGGAGAACAATATGCCAGAAGAAGGGCAATGGAGGCCTTCTTTCCTTAAGCCACTAGAACGTGTATATGTGAACTGCAGATGTATATCTCCCTTGTACGCACGTGGGAAGTACAAAACTCAAAGGGAAAGTGCAGGGAGAATGCTCTGTGTTCCCTTTGGAAAAGAGCTTGAAGGGAACCTTTTTTTCCTCACTGGGATTTAGAGCGTTGCAGGCTCAATTGTGGCAGGGAAACACTGTTGTGCCATATCTTCTCTTCTTAACACAATCCATTTCTCGTCCCAGAAATAGGCAGGCCCCAGGTCCAAGGCAGCCAGTGTCAAAGCGGTGCTTAAACTCCAGCAAGCGTTTATGATGTAATAGGCCACCAGGCTGTGCACTAGATTCTAAGATGTAGGCGACGGAGTGCCCGACACTTCTGGGACCGGTAAGCCCCGTTCAGTGGAGGAGAACTATATGCCAAAAGAAGGGCAATGGAGACCTTCTTTTCTTAAGCCACTAGAAGCTCTAAATGTGAACAGCAGATATATCTCCTTCCTACCGCACCTGGGAAGTACAAAACACAGAACGAAGGCCCAGGGGGAATGCTCTGTGCTCCTTGTGGAGAATAGAGCTTGAAAACTGACCTGAAAACGTTCAGCGTTTTCGGAAGCCACTAGAAGGTGTCAATGTGAACAACAGATGTATCTACCTTCTACAACACCGGGAAACCCCAAAGACCGCAGGAAGGCAAAGGGAGAGTGCTTTGTGGTCCCTTTGGAAAACAGGGTTTGAAGGGATTCCCTAAGGATTGTTAGTGAATAGGTAAACCACATGGGACGACTAGCATCGAGCTCAAGCTCTCTGTTTCTCGTCACACAGAGAGGCAGGCCGCAGGTCCAAGGCAGCGTGTGTCAAAGCGGTGCTTTAAATGCAGGAAGCTTTTATGGTGTCTTAGGCCATGTGTCTCTGCACTAGGATGCAACATGTAAACGACGGACTGCCTGACACTACTGGGAGCTGTAAGCCACTTTCAGTTGAGGACAACTATATGCCAATAGAAGGGCAATGGAGGCCTTCTTTCCTTAAGCCACTAGAACGTGTAAATATGAACAGCAGATGTATCTCCCTTATACCGCACCTGGCAAGTACAAAACTCAAAGGGAAAGTGCAGGGAGAATGCTCTGTGTTCCCTTTGGAAAAGAGCTTGAAGGGAAACGTTTTTTCCTCACTGGAATTTTACAGCTTTGCAGGCTCAATTGTGGCAGGGAAACACTGTTGTGCCATATCTTCTCTTCTTAACACAATCCATTTCTCGTCCCAGAAAGAGGCAGGCCCCAGATCCAAGGCAGCCTCTTTCAAAGCGGTGCTTAAACTCCAGCAAGCGTTTATGGTGTCATAGGCCACTAGGCTGTGCACTAGATTCTAAAATGTAGGCGAAGGACTGCCCGTCAGTTCTGGGACCTGTAAGCTACGTTCGGTTGAGGAGAACTATATGCCAGAAGAAGGGCAATGGAGGCCTTCTTTCCTTAAGCCATAAGAACGTTTAAATGTGAACTGCAGATGTATATCTCCCTTGTACGCACGTGGGAAGTACAAAACTCAAAGGGAAAGTGCAGGGAGAATGCTCAGTGTTCCCTTTGGAAAAGATAGCTTGAAGGGAAACTTTTTTTCTTCACTGGGATTTAGAGCGTTGCAGGCTCCATTGTGGCAGGGAAACACTGTTGTGCCATATCTTCTCTTCTTAACACAATCCATTTCTCGTCCCAGAAAGAGGCAGGCCCCAGATCCAAGGCAGCCTGTTTCAAAGCGGTGCTTAAACTCCAGCATGCGTTTATGATGTCATAGGCCACTAGGCTGTGCACTAGATTCTAAGATGTAGGCGACGGAGTGCCCGACACTTCTGGGACCGGTAAGCCCCGTTCAGTGTAGGAGAACTATATGCCAAAAGAAGGGCAATGGAGACCTTCTTTTCTTAAGCCACTAGAAGCTCTAAATGTGAACAGCAGATGTATCTCCTTCCTACCGCACCTGGGAAGTACAAAACACAGAACGAAGGCCCAGGGGGAATGCTCTGTGATCCTTGTGGAGAATAGGGCTTGAAAACTGACCTGAAAACGTTCAGCGTTTTCGGAAGCCACTAGAAGGTGTCGATGTGAACAACAGAAGTATCTACCTTCTACAGCACGGGGAAGCCCCAAAGACCGCAGGAAGGCAAAGGGAGAGTGCTTTGTGGTCCCTTTGGAAAACAGGGTTTGAAGGGATTCCCTAAGGATTGTTAGTGAATAGGTAAACCACATGGGACGACTAGCATCGAGCTCAAGCTCTCTGTTTCTCGTCACACAGAGAGGCAGGCCGCAGGTCCAAGGCAGCGTGTGTCAAAGCGGTGCTTTAAATGCAGGAAGCTTTTACGGTGTCTTAGGCCATGTGTCTCTGCACTAGGATGCAACATGTAAAGGAAGGACTGCCTGACACTACTGGGAGCTGTAAGCCACTTTCAGTTGAGGACAACTATATGCCAAAAGAAGGGCAATGGAGGCCTTCTTTCCTTAAGCCACTAGAACGTGTAAATGTGAGCAGCAGATGTATCTCCCTTCTACCGCACCTGGCAAGTACAAAACTCAAAGGGAAAGTGCAGGGAGAATGCTCTGTGTTCCCTTTGGAAAAGAGCTTGAAGGGAAACGTTTTTTTCCTCACTGGAATTTACAGCGTTGCAGGCTCAATTGTAGCAGGGAAACACTGTTGTGCCATATCTTCTCTTCTTAACACAATCCATTTCTCGTCCCAGAAAGAGGCAGGCCCCATATCCAAGGCAGCCTGTTTCAAAACGGTGCTTAAACTCCAGCATGCGTTTATGATGTCATAGGCCACTAGGCTGTGCACTAGATTCTAAGATGTAGGCGACGGAGTGCCCGACACTTCTGGGACTTGTAAGCCACGTTCAGTGTAGGAGAACTATATGCCAAAAGAAGGGCAATGGAGACCTTCTTTTCTTAAGCCACTAGAAGCTCTAAATGTGAACAGCAGATGTATCTCCTTCCTACCACCCCTGGGAAGTACAAAACACAGAACGAAGGCGCAGGGGGAATGCTCTGTGGTCCTTGTGGAGAATAGGGCTTGAAAACTGACCTGAAAACGTTCAGCGTTTTCGGAAGCCACTAGAAGGTGTCGATGTGAACAACAGAAGTATCTACCTTCTACAGCACCGGGAAGCCCCAAAGACCGCAGGAAGGCAAAGGGAGAGTGCTTTGTGGTCCCTTTGGAAAACAGGGTTTGAAGGGATTCACTAAGGATTGTTAGTGAATGGGTAAACCACATGGGACGACTAGCATCGAGCTCAAGCTCTCTGTTTCTCGTCACACAGAGAGGCAGGCCGCAGGTCCAAGGCAGCGTGTGTCAAAGCGGTGCTTTAAATGCAGGAAGCTTTTACGGTGTCTTAGGCCATGTGTCTCTGCACTAGGATGCAACATGTAAACGACGGACTGCCTGACACTACTGGGAGCTGTAAGCCACTTTCAGTTGAGGACAACTATATGCCAATAGAAGGGCAATGGAGGCCTTCTTTCCTTAAGCCACTAGAACGTGTAAATGTGAGCAGCAGATGTATCTCCCTTCTACCGCACCTGGCAAGTACAAAACTCAAAGGGAAAGTGCAGGGAGAATGCTCTGTGTTCCCTTTGGAAAAGAGCTTGAAGGGAAACGTTTTTTTCCTCACTGGAATTTTACAGCTTTGCAGGCTCAATTGTGGCAGGGAAACACGTTGTTCCATATCTTCTCTTCTAAACACAATCCATTTCTCGTCCCAGAAAGAGGCAGGCCCCAGATCCAAGGCAGCCTGTTTCAAAGCGGTGCTTAAACTCCAGCAAGCGTTTATGGTGTCATAGGCCACTAGGCTGTGCACTAGATTCTAAGATGTAGGCGAAGGACTGCCCGTCAGTTCTGGGACATGTAAGCTACGTTCGGTTGAGGAGAACTATATGCCAGAAGAAGGGCAATGGAGGCCTTCTTTCCTTAAGCCACTAGAACGTGTATATGTGAACTGCAGATGTATATCTCCCTTGTACGCACGTGGGAAGTACAAAACTCAAAGGGAAAGTGCAGGGAGAATGCTCAGTGTTCCCTTTGGAAAAGAGAGCTTGAAGGGAAACTTTTTTTCTTCACTGGGATTTAGAGCGTTGCAGGCTCCATTGTGGCAGGGAAACACTGTTGTGCCATATCTTCTCTTCTTAACACAATCCATTTCTCGTCCCAGAAAGAGGCAGGCCCCAGATCCAAGGCAGCCTGTTTCAAAGCGGTGCTTAAACTCCAGCATGCGTTTATGATGTCATAGGCCACCAGGCTGTGCACTAGATTCTAAGATGTAGGCGACGGAGTGCCCGACACTTCTGGGACCGGTAAGCCACGTTCAGTGGAGGAGAACTATATGCCAAAAGAAGGGCAATGGAGACCTTCTTTTCTTAAGCCACTAGAAGCTCTAAATGTGAACAGCAGATGTATCTCCTTCCTACCGCACCTGGGAAGTACAAAACACAGAACGAAGGCCCAGGGGGAATGCTCTGTGGTCCTTGTGGAGAATAGGGCTTGAAAACTGACCTGAAAACGTTCAGCGTTTTCGGAAGCCACTAGAAGGTGTCGATGTGAACAACAGAAGTATCTACCTTCTACAACACCGGGAAGCCCCAAAGACCGCAGGAAGGCAAAGGGAGAGTGCTTTGTGGTCCCTTTGGAAAACAGGGTTTGAAGGGATTCCCTAAGGATTGTTAGTGAATAGGTAAACCACATGGGACGACTAGCATCGAGCTCAAGCTCTCTGTTTCTCGTCACACAGAGAGGCAGGCCGCAGGTCCAAGGCAGCGTGTGTCAAAGCGGTGCTTTAAATGCAGGAAGCTTTTACGGTGTCTTAGGCCATGTGTCTCTGCACTAGGATGCAACATGTAAAGGAAGGACTGCCTGACACTACTGGGAGCTGTAAGCCACTTTCAGTTGAGGACAACTATATGCCAAAAGAAGGGCAATGGAGGCCTTCTTTCCTTAAGCCACTAGAACGTGTAAATGTGAGCAGCAGATGTATCTCCCTTCTACCGCACCTGGCAAGTACAAAACTCAAAGGGAAAGTGCAGGGAGAATGCTCTGTGTTCCCTTTGGAAAAGAGCTTGAAGGGAAACGTTTTTTTCCTCACTGGAATTTACAGCGTTGCAGGCTCAATTGTAGCAGGGAAACACTGTTGTGCCATATCTTCTCTTCTTAACACAATCCATTTCTCGTCCCAGAAAGAGGCAGGCCCCATATCCAAGGCAGCCTGTTTCAAAACGGTGCTTAAACTCCAGCATGCGTTTATGATGTCATAGGCCACTAGGCTGTGCACTAGATTCTAAGATGTAGGCGACGGAGTGCCCGACACTTCTGGGACTTGTAAGCCACGTTCAGTGTAGGAGAACTATATGCCAAAAGAAGGGCAATGGAGACCTTCTTTTCTTAAGCCACTAGAAGCTCTAAATGTGAACAGCAGATGTATCTCCTTCCTACCACCCCTGGGAAGTACAAAACACAGAACGAAGGCGCAGGGGGAATGCTCTGTGGTCCTTGTGGAGAATAGGGCTTGAAAACTGACCTGAAAACGTTCAGCGTTTTCGGAAGCCACTAGAAGGTGTCGATGTGAACAACAGAAGTATCTACCTTCTACAGCACCGGGAAGCCCCAAAGACCGCAGGAAGGCAAAGGGAGAGTGCTTTGTGGTCCCTTTGGAAAACAGGGTTTGAAGGGATTCACTAAGGATTGTTAGTGAATGGGTAAACCACATGGGACGACTAGCATCGAGCTCAAGCTCTCTGTTTCTCGTCACACAGAGAGGCAGGCCGCAGGTCCAAGGCAGCGTGTGTCAAAGCGGTGCTTTAAATGCAGGAAGCTTTTACGGTGTCTTAGGCCATGTGTCTCTGCACTAGGATGCAACATGTAAACGACGGACTGCCTGACACTACTGGGAGCTGTAAGCCACTTTCAGTTGAGGACAACTATATGCCAATAGAAGGGCAATGGAGGCCTTCTTTCCTTAAGCCACTAGAACGTGTAAATGTGAGCAGCAGATGTATCTCCCTTCTACCGCACCTGGCAAGTACAAAACTCAAAGGGAAAGTGCAGGGAGAATGCTCTGTGTTCCCTTTGGAAAAGAGCTTGAAGGGAAACGTTTTTTTCCTCACTGGAATTTTACAGCTTTGCAGGCTCAATTGTGGCAGGGAAACACGTTGTTCCATATCTTCTCTTCTAAACACAATCCATTTCTCGTCCCAGAAAGAGGCAGGCCCCAGATCCAAGGCAGCCTGTTTCAAAGCGGTGCTTAAACTCCAGCAAGCGTTTATGGTGTCATAGGCCACTAGGCTGTGCACTAGATTCTAAGATGTAGGCGAAGGACTGCCCGTCAGTTCTGGGACATGTAAGCTACGTTCGGTTGAGGAGAACTATATGCCAGAAGAAGGGCAATGGAGGCCTTCTTTCCTTAAGCCACTAGAACGTGTATATGTGAACTGCAGATGTATATCTCCCTTTTACGCACGTGGGAAGTACAAAACTCAAAGGGAAAGTGCAGGGAGAATGCTCAGTGTTCCCTTTGGAAAAGAGAGCTTGAAGGGAAACTTTTTTTCTTCACTGGGATTTAGAGCGTTGCAGGCTCCATTGTGGCAGGGAAACACTGTTGTGCCATATCTTCTCTTCTTAACACAATCCATTTCTCGTCCCAGAAAGAGGCAGGCCCCAGATCCAAGGCAGCCTGTTTCAAAGCGGTGCTTAAACTCCAGCATGCGTTTATGATGTCATAGGCCACCAGGCTGTGCACTAGATTCTAAGATGTAGGCGACGGAGTGCCCGACACTTCTGGGACCGGTAAGCCACGTTCAGTGGAGGAGAACTATATGCCAAAAGAAGGGCAATGGAGACCTTCTTTTCTTAAGCCACTAGAAGCTCTAAATGTGAACAGCAGATGTATCTCCTTCCTACCGCACCTGGGAAGTACAAAACACAGAACGAAGGCCCAGGGGGAATGCTCTGTGGTCCTTGTGGAGAATAGGGCTTGAAAACTGACCTGAAAACGTTCAGCGTTTTCGGAAGCCACTAGAAGGTGTCGATGTGAACAACAGAAGTATCTACCTTCTACAACACCGGGAAGCCCCAAAGACCGCAGGAAGGCAAAGGGAGAGTGCTTTGTGGTCCCTTTGGAAAACAGGGTTTGAAGGGATTCCCTAAGGATTGTTAGTGAATAGGTAAACCACATGGGACGACTAGCATCGAGCTCAAGCTCTCTGTTTCTCGTCACACAGAGAGGCAGGCCGCAGGTCCAAGGCAGCGTGTGTCAAAGCGGTGCTTTAAATGCAGGAAGCTTTTACGGTGTCTTAGGCCATGTGTCTCTGCACTAGGATGCAACATGTAAAGGAAGGACTGCCTGACACTACTGGGAGCTGTAAGCCACTTTCAGTTGAGGACAACTATATGCCAAAAGAAGGGCAATGGAGGCCTTCTTTCCTTAAGCCACTAGAACGTGTAAATGTGAGCAGCAGATGTATCTCCCTTCTACCGCACCTGGCAAGTACAAAACTCAAAGGGAAAGTGCAGGGAGAATGCTCTGTGTTCCCTTTGGAAAAGAGCTTGAAGGGAAACGTTTTTTTCCTCACTGGAATTTACAGCGTTGCAGGCTCATTTGTAGCAGGGAAACACTGTTGTGCCATATCTTCTCTTCTTAACACAATCCATTTCTCGTCCCAGAAAGAGGCAGGCCCCATATCCAAGGCAGCCTGTTTCAAAACGGTGCTTAAACTCCAGCATGCGTTTATGATGTCATAGGCCACTAGGCTGTGCACTAGATTCTAAGATGTAGGCGACGGAGTGCCCGACACTTCTGGGACCGGTAAGCCCCGTTCAGTGTAGGAGAACTATATGCCAAAAGAAGGGCAATGGAGACCTTCTTTTCTTAAGCCACTAGAAGCTCTAAATGTGAACAGCAGATGTATCTCCTTCCTACCGCACCTGGGAAGTACAAAACACAGAACGAAGGCGCAGGGGGAATGCTCTGTGGTCCTTGTGGAGAATAGGGCTTGAAAACTGACCTGAAAACGTTCAGCGTTTTCGGAAGCCACTAGAAGGTGTCGATGTGAACAACAGAAGTATCTACCTTCTACAGCACCGGGAAGCCCCAAAGACCGCAGGAAGGCAAAGGGAGAGTGCTTTGTGGTCCCTTTGGAAAACAGGGTTTGAAGGGATTCACTAAGGATTGTTAGTGAATGGGTAAACCACATGGGACGACTAGCATCGAGCTCAAGCTCTCTGTTTCTCGTCACACAGAGAGGCAGGCCGCAGGTCCAAGGCAGCGTGTGTCAAAGCGGTGCTTTAAATGCAGGAAGCTTTTACGGTGTCTTAGGCCATGTGTCTCTGCACTAGGATGCAACATGTAAACGACGGACTGCCTGACACTACTGGGAGCTGTAAGCCACTTTCAGTTGAGGACAACTATATGCCAAAAGAAGGGCAATGGAGGCCTTCTTTCCTTAAGCCACTAGAACGTGTAACTGAGAGCAGCAGATGTATCTCCCTTCTACCGCACCTGGCAAGTACAAAACTCAAAGGGAAAGTGCAGGGAGAATGCTCTGTGTTCCCTTTGGAAAAGAGCTTGAAGGGAAACGTTTTTTTCCTCACTGGAATTTTACAGCTTTGCAGGCTCAATTGTGGCAGGGAAACACTGTTGTTCCATATCTTCTCTTCTTAACACAATCCATTTCTCGTCCCAGAAAGAGGCAGGCCCCAGATCCAAGGCAGCCTGTTTCAAAGCGGTGCTTAAACTCCAGCAAGCGTTTATGGTGTCATAGGCCACTAGGCTGTGCACTAGATTCTAAGATGTAGGCGAAGGACTGCCCGTCAGTTCTGGGACCTGTAAGCTACGTTCGGTTGAGGAGAACTATATGCCAGAAGAAGGACAATGGAGGCCTTCTTTCCTTAAGCCACTAGAACGTGTAAATGTGAACTGCAGATGTATATCTCCCTTGTACGCCCGTGGGAAGTACAAAACTCAAAGGGAAAGTGCAGGGAGAATGCTCAGTGTTCCCTTTGGAAAAGAGAGCTTGAAGGGAAACTTTTTTTCTTCACTGGGATTTAGAGCGTTGCAGGCTCCATTGTGGCAGGGAAACACTGTTGTGCCATATCTTCTCTTCTTAACACAATCCATTTCTCGTCCCAGAAAGAGGCAGGCCCCAGATCCAAGGCAGCCTGTTTCAAAGCGGTGCTTAAACTCCAGCATGCGTTTATGATGTCATAGGCCACTAGGCTGTGCACTAGATTCTAAGATGTAGGCGACGGAGTGCCCGACACTTCTGGGACCGGTAAGCCCCGTTCAGTGTAGGAGAACTATATGCCAAAAGAAGGGCAATGGAGACCTTCTTTTCTTAAGCCACTAGAAGCTCTAAATGTGAACAGCAGATGTATCTCCTTCCTACCGCACCTGGGAAGTACAAAACACAGAACGAAGGCCCAGGGGGAATGCTCTGTGATCCTTGTGGAGAATAGGGCTTGAAAACTGACCTGAAAACGTTCAGCGTTTTCGGAAGCCACTAGAAGGTGTCGATGTGAACAACAGAAGTATCTACCTTGTACAGCACGGGGAAGCCCCAAAGACCGCAGGAAGGCAAAGGGAGAGTGCTTTGTGGTCCCTTTGGAAAACAGGGTTTGAAGGGATTCCCTAAGGATTGTTAGTGAATAGGTAAACCACATGGGACGACTAGCATCGAGCTCAACCTCTCTGTTTCTCGTCACACAGAGAGGCAGGCCGCAGGTCCAAGGCAGCGTGTGTCAAAGCGGTGCTTTAAATGCAGGAAGCTTTTACGGTGTCTTAGGCCATGTGTCTCTGCACTAGGATGCAACATGTAAAGGAAGGACTGCCTGACACTACTGGGAGCTGTAAGCCACTTTCAGTTGAGGACAACTATATGCCAATAGAAGGGCAATGGAGGCCTTCTTTCCTTAAGCCACTAGAACGTGTAAATGTGAGCAGCAGATGTATCGCCCTTCTACCGCACCTGGCAAGTACAAAACTCAAAGGGAAAGTGCAGGGAGAATGCTCTGTGTTCCCTTTGGAAAAGAGCTTGAAGGGAAACGTTTTTTAACTCACTGGAATTTACAGCGTTGCAGGCTCAATTGTAGCAGGGAAACACTGTTGTGCCATATCTTCTCTTCTTAACACAATCCATTTCTCGTCCCAGAAAGAGGCAGGCCCCATATCCAAGGCAGCCTGTTTCAAAGCGGTGCTTAAACTCCAGCATGCGTTTATGATGTCATAGGCCACTAGGCTGTGCACTAGATTCTAAGATGTAGGCGACGGAGTGCCCGACACTTCTGGGACTGGTAAGCCCCGTTCAGTGTAGGAGAACTATATGCCAAAAGAAGGGCAATGGAGACCTTCTTTTCTTAAGCCACTAGAAGCTCTAAATGTGAACAGCAGATGTATCTCCTTCCTACCACCCCTGGGAAGTACAAAACACAGAACGAAGGCGCAGGGGGAATGCTCTGTGGTCCTTGTGGAGAATAGGGCTTGAAAACTGACCTGAAAACGTTCAGCGTTTTCGGAAGCCACTAGAAGGTGTCGATGTGAACAACAGAAGTATCTACCTTCTTCAGCACCGGTAAGCCCCAAAGACCGCAGGAAGGCAAAGGGAGAGTGCTTTGTGGTCCCTTTGGAAAACAGGGTTTGAAGGGATTCACTAAGGATTGTTAGTGAATGGGTAAACCACATGGGACGACTAGCATCGAGCTCAAGCTCTCTGTTTCTCGTCACACAGAGAGGCAGGCCGCAGGTCCAAGGCAGCGTGTGTCAAAGCGGTGCTTTAAATGCAGGAAGCTTTTACGGTGTCTTAGGCCATGTGTCTCTGCACTAGGATGCAACATGTAAACGACGGACTGCCTGACACTACTGGGAGCTGTAAGCCACTTTCAGTTGAGGACAACTATATGCCAATAGAAGGGCAATGGAGGCCTTCTTTCCTTAAGCCACTAGAACGTGTAAATGTGAGCAGCAGATGTATCTCCCTTCTACCACACCTGGCAAGTACAAAACTCAAAGGGAAAGTGCAGGGAGAATGCTCTGTGTTCCCTTTGGAAAAGAGCTTGAAGGGAAACGTTTTTTTCCTCACTGGAATTTTACAGCTTTGCAGGCTCAATTGTGGCAGGGAAACACTGTTGTTCCATATCTTCTCTTCTAAACACAATCCATTTCTCGTCCCAGAAAGAGGCAGGCCCCAGATCCAAGGCAGCCTGTTTCAAAGCGGTGCTTAAACTCCAGCAAGCGTTTATGGTGTCATAGGCCACTAGGCTGTGCACTAGATTCTAAGATGTAGGCGAAGGACTGCCCGTCAGTTCTGGGACATGTAAGCTACGTTCGGTTGAGGAGAACAATATGCCAGAAGAAGGGCAATGGAGGCCTTCTTTCCTTAAGCCACTAGAACGTGTATATGTGAACTGCAGATGTATATCTCCCTTGTACGCACGTGGGAAGTACAAAACTCAAAGGGAAAGTGCAGGGAGAATGCTCTGTGTTCCCTTTGGAAAAGAGCTTGAAGGGAACCTTTTTTTCCTCACTGGGATTTAGAGCGTTGCAGGCTCAATTGTGGCAGGGAAACACTGTTGTGCCATATCTTCTCTTCTTAACACAATCCATTTCTCGTCCCAGAAATAGGCAGGCCCCAGGTCCAAGGCAGCCAGTGTCAAAGCGGTGCTTAAACTCCAGCAAGCGTTTATGATGTAATAGGCCACCAGGCTGTGCACTAGATTCTAAGATGTAGGCGACGGAGTGCCCGACACTTCTGGGACCGGTAAGCCCCGTTCAGTGGAGGAGAACTATATGCCAAAAGAAGGGCAATGGAGACCTTCTTTTCTTAAGCCACTAGAAGCTCTAAATGTGAACAGCAGATATATCTCCTTCCTACCGCACCTGGGAAGTACAAAACACAGAACGAAGGCCCAGGGGGAATGCTCTGTGCTCCTTGTGGAGAATAGAGCTTGAAAACTGACCTGAAAACGTTCAGCGTTTTCGGAAGCCACTAGAAGGTGTCAATGTGAACAACAGATGTATCTACCTTCTACAACACCGGGAAACCCCAAAGACCGCAGGAAGGCAAAGGGAGAGTGCTTTGTGGTCCCTTTGGAAAACAGGGTTTGAAGGGATTCCCTAAGGATTGTTAGTGAATAGGTAAACCACATGGGACGACTAGCATCGAGCTCAAGCTCTCTGTTTCTCGTCACACAGAGAGGCAGGCCGCAGGTCCAAGGCAGCGTGTGTCAAAGCGGTGCTTTAAATGCAGGAAGCTTTTACGGTGTCTTAGGCCATGTGTCTCTGCACTAGGATGCAACATGTAAACGACGGACTGCCTGACACTACTGGGAGCTGTAAGCCACTTTCAGTTGAGGACAACTATATGCCAATAGAAGGGCAATGGAGGCCTTCTTTCCTTAAGCCACTAGAACGTGTAAATATGAACAGCAGATGTATCTCCCTTATACCGCACCTGGCAAGTACAAAACTCAAAGGGAAAGTGCAGGGAGAATGCTCTGTGTTCCCTTTGGAAAAGAGCTTGAAGGGAAACGTTTTTTCCTCACTGGAATTTTACAGCTTTGCAGGCTCAATTGTGGCAGGGAAACACTGTTGTGCCATATCTTCTCTTCTTAACACAATCCATTTCTCGTCCCAGAAAGAGGCAGGCCCCAGATCCAAGGCAGCCTCTTTCAAAGCGGTGCTTAAACTCCAGCAAGCGTTTATGGTGTCATAGGCCACTAGGCTGTGCACTAGATTCTAAAATGTAGGCGAAGGACTGCCCGTCAGTTCTGGGACCTGTAAGCTACGTTCGGTTGAGGAGAACTATATGCCAGAAGAAGGGCAATGGAGGCCTTCTTTCCTTAAGCCATAAGAACGTTTAAATGTGAACTGCAGATGTATATCTCCCTTGTACGCACGTGGGAAGTACAAAACTCAAAGGGAAAGTGCAGGGAGAATGCTCAGTGTTCCCTTTGGAAAAGATAGCTTGAAGGGAAACTTTTTTTCTTCACTGGGATTTAGAGCGTTGCAGGCTCCATTGTGGCAGGGAAACACTGTTGTGCCATATCTTCTCTTCTTAACACAATCCATTTCTCGTCCCAGAAAGAGGCAGGCCCCAGATCCAAGGCAGCCTGTTTCAAAGCGGTGCTTAAACTCCAGCATGCGTTTATGATGTCATAGGCCACTAGGCTGTGCACTAGATTCTAAGATGTAGGCGACGGAGTGCCCGACACTTCTGGGACCGGTAAGCCCCGTTCAGTGTAGGAGAACTATATGCCAAAAGAAGGGCAATGGAGACCTTCTTTTCTTAAGCCACTAGAAGCTCTAAATGTGAACAGCAGATGTATCTCCTTCCTACCGCACCTGGGAAGTACAAAACACAGAACGAAGGCCCAGGGGGAATGCTCTGTGATCCTTGTGGAGAATAGGGCTTGAAAACTGACCTGAAAACGTTCAGCGTTTTCGGAAGCCACTAGAAGGTGTCGATGTGAACAACAGAAGTATCTACCTTGTACAGCACGGGGAAGCCCCAAAGACCGCAGGAAGGCAAAGGGAGAGTGCTTTGTGGTCCCTTTGGAAAACAGGGTTTGAAGGGATTCCCTAAGGATTGTTAGTGAATAGGTAAACCACATGGGACGACTAGCATCGAGCTCAAGCTCTCTGTTTCTCGTCACACAGAGAGGCAGGCCGCAGGTCCAAGGCAGCGTGTGTCAAAGCGGTGCTTTAAATGCAGGAAGCTTTTACGGTGTCTTAGGCCATGTGTCTCTGCACTAGGATGCAACATGTAAAGGAAGGACTGCCTGACACTACTGGGAGCTGTAAGCCACTTTCAGTTGAGGACAACTATATGCCAAAAGAAGGGCAATGGAGGCCTTCTTTCCTTAAGCCACTAGAACGTGTAAATGTGAGCAGCAGATGTATCTCCCTTCTACCGCACCTGGCAAGTACAAAACTCAAAGGGAAAGTGCAGGGAGAATGCTCTGTGTTCCCTTTGGAAAAGAGCTTGAAGGGAAACGTTTTTTTCCTCACTGGAATTTACAGCGTTGCAGGCTCAATTGTAGCAGGGAAACACTGTTGTGCCATATCTTCTCTTCTTAACACAATCCATTTCTCGTCCCAGAAAGAGGCAGGCCCCATATCCAAGGCAGCCTGTTTCAAAACGGTGCTTAAACTCCAGCATGCGTTTATGATGTCATAGGCCACTAGGCTGTGCACTAGATTCTAAGATGTAGGCGACGGAGTGCCCGACACTTCTGGGACTTGTAAGCCACGTTCAGTGTAGGAGAACTATATGCCAAAAGAAGGGCAATGGAGACCTTCTTTTCTTAAGCCACTAGAAGCTCTAAATGTGAACAGCAGATGTATCTCCTTCCTACCACCCCTGGGAAGTACAAAACACAGAACGAAGGCGCAGGGGGAATGCTCTGTGGTCCTTGTGGAGAATAGGGCTTGAAAACTGACCTGAAAACGTTCAGCGTTTTCGGAAGCCACTAGAAGGTGTCGATGTGAACAACAGAAGTATCTACCTTCTACAGCACCGGGAAGCCCCAAAGACCGCAGGAAGGCAAAGGGAGAGTGCTTTGTGGTCCCTTTGGAAAACAGGGTTTGAAGGGATTCACTAAGGATTGTTAGTGAATGGGTAAACCACATGGGACGACTAGCATCGAGCTCAAGCTCTCTGTTTCTCGTCACACAGAGAGGCAGGCCGCAGGTCCAAGGCAGCGTGTGTCAAAGCGGTGCTTTAAATGCAGGAAGCTTTTACGGTGTCTTAGGCCATGTGTCTCTGCACTAGGATGCAACATGTAAACGACGGACTGCCTGACACTACTGGGAGCTGTAAGCCACTTTCAGTTGAGGACAACTATATGCCAATAGAAGGGCAATGGAGGCCTTCTTTCCTTAAGCCACTAGAACGTGTAAATGTGAGCAGCAGATGTATCTCCCTTCTACCGCACCTGGCAAGTACAAAACTCAAAGGGAAAGTGCAGGGAGAATGCTCTGTGTTCCCTTTGGAAAAGAGCTTGAAGGGAAACGTTTTTTTCCTCACTGGAATTTTACAGCTTTGCAGGCTCAATTGTGGCAGGGAAACACGTTGTTCCATATCTTCTCTTCTAAACACAATCCATTTCTCGTCCCAGAAAGAGGCAGGCCCCAGATCCAAGGCAGCCTGTTTCAAAGCGGTGCTTAAACTCCAGCAAGCGTTTATGGTGTCATAGGCCACTAGGCTGTGCACTAGATTCTAAGATGTAGGCGAAGGACTGCCCGTCAGTTCTGGGACATGTAAGCTACGTTCGGTTGAGGAGAACAATATGCCAGAAGAAGGGCAATGGAGGCCTTCTTTCCTTAAGCCACTAGAACGTGTATATGTGAACTGCAGATGTATATCTCCCTTGTACGCACGTGGGAAGTACAAAACTCAAAGGGAAAGTGCAGGGAGAATGCTCTGTGTTCCCTTTGGAAAAGAGCTTGAAGGGAACCTTTTTTTCCTCACTGGGATTTAGAGCGTTGCAGGCTCAATTGTGGCAGGGAAACACTGTTGTGCCATATCTTCTCTTCTTAACACAATCCATTTCTCGTCCCAGAAATAGGCAGGCCCCAGGTCCAAGGCAGCCAGTGTCAAAGCGGTGCTTAAACTCCAGCAAGCGTTTATGATGTAATAGGCCACCAGGCTGTGCACTAGATTCTAAGATGTAGGCGACGGAGTGCCCGTCACTTCTGGGACCGGTAAGCCCCGTTCAGTGGAGGAGAACTATATGCCAAAAGAAGGGCAATGGAGACCTTCTTTTCTTAAGCCACTAGAAGCTCTAAATGTGAACAGCAGATATATCTCCTTCCTACCGCACCTGGGAAGTACAAAACACAGAACGAAGGCCCAGGGGGAATGCTCTGTGCTCCTTGTGGAGAATAGAGCTTGAAAACTGACCTGAAAACGTTCAGCGTTTTCGGAAGCCACTAGAAGGTGTCAATGTGAACAACAGAAGTATCTACCTTCTACAACACCGGGAAACCCCAAAGACCGCAGGAAGGCAAAGGGAGAGTGCTTTGTGGTCCCTTTGGAAAACAGGGTTTGAAGGGATTCCCTAAGGATTGTTAGTGAATAGGTAAACCACATGGGACGACTAGCATCGAGCTCAAGCTCTCTGTTTCTCGTCACACAGAGAGGCAGGCCGCAGGTCCAAGGCAGCGTGTGTCAAAGCGGTGCTTTAAATGCAGGAAGCTTTTACGGTGTCTTAGGCCATGTGTCTCTGCACTAGGATGCAACATGTAAACGACGGACTGCCTGACACTATTGGGAGCTGTAAGCCACTTTCAGTTGAGGACAACTATATGCCAATAGAAGGGCAATGGAGGCCTTCTTTCCTTAAGCCACTAGAACCTGTAAATGTGAACAGCAGATGTATCTCCCTTATACCGCACCTGGCAAGTACAAAACTCAAAGGGAAAGTGCAGGGAGAATGCTCTGTGTTCCCTTTGGAAAAGAGCTTGAAGGGAAACGTTTTTTCCTCACTGGAATTTTACAGGTTTGCAGGCTCAATAGTGGCAGGGAAACACTGTTGTTCCATATCTTCTCTTCTTAACACAATCCATTTCTCGTCCCAGAAAGAGGCAGGCCCCAGATCCAAGGCAGCCTCTTTCAAAGCGGTGCTTAAACTCCAGCAAGCGTTTATGGTGTCATAGGCCACTAGGCTGTGCACTAGATACTAAAATGTAGGCGAAGGACTGCCCGTCAGTTCTGGGACATGTAAGCTACGTTCGGTTGAGGAGAACTATATGCCAGAAGAAGGGCAATGGAGGCCTTCTTTCCTTAAGCCACTAGAACGTTTAAATGTGAACTGCAGATGTATATCTCCCTTGTACGCACGTGGGAAGTACAAAACTCAAAGGGAAAGTGCAGGGAGAATGCTCAGTGTTCCCTTTGGAAAAGATAGCTTGAAGGGAAACTTTTTTTCTTCACTGGGATTTAGAGCGTTGCAGGCTCCATTGTGGCAGGGTAACACTGTTGTGCCATATCTTCTCTTCTTAACACAATCCATTTCTCGTCCCAGAAAGAGGCAGGCCCCAGATCCAAGGCAGCCTGTTTCAAAGCGGTGCTTAAACTCCAGCATGCGTTTATGATGTCATAGGCCACTAGGCTGTGCACTAGATTCTAAGATGTAGGCGACGGAGTGCCCGACACTTCTGGGACCGGTAAGCCCCGTTCAGTGGAGGAGAACTATATGCCAAAAGAAGGGCAATGGAGACCTTCTTTTCTTAAGCCACTAGAAGCTCTAAATGTGAACAGCAGATGTATCTCCTTCCTACCGCACCTGGGAAGTACAAAACACAGAACGAAGGCACAGGGGGAATGCTCTGTGATCCTTGTGGAGAATAGGGCTTGAAAACTGACCTGAAAACGTTCAGCGTTTTCGGAAGCCACTAGAAGGTGTCGATGTGAACAACAGAAGTATCTACCTTCTACAACACCGGGAAGCCCCAAAGACCGCAGGAAGGCAAAGGGAGAGTGCTTTGTGGTCCCTTTGGAAAACAGGGTTTGAAGGGATTCACTAAGGATTGTTAGTGAATAGGTAAAACACATGGGACGACTAGCATCGAGCTCAAGCTCTCTGTTTCTCGTCACACAGAGAGGCAGGCCGCAGGTCCAAGGCAGCGTGTGTCAAAGCGGTGCTTTAAATGCAGGAAGCTTTTACGGTGTCTTAGGCCATGTGTCTCTGCACTAGGATGCAACATGTAAACGACGGACTGCCTGACACTACTGGGAGCTGTAAGCCACTTTCAGTTGAGGACAACTATATGCCAATAGAAGGGCAATGGAGGCCTTCTTTCCTTAAGCCACTAAAACGTGTAAATGTGAACAGCAGATGTATCTCCCTTCTACCGCACCTGGCAAGTACAAAACTCAAAGGGAAAGTGCAGGGAGAAAGCTCTGTGTTCCCTTTGGAAAAGAGCTTGAAGGGAAACGTTTTTTTCCTCACTGGAATTTTACAGCTGTGCAGGCTCAATTGTGGCAGGGAAACACTGTTGTTCCATATCTTCTCTTCTAAACACAATCCATTTCTCGTCCCAGAAAGAGGCAGGCCCCAGATCCAAGGCAGCCTGTTTCAAAGCGGTGCTTAAACTCCAGCATGCATTTATGATGTCATAGGCCACTAGGCTGTGCACTAGATTCTAAGATGTAGGCGACGGAGTGCCCGACACTTCTGGGACTGGTAAGCCCCGTTCAGTGTAGGAGAACTATATGCCAAAAGAAGGGCAATGGAGACCTTCTTTTCTTAAGCCACTAGAAGCTCTAAATGTGAACAGCAGATGTATCTCCTTCCTACCACCCCTGGGAAGTACAAAACACAGAACGAAGGCGCAGGGGGAATGCTCTGTGGTCCTTGTGGAGAATAGGGCTTGAAAACTGACCTGAAAACGTTCAGCGTTTTCGGAAGCCACTAGAAGGTGTCGATGTGAACAACAGAAGTATCTACCTTGTACAGCACCGGGAAGCCCGAAAGACCGCAGGAAGGCAAAGGGAGAGTGCTTTGTGGTCCCTTTGGAAAACAGGGTTTGAAGGGATTCACTAAGGATTGTTAGTGAATAGGTAAAACACATCGGACGACTAGCATCGAGCTCAAGCTCTCTGTTTCTCGTCACACAGAGAGGCAGGCCGCAGGTCCAAGGCAGCGTGTGTCAAAGCGGTGCTTTAAATGCAGGAAGCTTTTACGGTGTCTTAGGCCATGTGTCTCTGCACTAGGATGCAACATGTAAACGACGGACTGCCTGACACTACTGGGAGCTGTAAGCCACTTTCAGTTGAGGACAACTATATGCCAATAGAAGGGCAATGGAGGCCTTCTTTCCTTAAGCCACTAGAACGTGTAAATGTGAACAGCAGATGTATCTCCCTTCTACCGCACCTGGCAAGTACAAAACTCAAAGGGAAAGTGCAGGGAGAATGCTCTGTGTTCCCTTTGGAAAAGAGCTTGAAGGGAAACGTTTTTATCCTCACTGGAATTTTACAGCTTTGCAGGCTCAATTGTGGCAGGGAAACACTGTTGTTCCATATCTTCTCTTCTAAACACAATCCATTTCTCGTCCCAGAAAGAGGCAGGCCCCAGATCCAAGGCAGCCTGTTTCAAAGCGGTGCTTAAACTCCAGCAAGCGTTTATGGTGTCATAGGCCACTAGGCTGTGCACTAGATTCTAAGATGTAGGCGAAGGACTGCCCGTCTGTTCTGGGACCTGTAAGCTACTTTCGGATGAGGAGAACCAAATGCCAGAAGAAGGGCAATGGAGGCCTTCTTTCCTTAAGTCACTAGAACGTGTAAATGTGAACTGCAGATGTATATCTCCCTTCTACCGCACCTGGGAAGTACAAAACTCAAAGGGAAAGTGCAGGGAGAATGCTCTGTGTTCCCTTTGGAAAAGAGCTTGAAGGGAAACGTTTCTTTCCTCACTGGGATTTAGAGCGTTGCAGGCTCCATTGTGGCAGGGAAACACTGTTGTGCCATATCTTCTCTTCTTAACACAATCCATTTCTCGTCCCAGAAAGAGGCAGGTCCCACATCCAAGGCAGCCTGTTTCAAAGCGGTGCTTAAACTCCAGCATGCGTTTATGATGTCATAGGCCACTAGGCTGTGCACTAGATTCTAAGATGTAGGCGACGGAGTGCCCGACACTTCTGGGACCGGTAAGCCCCGTTCAGTGGAGGAGAACTATATGCCAAAAGAAGGGCAATTGAGACCTTCTTTTCTTAAGCCACTAGAAGCTCTAAATGTGAACAGCAGATGTATCTCCTTCCTACCACCCCTGGGAAGTACAAAACACAGAACGAAGGCGCAGGGGGAATGCTCTGTGGTCCTTGTGGAGAATAGGGCTTGAAAACTGACCTGAAAACGTTCAGCGTTTTCGGAAGCCACTAGAAGGTGTCGATGTGAACAACAGAAGTATCTACCTTCTACAGCACCGGGAAGCCCCAAAGACCGCAGGAAGGCAAAGGGAGAGTGCTTTGTGGTCCCTTTGGAAAACAGGGTTTGAAGGGATTCACTAAGGATTGTTAGTGAATGGGTAAAACACATGGGACGACTAGCATCGAGCTCAAGCTCTCTGTTTCTCGTCACACAGAGAGGCAGGCCGCAGGTCCAAGGCAGCGTGTGTCAAAGCGGTGCTTTAAATGCAGGAAGCTTTTACGGTGTCTTAGGCCATGTGTCTCTGCACTAGGATGCAACATGTAAACGACAGACTGCCTGACACTACTGGGAGCTGTAAGCCACTTTCAGTTGAGGACAACTATATGCCAATAGAAGGGCAATGGAGGCCTTCTTTCCTTAAGCCACTAGAACGTGTAAATGTGAGCAGCAGATGTATCTCCCTTCTACCGCACCTGGCAAGTACAAAACTCAAAGGGAAAGTGCAGGGAGAATGCTCTGTGTTCCCTTTGGAAAAGAGCTTGAAGGGAAACGTTTTTTTCCTCACTGGAATTTTACAGCTTTGCAGGCTCAATTGTGGCAGGGAAACACTGTTGTTCCATATCTTCTCTTCTAAACACAATCCATTTCTCGTCCCAGAAAGAGGCAGGCCCCAGATCCAAGGCAGCCTGTTTCAAAGCGGTGCTTAAACTCCAGCAAGCGTTTATGGTGTCATAGGCCACTAGGCTGTGCACTAGATTCTAAGATGTAGGCGAAGGACTGCCCGTCTGTTCTGGGACCTGTAAGCTACTTTCGGATGAGGAGAACCAAATGCCAGAAGAAGGGCAATGGAGGCCTTCTTTCCTTAAGTCACTAGAACGTGTAAATGTGAACTGCAGATGTATATCTCCCTTCTACCGCACCTGGGAAGTACAAAACTCAAAGGGAAAGTGCAGGGAGAATGCTCTGTGTTCCCTTTGGAAAAGAGCTTGAAGGGAAACGTTTCTTTCCTCACTGGGATTTAGAGCGTTGCAGGCTCCATTGTGTCAGGGAAACACTGTTGTGCCATATCTTCTCTTCTTAACACAATCCATTTCTCGTCCCAGAAAGAGGCAGGCCCCACATACAAGGCAGCCTGTTTCAAAGCGGTGCTTAAACTCCAGCATGCGTTTATGATGTCATAGGCCACTAGGCTGTGCACTAGATTCTAAGATGTAGGCGACGGAGTGCCCGACACTTCTGGGACCGGTAAGCCCCGTTCAGTGGAGGAGAACTATATGCCAAAAGAAGGGCAATTGAGACCTTCTTTTCTTAAGCCACTAGAAGCTCTAAATGTGAACAGCAGATGTATCTCCTTCCTACCACCCCTGGGAAGTACAAAACACAGAACGAAGGCGCAGGGGGAATGCTCTGTGGTCCTTGTGGAGAATAGGGCTTGAAAACTGACCTGAAAACGTTCAGCGTTTTCGGAAGCCACTAGAAGGTGTCGATGTGAACAACAGAAGTATCTACCTTCTACAGCACCGGGAAGCCCCAAAGACCGCAGGAAGGCAAAGGGAGAGTGCTTTGTGGTCCCTTTGGAAAACAGGGTTTGAAGGGATTCACTAAGGATTGTTAGTGAATGGGTAAACCACATGGGACGACTAGCATCGAGCTCAAGCTCTCTGTTTCTCGTCACACAGAGAGGCAGGCCGCAGGTCCAAGGCAGCGTGTGTCAAAGCGGTGCTTTAAATGCAGGAAGCTTTTACGGTGTCTTAGGCCATGTGTCTCTGCACTAGGATGCAACATGTAAACGACGGACTGCCTGACACTACTGGGAGCTGTAAGCCACTTTCAGTTGAGGACAACTATATGCCAATAGAAGGGCAATGGAGGCCTTCTTTCCTTAAGCCACTAGAACGTGTAAATGTGAGCAGCAGATGTATCTCCCTTCTACCGCACCTGGCAAGTACAAAACTCAAAGGGAAAGTGCAGGGAGAATGCTCTGTGTTCCCTTTGGAAAAGAGCTTGAAGGGAAACGTTTTTTTCCTCACTGGAATTTTACAGCTTTGCAGGCTCAATTGTGGCAGGGAAACACTGTTGTTCCATATCTTCTCTTCTAAACACAATCCATTTCTCGTCCCAGAAAGAGGCAGGCCCCAGATCCAAGGCAGCCTGTTTCAAAGCGGTGCTTAAACTCCAGCAAGCGTTTATGGTGTCATAGGCCACTAGGCTGTGCACTAGATTCTAAGATGTAGGCGAAGGACTGCCCGTCAGTTCTGGGACATGTAAGCTACGTTCGGTTGAGGAGAACAATATGCCAGAAGAAGGGCAATGGAGGCCTTCTTTCCTTAAGCCACTAGAACGTGTATATGTGAACTGCAGATGTATATCTCCCTTGTACGCACGTGGGAAGTACAAAACTCAAAGGGAAAGTGCAGGGAGAATGCTCTGTGTTCCCTTTGGAAAAGAGCTTGAAGGGAACCTTTTTTTCCTCACTGGGATTTAGAGCGTTGCAGGCTCAATTGTGGCAGGGAAACACTGTTGTGCCATATCTTCTCTTCTTAACACAATCCATTTCTCGTCCCAGAAATAGGCAGGCCCCAGGTCCAAGGCAGCCAGTGTCAAAGCGGTGCTTAAACTCCAGCATGCGTTTATGATGTCATAGGCCACTAGGCTGTGCACTAGATTCTAAGATGTAGGCGACGGAGTGCCCGACACTTCTGGGACCGGTAAGCCCCGTTCAGTGGAGGAGAACTATATGCCAAAAGAAGGGCAATGGAGACCTTCTTTTCTTAAGCCACTAGAAGCTCTAAATGTGAACAGCAGATGTATCTCCTTCCTACCGCCCCTGGGAAGTACAAAACACAGAACGAAGGCCCAGGGGGAATGCTCTGTGCTCCTTGTGGAGAATAGAGCTTGAAAACTGACCTGAAAACGTTCAGTGTTTTCGGAAGCCACTAGAAGGTGTCAATGTGAACAACAGAAGTATCTACCTTCTACAACACCGGGAAGCCCCAAAGACCGCAGGAAGGAAAAGGGAGAGAGCTTTGTGGTCCCTTTGGAAAACAGGGTTTGAAGGGATTCACTAAGGATTGTTAGTGAATGGGTAAACCACATGGGACGACTAGCATCGAGCTCAAGCTCTCTGTTTCTCGTCACACAGAGAGGCAGGTCGCAGGGCCAAGGCAGCGTGTGTCAAAGTGGTGCCTTAAATGCAGGAAGCTTTTACGGTGTCTTAGGCCATGTGTCTCTGCACTAGGATGCAACATGTAAAGGAAGGACTGCCTGACACTACTGGGAGCTGTAAGCCACTTTCAGTTGAGGACAACTATATGCAAAAAGAAGGGCAATTGAGGCCTTCTTACCATAAGCCACTAGAACGTGTAAATGTGAGCAGCAGATGTATCTCCCTTCTACCGCACCTGGCAAGTACAAAACTCAAAGGGAAAGTGCAGGGAGAATGCTCTGTGTTCCCTTTGGAAAAGAGAGCTTGAAGGGAACCTTTTTTTCCTCACTGGGATTTACAGCGTTGCAGGCTCCATTGTGGCAGGGAAACACTGTTGTGCCATATCTTCTCTTCTTAACACAATCCATTTCTCGTCCCAGAAATAGGCAGGCCCCAGATCCAAGGCAGCCTGTTTCAAAACGGTGCTTAAACTCCAGCATGCGTTTATGATGTCATAGGCCACTAGGCTGTGCACTAGATTCTAAGATGTAGGCGACGGAGTGCCCGACACTTATGGGACTGGTAAGCCCCGTTCAGTGTAGGAGAACTATATGCCAAAAGAAGGGCAATGGAGACCTTCTTTTCTTAAGCCACTAGAAGCTCTAAATGTGAACAGCAGATGTATCTCCTTCCTAACACCCCTGGGAAGTACAAAACACAGAACGAAGGCGCAGGGGGAATGCTCTGTGGTCCTTGTGGAGAATAGGGCTTGAAAACTGACCTGAAAACGTTCAGCGTTTTCGGAAGCCACTAGAAGGTGTCGATGTGAACAACAGAAGTATCTACCTTCTACAGCACCGGGAAGCCCCAAAGACCGCAGGAAGGCAAAGGGAGAGTGCTTTGTGGTCCCTTTGGAAAACAGGGTTTGAAGGGATTCACTAAGGATTGTTAGTGAATGGGTAAACCACATGGGACGACTAGCATCGAGCTCAAGCTCTCTGTTTCTCGTCACACAGAGAGGCAGGCCGCAGGTCCAAGGCAGCGTGTGTCAAAGCGGTGCTTTAAATGCAGGAAGCTTTTACGGTGTCTTAGGCCATGTGTCTCTGCACTAGGATGCAACATGTAAACGACGGACTGCCTGACACTACTGGGAGCTGTAAGCCACTTTCAGTTGAGGACAACTATATGCCAATAGAAGGGCAATGGAGGCCTTCTTTCCTTAAGCCACTAGAACGTGTAAATGTGAGCAGCAGATGTATCTCCCTTCTACCGCACCTGGCAAGTACAAAACTCAAAGGGAAAGTGCAGGGAGAATGCTCTGTGTTCCCTTTGGAAAAGAGCTTGAAGGGAAACGTTTTTTTCCTCACTGGAATTTTACAGCTTTGCAGGCTCAATTGTGGCAGGGAAACACTGTTGTTCCATATCTTCTCTTCTAAACACAATCCATTTCTCGTCCCAGAAAGAGGCAGGCCCCAGATCCAAGGCAGCCTGTTTCAAAGCGGTGCTTAAACTCCAGCAAGCGTTTATGGTGTCATAGGCCACTAGGCTGTGCACTAGATTCTAAGATGTAGGCGAAGGACTGCCCGTCAGTTCTGGGACATGTAAGCTACGTTCGGTTGAGGAGAACAATATGCCAGAAGAAGGGCAATGGAGGCCTTCTTTCCTTAAGCCACTAGAACGTGTATATGTGAACTGCAGATGTATATCTCCCTTGTACGCACGTGGGAAGTACAAAACTCAAAGGGAAAGTGCAGGGAGAATGCTCTGTGTTCCCTTTGGAAAAGAGCTTGAAGGGAACCTTTTTTTCCTCACTGGGATTTAGAGCGTTGCAGGCTCAATTGTGGCAGGGAAACACTGTTGTGCCATATCTTCTCTTCTTAACACAATCCATTTCTCGTCCCAGAAATAGGCAGGCCCCAGGTCCAAGGCAGCCAGTGTCAAAGCGGTGCTTAAACTCCAGCAAGCGTTTATGATGTAATAGGCCACCAGGCTGTGCACTAGATTCTAAGATGTAGGCGACGGAGTGCCCGACACTTCTGGGACCGGTAAGCCCCGTTCAGTGGAGGAGAACTATATGCCAAAAGAAGGGCAATGGAGACCTTCTTTTCTTAAGCCACTAGAAGCTCTAAATGTGAACAGCAGATATATCTCCTTCCTACCGCACCTGGGAAGTACAAAACACAGAACGAAGGCCCAGGGGGAATGCTCTGTGCTCCTTGTGGAGAATAGAGCTTGAAAACTGACCTGAAAACGTTCAGTGTTTTCGGAAGCCACTAGAAGGTGTCAATGTGAACAACAGAAGTATCTACCTTCTACAACACCGGGAAACACCAAAGACCGCAGGAAGGCAAAGGGAGAGTGCTTTGTGGTCCCTTTGGAAAACAGGGTTTGAAGGGATTCCCTAAGGATTGTTAGTGAATAGGTAAACCACATGGGACGACTAGCATCGAGCTCAAGCTCTCTGTTACTCGTCACACAGAGAGGCAGGCCGCAGGTCCAAGGCAGCGTGTGTCAAAGCGGTGCTTTAAATGCAGGAAGCTTTTACGGTGTCTTAGGCCATGTGTCTCTGCACTAGGATGCAACATGTAAACGACGGACTGCCTGACACAACTGGGAGCTGTAAGCCACTTTCAGTTGAGGACAACTATATGCCAATAGAAGGGCAATGGAGGCCTTCTTTCCTTAAGCCACTAGAACGTGTAAATGTGAACAGCAGATGTATCTCCCTTATACCGCACCTGGCAAGTACAAAACTCAAAGGGAAAGTGCAGGGAGAATGCTCTGTGTTCCCTTTGGAAAAGAGCTTGAAGGGAAACGTTTTTTCCTCACTGGAATTTTACAGCTTTGCAGGCTCAATTGTGGCAGGGAAACACTGTTGTTCCATATCTTCTCTTCTTAACACAATCCATTTCTCGTCCCAGAAAGAGGCAGGCCCCAGATCCAAGGCAGCCTCTTTCAAAGCGGTGCTTAAACTCCAGCAAGCGTTTATGGTGTCATAGGCCACTAGGCTGTGCACTAGATTCTAAAATGTAGGCGAAGGACTGCCCGTCAGTTCTGGGACCTGTAAGCTACGTTCGGTTGAGGAGAACTATATGCCAGAAGAAGGGCAATGGAGGCCTTCTTTCCTTAAGCCACTAGAACGTGTAAATGTGAACTGCAGATGTATATCTCCCTTGTACGCACGTGGGAAGTACAAAACTCAAAGGGAAAGTGCAGGGAGAATGCTCAGTGTTCCCTTTGGAAAAGATAGCTTGAAGGGAAACTTTTTTTCTTCACTGGGATTTAGAGCGTTGCAGGCTCCATTGTGGCAGGGAAACACTGTTGTGCCATATCTTCTCTTCTTAACACAATCCATTTCTCGTCCCAGAAAGAGGCAGGCCCCAGATCCAAGGCAGCCTGTTTCAAAGCGGTGCTTAAACTCCAGCATGCGTTTATGATGTCATAGGCCACTAGGCTGTGCACTAGATTCTAAGATGTAGGCGACGGAGTGCCCGACACTTATGGGACCGGTAAGCCCCGTTCAGTGTAGGAGAACTATATGCCAAAAGAAGGGCAATGGAGACCTTCTTTTCTTAAGCCACTAGAAGCTCTAAATGTGAACAGCAGATGTATCTCCTTCCTATCGCACCTGGGAAGTACAAAACACAGAACAAAGGCACAGGGGGAATGCTCTGTGATCCTTGTGGAGAATAGGGCTTGAAAACTGACCTGAAAACGTTCAGCGTTTTCGGAAGCCACTAGAAGGTGTCGATGTGAACAACAGAAGTATCTACCTTCTACAGCACCGGGAAGCCCCAAAGACCGCAGGAAGGCAAAGGGAGAGTGCTTTGTGGTCCCTTTGGAAAACAGGGTTTGAAGGGATTCACTAAGGATTGTTAGTGAATGGGTAAACCACATGGGACGACTAGCATCGAGCTCAAGCTCTCTGTTTCTCGTCACACAGAGAGGCAGGCCGCAGGTCCAAGGCAGCGTGTGTCAAAGCGGTGCTTTAAATGCAGGAAGCTTTTACGGTGTCTTAGGCCATGTGTCTCTGCACTAGGATGCAACATGTAAACGACGGACTGCCTGACACTACTGGGAGCTGTAAGCCACTTTCAGTTGAGGACAACTATATGCCAATAGAAGGGCAATGGAGGCCTTCTTTCCTTAAGCCACTAGAACGTGTAAATGTGAACAGCAGATGTATCTCCCTTCTACCGCACCTGGCAAGTACAAAACTCAAAGGGAAAGTGCAGGGAGAATGCTCTGTGTTCCCTTTGGAAAAGAGCTTGAAGGGAAACGTTTTTTTCCTCACTGGAATTTTACAGCTTTGCAGGCTCAATTGTGGCAGGGAAACACTGTTGTTCCATATCTTCTCTTCTTAACACAATCCATTTCTCGTCCCAGAAAGAGGCAGGCCCCAGGTACAAGGCAGCCTGTTTCAAAGCGGTGCTTAAACTCCAGCAAGCGTTTATGGTGTCATAGGCCACTAGGCTGTGCACTAGATTCTAAGATGTAGGCGAAGGACTGCCCGTCAGTTCTGGGACCTGTAAGCTACGTTCGGTTGAGGAGAACAATATGCCAGAAGAAGGGCAATGGAGGCCTTCTTTCCTTAAGCCACTAGAACGTGTATATGTGAACTGCAGATGTATATCTCCCTTGTACGCACGTGGGAAGTACAAAACTCAAAGGGAAAGTGCAGGGAGAATGCTCTGTGTTCCCTTTGGAAAAGAGCTTGAAGGGAACCTTTTTTTCCTCACTGGGATTTAGAGCGTTGCAGGCTCAATTGTGGCAGGGAAACACTGTTGTGCCATATCTTCTCTTCTTAACACAATCCATTTCTCGTCCCAGAAATAGGCAGGCCCCAGGTCCAAGGCAGCCAGTGTCAAAGCGGTGCTTAAACTCCAGCATGCGTTTATGATGTCATAGGCCACTAGGCTGTGCACTAGATTCTAAGATGTAGGCGACGGAGTGCCCGACACTTCTGGGACCGGTAAGCCCCGTTCAGTGGAGGAGAACTATATGCCAAAAGAAGGGCAATGGAGACCTTCTTTTCTTAAGCCACTAGAAGCTCTAAATGTGAACAGCAGATGTATCTCCTTCCTACCGCCCCTGGGAAGTACAAAACACAGAACGAAGGCCCAGGGGGAATGCTCTGTGCTCCTTGTGGAGAATAGAGCTTGAAAACTGACCTGAAAACGTTCAGTGTTTTCGGAAGCCACTAGAAGGTGTCAATGTGAACAACAGAAGTATCTACCTTCTACAACACCGGGAAGCCCCAAAGACCGCAGGAAGGAAAAGGGAGAGAGCTTTGTGGTCCCTTTGGAAAACAGGGTTTGAAGGGATTCACTAAGGATTGTTAGTGAATGGGTAAACCACATGGGACGACTAGCATCGAGCTCAAGCTCTCTGTTTCTCGTCACACAGAGAGGCAGGCCGCAGGGCCAAGGCAGCGTGTGTCAAAGTGGTGCCTTAAATGCAGGAAGCTTTTACGGTGTCTTAGGCCATGTGTCTCTGCACTAGGATGCAACATGTAAAGGAAGGACTGCCTGACACTACTGGGAGCTGTAAGCCACTTTCAGTTGAGGACAACTATATGCAAAAAGAAGGGCAATGGAGGCCTTCTTACCATAAGCCACTAGAACGTGTAAATGTGAGCAGCAGATGTATCTCCCTTCTACCGCACCTGGCAAGTACAAAACTCAAAGGGAAAGTGCAGGGAGAATGCTCTGTGTTCCCTTTGGAAAAGAGAGCTTGAAGGGAACCTTTTTTTCCTCACTGGGATTTACAGCGTTGCAGGCTCCATTGTGGCAGGGAAACACTGTTGTGCCATATCTTCTCTTCTTAACACAATCCATTTCTCGTCCCAGAAATAGGCAGGCCCCAGATCCAAGGCAGCCTGTTTCAAAACGGTGCTTAAACTCCAGCATGCGCTTATGATGTCATAGGCCACTAGGCTGTGCACTAGATTCTAAGATGTAGGCGACGGAGTGCCCGACACTTCTGGGACTGGTAAGCCCCGTTCAGTGTAGGAGAACTATATGCCAAAAGAAGGGCAATGGAGACCTTCTTTTCTTAAGCCACTAGAAGCTCTAAATGTGAACAGCAGATGTATCTCCTTCCTACCACCCCTGGGAAGTACAAAACACAGAACGAAGGCGCAGGGGGAATGCTCTGTGGTCCTTGTGGAGAATAGGGCTTGAAAACTGACCTGAAAACGTTCAGCGTTTTCGGAAGCCACTAGAAGGTGTCGATGTGAACAACAGAAGTATCTACCTTCTACAGCACCGGGAAGCCCCAAAGACCGCAGGAAGGCAAAGGGAGAGTGCTTTGTGGTCCCTTTGGAAAACAGGGTTTGAAGGGATTCACTAAGGATTGTTAGTGAATGGGTAAACCACATGGGACGACTAGCATCGAGCTCAAGCTCTCTGTTTCTCGTCACACAGAGAGGCAGGCCGCAGGTCCAAGGCAGCGTGTGTCAAAGCGGTGCTTTAAATGCAGGAAGCTTTTACGGTGTCTTAGGCCATGTGTCTCTGCACTAGGATGCAACATGTAAACGACGGACTGCCTGACACTACTGGGAGCTGTAAGCCACTTTCAGTTGAGGACAACTATATGCCAATAGAAGGGCAATGGAGGCCTTCTTTCCTTAAGCCACTAGAACGTGTAAATGTGAGCAGCAGATGTATCTCCCTTCTACCGCACCTGGCAAGTACAAAACTCAAAGGGAAAGTGCAGGGAGAATGCTCTGTGTTCCCTTTGGAAAAGAGCTTGAAGGGAAACGTTTTTTTCCTCACTGGAATTTTACAGCTTTGCAGGCTCAATTGTGGCAGGGAAACACTGTTGTTCCATATCTTCTCTTCTAAACACAATCCATTTCTCGTCCCAGAAAGAGGCAGGCCCCAGATCCAAGGCAGCCTGTTTCAAAGCGGTGCTTAAACTCCAGCAAGCGTTTATGGTGTCATAGGCCACTAGGCTGTGCACTAGATTCTAAGATGTAGGCGAAGGACTGCCCGTCAGTTCTGGGACATGTAAGCTACGTTCGGTTGAGGAGAACAATATGCCAGAAGAAGGGCAATGGAGGCCTTCTTTCCTTAAGCCACTAGAACGTGTATATGTGAACTGCAGATGTATATCTCCCTTGTACGCACGTGGGAAGTACAAAACTCAAAGGGAAAGTGCAGGGAGAATGCTCTGTGTTCCCTTTGGAAAAGAGCTTGAAGGGAACCTTTTTTTCCTCACTGGGATTTAGAGCGTTGCAGGCTCAATTGTGGCAGGGAAACACTGTTGTGCCATATCTTCTCTTCTTAACACAATCCATTTCTCGTCCCAGAAATAGGCAGGCCCCAGGTCCAAGGCAGCCAGTGTCAAAGCGGTGCTTAAACTCCAGCAAGCGTTTATGATGTAATAGGCCACCAGGCTGTGCACTAGATTCTAAGATGTAGGCGACGGAGTGCCCGACACTTCTGGGACCGGTAAGCCCCGTTCAGTGGAGGAGAACTATATGCCAAAAGAAGGGCAATGGAGACCTTCTTTTCTTAAGCCACTAGAAGCTCTAAATGTGAACAGCAGATATATCTCCTTCCTACCGCACCTGGGAAGTACAAAACACAGAACGAAGGCCCAGGGGGAATGCTCTGTGCTCCTTGTGGAGAATAGAGCTTGAAAACTGACCTGAAAACGTTCAGTGTTTTCGGAAGCCACTAGAAGGTGTCAATGTGAACAACAGAAGTATCTACCTTCTAGAACACCGGGAAACACCAAAGACCGCAGGAAGGCAAAGGGAGAGTGCTTTGTGGTCCCTTTGGAAAACAGGGTTTGAAGGGATTCCCTAAGGATTGTTAGTGAATAGGTAAACCACATGGGACGACTAGCATCGAGCTCAAGCTCTCTGTTTCTCGTCACACAGAGAGGCAGGCCGCAGGTCCAAGGCAGCGTGTGTCAAAGCGGTGCTTTAAATGCAGGAAGCTTTTACGGTGTCTTAGGCCATGTGTCTCTGCACTAGGATGCAACATGTAAACGACGGACTGCCTGACACAACTGGGAGCTGTAAGCCACTTTCAGTTGAGGACAACTATATGCCAATAGAAGGGCAATGGAGGCCTTCTTTCCTTAAGCCACTAGAACGTGTAAATGTGAACAGCAGATGTATCTCCCTTATACCGCACCTGGCAAGTACAAAACTCAAAGGGAAAGTGCAGGGAGAATGCTCTGTGTTCCCTTTGGAAAAGAGCTTGAAGGGAAACGTTTTTTCCTCACTGGAATTTTACAGCTTTGCAGGCTCAATTGTGGCAGGGAAACACTGTTGTTCCATATCTTCTCTTCTTAACACAATCCATTTCTCGTCCCAGAAAGAGGCAGGCCCCAGATCCAAGGCAGCCTCTTTCAAAGCGGTGCTTAAACTCCAGCAAGCGTTTATGGTGTCATAGGCCACTAGGCTGTGCACTAGATTCTAAAATGTAGGCGAAGGACTGCCCGTCAGTTCTGGGACCTGTAAGCTACGTTCGGTTGAGGAGAACTATATGCCAGAAGAAGGGCAATGGAGGCCTTCTTTCCTTAAGCCACTAGAACGTGTAAATGTGAACTGCAGATGTATATCTCCCTTGTACGCACGTGGGAAGTACAAAACTCAAAGGGAAAGTGCAGGGAGAATGCTCAGTGTTCCCTTTGGAAAAGATAGCTTGAAGGGAAACTTTTTTTCTTCACTGGGATTTAGAGCGTTGCAGGCTCCATTGTGGCAGGGAAACACTGTTGTGCCATATCTTCTCTTCTTAACACAATCCATTTCTCGTCCCAGAAAGAGGCAGGCCCCAGATCCAAGGCAGCCTGTTTCAAAGCGGTGCTTAAACTCCAGCATGCGTTTATGATGTCATAGGCCACTAGGCTGTGCACTAGATTCTAAGATGTAGGCGACGGAGTGCCCGACACTTATGGGACCGGTAAGCCCCGTTCAGTGTAGGAGAACTATATGCCAAAAGAAGGGCAATGGAGACCTTCTTTTCTTAAGCCACTAGAAGCTCTAAATGTGAACAGCAGATGTATCTCCTTCCTACCGCACCTGGAAAGTACAAAACACAGAACAAAGGCACAGGGGGAATGCTCTGTGATCCTTGTGGAGAATAGGGCTTGAAAACTGACCTGAAAACGTTCAGCGTTTTCGGAAGCCACTAGAAGGTGTCGATGTGAACAACAGAAGTATCTACCTTCTACAGCACCGGGAAGCCCCAAAGACCGCAGGAAGGCAAAGGGAGAGTGCTTTGTGGTCCCTTTGGAAAACAGGGTTTGAAGGGATTCACTAAGGATTGTTAGTGAATGGGTAAACCACATGGGACGACTAGCATCGAGCTCAAGCTCTCTGTTTCTCGTCACACAGAGAGGCAGGCCGCAGGTCCAAGGCAGCGTGTGTCAAAGCGGTGCTTTAAATGCAGGAAGCTTTTACGGTGTCTTAGGCCATGTGTCTCTGCACTAGGATGCAACATGTAAACGACGGACTGCCTGACACTACTGGGAGCTGTAAGCCACTTTCAGTTGAGGACAACTATATGCCAATAGAAGGGCAATGGAGGCCTTCTTTCCTTAAGCCACTAGAACGTGTAAATGTGAACAGCAGATGTATCTCCCTTCTACCGCACCTGGCAAGTACAAAACTCAAAGGGAAAGTGCAGGGAGAATGCTCTGTGTTCCCTTTGGAAAAGAGCTTGAAGGGAAACGTTTTTTTCCTCACTGGAATTTTACAGCTTTGCAGGCTCAATTGTGGCAGGGAAACACTGTTGTTCCATATCTTCTCTTCTTAACACAATCCATTTCTCCCCCCAGAAAGAGGCAGGCCCCAGGTACAAGGCAGCCTGTTTCAAAGCGGTGCTTAAACTCCAGCAAGCGTTTATGGTGTCATAGGCCACTAGGCTGTGCACTAGATTCTAAGATGTAGGCGAAGGACTGCCCGTCAGTTCTGGGACCTGTAAGCTACGTTCGGTTGAGGAGAACAATATGCCAGAAGAAGGGCAATGGAGGCCTTCTTTCCTTAAGCCACTAGAACGTGTATATGTGAACTGCAGATGTATATCTCCGTTGTACGCACGTGGGAAGTACAAAACTCAAAGGGAAAGTGCAGGGAGAATGCTCTGTGTTCCCTTTGGAAAAGAGAGCTTGAAGGGAACCTTTTTTTCCTCACTGGGATTTAGAGCGTTGCAGGCTCCATTATGGCAGGGAAACACTGTTGTGCCATATCTTCTCTTCTTAACACAATCCATTTCTCGTCCCAGAAATAGGCAGGCCCCAGGTCCAAGGCAGCCAGTGTCAAAGCGGTGCTTAAACTCCAGCAAGCGTTTATGATGTAATAGGCCACCAGGCTGTGCACTAGATTCTAAGATGTAGGCGACGGAGTGCCCGACACTTCTGGGACTGGTAAGCCACGTTCAGTGGAGGAGAACTATATGCCAAAAGAAGGGCAATGGAGACCTTCTTTTCTTAAGCCACTAGAAGCTCTAAATGTGAACAGCAGATGTATCTCCTTCCTACCGCACCTGGGAAGTACAAAACACAGAACGAAGGCCCAGGGGGAATGCTCTGTGCTCCTTGTGGAGAATAGAGCTTGAAAACTGAGCTGAAAACGTTCAGTGTTTTCGGAAGCCACTAGAAGGTGTCGATGTGAACAACAGAAGTATCTACCTTCTACAACACCGGGAAGCCCCAAAGACCGCAGGAAGGCAAAGGGAGAGTGCTTTGTGGTCCCTTTGGAAAACAGGGTTTGAAGGGATTCCCTAAGGATTGTTAGTGAATAGGTAAACCACATGGGACGACTAGCATCGAGCTCAAGCTCTCTGTTTCTCGTCACACAGAGAGGCAGGCCGCAGGTCCAAGGCAGCGTGTGTCAAAGCGGTGCTTTAAATGCAGGAAGCTTTTATGGTGTCTTAGGCCATGTGTCTCTGCACTAGGATGCAACATGTAAAGGAAGGACTGCCTGACACTACTGGGAGCTGTAAGCCACTTTCAGTTGAGGACAACTATATGCCAAAAGAAGGGCAATGGAGGCCTTCTTTCCTTAAGCCACTACAACGTGTAAATGTGAGCAGCAGAAGTATCTCCCTTCTACCGCACCTGGCAAGTACAAAACTCAAAGGGAAAGTGCAGGGAGAATGCTCTGTGTTCCCTTTGGAAAAGAGCTTGAAGGGAAACGTTTCTTTCCTCACTGGAATTTACAGCGTTGCAGGCTCAATTGTGGCAGGGAAACACTGTTGTGCCATATCTTCTCTTCTTAACACAATCCATTTCTCGTCCCAGAAAGAGGCAGGCCCCAGATCCAAGGCAGCCTCTTTCAAAGCGGTGCTTAAACTCCAGCATGCGTTTATGATGTCATAGGCCACTAGGCTGTGCACTAGATTCTAATATGTAGGCGACGGAGTGCCCGACACTTCTGGGACCGGTAAGCCCCGTTCAGTGGAGGAGAACTATATGCCAAAAGAAGGGCAATGGAGACCTTCTTTTCTTAAGCCACTAGAAGCTCTAAATGTGAACAGCAGATGTATCTCCTTCCTACTACCCATGGGAAGTACAAAACACAGAACGAAGGCACAGGGGGAATGCTCTGTGGTCCTTGTGGAGAATAGGGCTTGAAAACTGACCTGAAAACGTTCAGCGTTTTCGGAAGCCACTAGAAGGTGTCGATGTGAACAACAGAAGTATCTACCTTGTACAGCACCGGGAAGCCCCAAAGACCGCAGGAAGGCAAAGGGAGAGTGCTTTGTGGTCCCTTTGGAAAACAGGGTTTGAAGGGATTCACTAAGGATTGTTAGTGAATGGGTAAACCACATGGGACGACTAGCATCGAGCTCAAGCTCTCTGTTTCTCGTCACACAGAGAGGCAGGCCGCAGGTCCAAAGCAGCGTGTGTCAAAGCGGTGCTTTAAAAG
Organism: Mesoplodon mirus; assembly: GCF_964341445.2. Taxonomy (NCBI): domain Eukaryota; kingdom Metazoa; phylum Chordata; class Mammalia; order Artiodactyla; family Ziphiidae; genus Mesoplodon; species Mesoplodon mirus. The sequence goes on from NW_028295484.1 coordinate 144,576, forward strand.
CAGGAAGCTTTTACGGTGTCTTAGGCCATGTGTCTCTGCACTAGGATGCAACATGTAAACGACGGACTGCCTGACACTACTGGGAGCTGTAAGCCACTTTCAGTTGAGGACAACTATATGCCAATAGAAGGGCAATGGAGGCCTTCTTTCCTTAAGCCACTAGAACGTGAAAATGTGAGCAGCAGATGTATCTCCCTTCTACCGCACCTGGCAAGTACAAAACTCAAAGGGAAAGTGCAGGGAGAATGCTCTGTGTTCCCTTTGGAAAAGTGCTTGAAGGGAAACGTTTTTTCCTCACTGGAATTTTACAGCTTTGCAGGCTCAATTGTGGCAGGGAAACACTGTTGTTCCATATCTTCTCTTCTTAACACAATCCATTTCTCGTCCCAGAAAGAGGCAGGCCCCAGATCCAAGGCAGCCTCTTTCAAAGCGGTGCTTAAACTCCAGCAAGCGTTTATGGTGTCATAGGCCACTAGGCTGTGCACTAGATTCTAAAATGTAGGCGAAGGACTGCCCGTCAGTTCTGGGACCTGTAAGCTACGTTCGGTTGAGGAGAACTATATGCCAGAAGAAGGGCAATGGAGGCCTTCTTTCCTTAAGCCACTAGAACGTTTAAATGTGAACTGCAGATGTATATCTCCCTTGTACGCACGTGGGAAGTACAAAACTCAAAGGGAAAGTGCAGGGAGAATGCTCAGTGTTCCCTTTGGAAAAGATAGCTTGAAGGGAAACTTTTTTTCTTCACTGGGATTTAGAGCGTTGCAGGCTCCATTGTGGCAGGGAAACACTGTTGTGCCATATCTTCTCTTCTTAACACAATCCATTTCTCGTCCCAGAAAGAGGCAGGCCCCAGATCCAAGGCAGCCTGTTTCAAAGCGGTGCTTAAACTCCAGCATGCGTTTATGATGTCATAGGCCACTAGGCTGTGCACTAGATTCTAAGATGTAGGCGACGGAGTGCCCGACACTTCTGGGACCGGTAAGCCCCGTTCAGTGTAGGAGAACTATATGCCAAAAGAAGGGCAATGGAGACCTTCTTTTCTTAAGCCACTAGAAGCTCTAAATGTGAACAGCAGATGTATCTCCTTCCTACCGCACCTGGGAAGTACAAAACACAGAACGAAGGCGCAGGGGGAATGCTCTGTGGTCCTTGTGGAGAATAGGGCTTGAAAACTGACCTGAAAACGTTCAGCGTTTTCGGAAGCCACTAGAAGGTGTCGATGTGAACAACAGAAGTATCTACCTTCTACAGCACCGGGAAGCCCCAAAGACCGCAGGAAGGCAAAGGGAGAGTGCTTTGTGGTCCCTTTGGAAAACAGGGTTTGAAGGGATTCACTAAGGATTGTTAGTGAATGGGTAAACCACATGGGACGACTAGCATCGAGCTCAAGCTCTCTGTTTCTCGTCACACAGAGAGGCAGGCCGCAGGTCCAAGGCAGCGTGTGTCAAAGCGGTGCTTTAAATGCAGGAAGCTTTTACGGTGTCTTAGGCCATGTGTCTCTGCACTAGGATGCAACATGTAAACGACGGACTGCCTGACACTACTGGGAGCTGTAAGCCACTTTCAGTTGAGGACAACTATATGCCAATAGAAGGGCAATGGAGGCCTTCTTTCCTTAAGCCACTAGAACGTGTAAATGTGAGCAGCAGATGTATCTCCCTTCTACCGCACCTGGCAAGTACAAAACTCAAAGGGAAAGTGCAGGGAGAATGCTCTGTGTTCCCTTTGGAAAAGAGCTTGAAGGGAAACGTTTTTTTCCTCACTGGAATTTTACAGCTTTGCAGGCTCAATTGTGGCAGGGAAACACTGTTGTTCCATATCTTCTCTTCTAAACACAATCCATTTCTCGTCCCAGAAAGAGGCAGGCCCCAGATCCAAGGCAGCCTGTTTCAAAGCGGTGCTTAAACTCCAGCAAGCGTTTATGGTGTCATAGGCCACTAGGCTGTGCACTAGATTCTAAGATGTAGGCGAAGGACTGCCCGTCAGTTCTGGGACATGTAAGCTACGTTCGGTTGAGGAGAACAATATGCCAGAAGAAGGGCAATGGAGGCCTTCTTTCCTTAAGCCACTAGAACGTGTATATGTGAACTGCAGATGTATATCTCCCTTGTACGCACGTGGGAAGTACAAAACTCAAAGGGAAAGTGCAGGGAGAATGCTCTGTGTTCCCTTTGGAAAAGAGCTTGAAGGGAACCTTTTTTTCCTCACTGGGATTTAGAGCGTTGCAGGCTCAATTGTGGCAGGGAAACACTGTTGTGCCATATCTTCTCTTCTTAACACAATCCATTTCTCGTCCCAGAAATAGGCAGGCCCCAGGTCCAAGGCAGCCAGTGTCAAAGCGGTGCTTAAACTCCAGCAAGCGTTTATGATGTAATAGGCCACCAGGCTGTGCACTAGATTCTAAGATGTAGGCGACGGAGTGCCCGACACTTCTGGGACCGGTAAGCCCCGTTCAGTGGAGGAGAACTATATGCCAAAAGAAGGGCAATGGAGACCTTCTTTTCTTAAGCCACTAGAAGCTCTAAATGTGAACAGCAGATATATCTCCTTCCTACCGCACCTGGGAAGTACAAAACACAGAACGAAGGCCCAGGGGGAATGCTCTGTGCTCCTTGTGGAGAATAGAGCTTGAAAACTGACCTGAAAACGTTCAGTGTTTTCGGAAGCCACTAGAAGGTGTCAATGTGAACAACAGAAGTATCTACCTTCTACAACACCGGGAAACACCAAAGACCGCAGGAAGGCAAAGGGAGAGTGCTTTGTGGTCCCTTTGGAAAACAGGGTTTGAAGGGATTCCCTAAGGATTGTTAGTGAATAGGTAAACCACATGGGACGACTAGCATCGAGCTCAAGCTCTCTGTTTCTCGTCACACAGAGAGGCAGGCCGCAGGTCCAAGGCAGCGTGTGTCAAAGCGGTGCTTTAAATGCAGGAAGCTTTTACGGTGTCTTAGGCCATGTGTCTCTGCACTAGGATGCAACATGTAAACGACGGACTGCCTGACACAACTGGGAGCTGTAAGCCACTTTCAGTTGAGGACAACTATATGCCAATAGAAGGGCAATGGAGGCCTTCTTTCCTTAAGCCACTAAAACGTGTAAATGTGAACAGCAGATGTATCTCCCTTATACCGCACCTGGCAAGTACAAAACTCAAAGGGAAAGTGCAGGGAGAATGCTCTGTGTTCCCTTTGGAAAAGAGCTTGAAGGGAAACGTTTTTTCCTCACTGGAATTTTACAGCTTTGCAGGCTCAATTGTGGCAGGGAAACACTGTTGTTCCATATCTTCTCTTCTTAACACAATCCATTTCTCGTCCCAGAAAGAGGCAGGCCCCAGATCCAAGGCAGCCTCTTTCAAAGCGGTGCTTAAACTCCAGCAAGCGTTTATGGTGTCATAGGCCACTAGGCTGTGCACTAGATTCTAAAATGTAGGCGAAGGACTGCCCGTCAGTTCTGGGACCTGTAAGCTACGTTCGGTTGAGGAGAACTATATGCCAGAAGAAGGGCAATGGAGGCCTTCTTTCCTTAAGCCACTAGAACGTGTAAATGTGAACTGCAGATGTATATCTCCCTTGTACGCACGTGGGAAGTACAAAACTCAAAGGGAAAGTGCAGGGAGAATGCTCAGTGTTCCCTTTGGAAAAGATAGCTTGAAGGGAAACTTTTTTTCTTCACTGGGATTTAGAGCGTTGCAGGCTCCATTGTGGCAGGGAAACACTGTTGTGCCATATCTTCTCTTCTTAACACAATCCATTTCTCGTCCCAGAAAGAGGCAGGCCCCAGATCCAAGGCAGCCTGTTTCAAAGCGGTGCTTAAACTCCAGCATGCGTTTATGATGTCATAGGCCACTAGGCTGTGCACTAGATTCTAAGATGTAGGCGACGGAGTGCCCGACACTTATGGGACCGGTAAGCCCCGTTCAGTGTAGGAGAACTATATGCCAAAAGAAGGGCAATGGAGACCTTCTTTTCTTAAGCCACTAGAAGCTCTAAATGTGAACAGCAGATGTATCTCCTTCCTACCGCACCTGGAAAGTACAAAACACAGAACAAAGGCACAGGGGGAATGCTCTGTGATCCTTGTGGAGAATAGGGCTTGAAAACTGACCTGAAAACGTTCAGCGTTTTCGGAAGCCACTAGAAGGTGTCGATGTGAACAACAGAAGTATCTACCTTCTACAGCACCGGGAAGCCCCAAAGACCGCAGGAAGGCAAAGGGAGAGTGCTTTGTGGTCCCTTTGGAAAACAGGGTTTGAAGGGATTCACTAAGGATTGTTAGTGAATGGGTAAACCACATGGGACGACTAGCATCGAGCTCAAGCTCTCTGTTTCTCGTCACACAGAGAGGCAGGCCGCAGGTCCAAGGCAGCGTGTGTCAAAGCGGTGCTTTAAATGCAGGAAGCTTTTACGGTGTCTTAGGCCATGTGTCTCTGCACTAGGATGCAACATGTAAACGACGGACTGCCTGACACTACTGGGAGCTGTAAGCCACTTTCAGTTGAGGACAACTATATGCCAATAGAAGGGCAATGGAGGCCTTCTTTCCTTAAGCCACTAGAACGTGTAAATGTGAACAGCAGATGTATCTCCCTTCTACCGCACCTGGCAAGTACAAAACTCAAAGGGAAAGTGCAGGGAGAATGCTCTGTGTTCCCTTTGGAAAAGAGCTTGAAGGGAAACGTTTTTTTCCTCACTGGAATTTTACAGCTTTGCAGGCTCAATTGTGGCAGGGAAACACTGTTGTTCCATATCTTCTCTTCTTAACACAATCCATTTCTCCCCCCAGAAAGAGGCAGGCCCCAGGTACAAGGCAGCCTGTTTCAAAGCGGTGCTTAAACTCCAGCAAGCGTTTATGGTGTCATAGGCCACTAGGCTGTGCACTAGATTCTAAGATGTAGGCGAAGGACTGCCCGTCAGTTCTGGGACCTGTAAGCTACGTTCGGTTGAGGAGAACAATATGCCAGAAGAAGGGCAATGGAGGCCTTCTTTCCTTAAGCCACTAGAACGTGTATATGTGAACTGCAGATGTATATCTCCGTTGTACGCACGTGGGAAGTACAAAACTCAAAGGGAAAGTGCAGGGAGAATGCTCTGTGTTCCCTTTGGAAAAGAGAGCTTGAAGGGAACCTTTTTTTCCTCACTGGGATTTACAGCGTTGCAGGCTCCATTATGGCAGGGAAACACTGTTGTGCCATATCTTCTCTTCTTAACACAATCCATTTCTCGTCCCAGAAATAGGCAGGCCCCAGGTCCAAGGCAGCCAGTGTCAAAGCGGTGCTTAAACTCCAGCAAGCGTTTATGATGTAATAGGCCACCAGGCTGTGCACTAGATTCTAAGATGTAGGCGACGGAGTGCCCGACACTTCTGGGACTGGTAAGCCACGTTCAGTGGAGGAGAACTATATGCCAAAAGAAGGGCAATGGAGACCTTCTTTTCTTAAGCCACTAGAAGCTCTAAATGTGAACAGCAGATGTATCTCCTTCCTACCGCACCTGGGAAGTACAAAACACAGAACGAAGGCCCAGGGGGAATGCTCTGTGCTCCTTGTGGAGAATAGAGCTTGAAAACTGAGCTGAAAACGTTCAGTGTTTTCGGAAGCCACTAGAAGGTGTCGATGTGAACAACAGAAGTATCTACCTTCTACAACACCGGGAAGCCCCAAAGACCGCAGGAAGGCAAAGGGAGAGTGCTTTGTGGTCCCTTTGGAAAACAGGGTTTGAAGGGATTCCCTAAGGATTGTTAGTGAATAGGTAAACCACATGGGACGACTAGCATCGAGCTCAAGCTCTCTGTTTCTCGTCACACAGAGAGGCAGGCCGCAGGTCCAAGGCAGCGTGTGTCAAAGCGGTGCTTTAAATGCAGGAAGCTTTTATGGTGTCTTAGGCCATGTGTCTCTGCACTAGGATGCAATATGTAAAGGAAGGACTGCCTGACACTACTGGGAGCTGTAAGCCACTTTCAGTTGAGGACAACTATATGCCAAAAGAAGGGCAATGGAGGCCTTCTTTCCTTAAGCCACTACAACGTGTAAATGTGAGCAGCAGAAGTATCTCCCTTCTACCGCACCTGGCAAGTACAAAACTCAAAGGGAAAGTGCAGGGAGAATGCTCTGTGTTCCCTTTGGAAAAGAGCTTGAAGGGAAACGTTTCTTTCCTCACTGGAATTTACAGCGTTGCAGGCTCAATTGTGGCAGGGAAACACTGTTGTGCCATATCTTCTCTTCTTAACACAATCCATTTCTCGTCCCAGAAAGAGGCAGGCCCCACATCCAAGGCAGCCTGTTTCAAAGCGGTGCTTAAACTCCAGCATGCGTTTATGATGTCATAGGCCACTAGGCTGTGCACTAGATTCTAATATGTAGGCGACGGAGTGCCCGACACTTCTGGGACCGGTAAGCCCCGTTCAGTGGAGGAGAACTATATGCCAAAAGAAGGGCAATGGAGACCTTCTTTTCTTAAGCCACTAGAAGCTCTAAATGTGAACAGCAGATGTATCTCCTTCCTACTACCCATGGGAAGTACAAAACACAGAACGAAGGCACAGGGGGAATGCTCTGTGGTCCTTGTGGAGAATAGGGCTTGAAAACTGACCTGAAAACGTTCAGCGTTTTCGGAAGCCACTAGAAGGTGTCGATGTGAACAACAGAAGTATCTACCTTGTACAGCACCGGGAAGCCCCAAAGACCGCAGGAAGGCAAAGGGAGAGTGCTTTGTGGTCCCTTTGGAAAACAGGGTTTGAAGGGATTCACTAAGGATTGTTAGTGAATGGGTAAACCACATGGGACGACTAGCATCGAGCTCAAGCTCTCTGTTTCTCGTCACACAGAGAGGCAGGCCGCAGGTCCAAAGCAGCGTGTGTCAAAGCGGTGCTTTAAAAGCAGGAAGCTTTTACGGTGTCTTAGGCCATGTGTCTCTGCACTAGGATGCAACATGTAAACGACGGACTGCCTGACACTACTGGGAGCTGTAAGCCACTTTCAGTTGAGGACAACTATATGCCAATAGAAGGGCAATGGAGGCCTTCTTTCCTTAAGCCACTAGAACGTGAAAATGTGAGCAGCAGATGTATCTCCCTTCTACCGCACCTGGCAAGTACAAAACTCAAAGGGAAAGTGCAGGGAGAATGCTCTGTGTTCCCTTTGGAAAAGTGCTTGAAGGGAAACGTTTTTTCCTCACTGGAATTTTACAGCTTTGCAGGCTCAATTGTGGCAGGGAAACACTGTTGTTCCATATCTTCTCTTCTTAACACAATCCATTTCTCGTCCCAGAAAGAGGCAGGCCCCAGATCCAAGGCAGCCTCTTTCAAAGCGGTGCTTAAACTCCAGCAAGCGTTTATGGTGTCATAGGCCACTAGGCTGTGCACTAGATTCTAAAATGTAGGCGAAGGACTGCCCGTCAGTTCTGGGACCTGTAAGCTACGTTCGGTTGAGGAGAACTATATGCCAGAAGAAGGGCAATGGAGGCCTTCTTTCCTTAAGCCACTAGAACGTTTAAATGTGAACTGCAGATGTATATCTCCCTTGTACGCACGTGGGAAGTACAAAACTCAAAGGGAAAGTGCAGGGAGAATGCTCAGTGTTCCCTTTGGAAAAGATAGCTTGAAGGGAAACTTTTTTTCTTCACTGGGATTTAGAGCGTTGCAGGCTCCATTGTGGCAGGGAAACACTGTTGTGCCATATCTTCTCTTCTTAACACAATCCATTTCTCGTCCCAGAAAGAGGCAGGCCCCAGATCCAAGGCAGCCTGTTTCAAAGCGGTGCTTAAACTCCAGCATGCGTTTATGATGTCATAGGCCACTAGGCTGTGCACTAGATTCTAAGATGTAGGCGACGGAGTGCCCGACACTTCTGGGACCGGTAAGCCCCGTTCAGTGTAGGAGAACTATATGCCAAAAGAAGGGCAATGGAGACCTTCTTTTCTTAAGCCACTAGAAGCTCTAAATGTGAACAGCAGATGTATCTCCTTCCTACCGCACCTGGGAAGTACAAAACACAGAACGAAGGCACAGGGGGAATGCTCTGTGATCCTTGTGGAGAATAGGGCTTGAAAACTGACCTGAAAACGTTCAGCGTATTCGGAAGCCACTAGAAGGTGTCGATGTGAACAACAGAAGTATCTACCTTCTACAGCACCGGGAAGCCCCAAAGACCGCAGGAAGGCAAAGGGAGAGTGCTTTGTGGTCCCTTTGGAAAACAGGGTTTGAAGGGATTCACTAAGGATTGTTAGTGAATAGGTAAAACACATGGGACGACTAGCATCGAGCTCAAGCTCTCTGTTTCTCGTCACACAGAGAGGCAGGCCGCAGGTCCAAGGCAGCGTGTGTCAAAGCGGTGCTTTAAATGCAGGAAGCTTTTACGGTGTGTTAGGCCATGTGTCTCTGCACTAGGATGCAACATGTAAACGACGGACTGCCTGACACTACTGGGAGCTGTAAGCCACTTTCAGTTGAGGACAACTATATGCCAATAGAAGGGCAATGGAGGCCTTCTTTCCTTAAGCCACTAGAACGTGTAAATGTGAACAGCAGATGTATCTCCCTTCTACCGCACCTGGCAAGTACAAAACTCAAAGGGAAAGTGCAGGGAGAATGCTCTGTGTTCCCTTTGGAAAAGAGCTTGAAGGGAAACGTTTTTTTCCTCACTGGAATTTTACAGCTTTGCAGGCTCAATTGTGGCAGGGAAACACTGTTGTTCCATATCTTCTCTTCTTAACACAATCCATTTCTCGTCCCAGAAAGAGGCAGGCCCCAGGTACAAGGCAGCCTGTTTCAAAGCGGTGCTTAAACTCCAGCAAGCGTTTATGGTGTCATAGGCCACTAGGCTGTGCACTAGATTCTAAGATGTAGGCGAAGGACTGCCCGTCAGTTCTGGGACCTGTAAGCTACGTTCGGTTGAGGAGAACAATATGCCAGAAGAAGGGCAATGGAGGCCTTCTTTCCTTAAGCCACTAGAACGTGTATATGTGAACTGCAGATGTATATCTCCCTTGTACACACGTGGGAAGTACAAAACTCAAAGGGAAAGTGCAGGGAGAATGCTCTGTGTTCCCTTTGGAAAAGAGAGCTTGAAGGGAACCTTTTTTTCCTCACTGGGATTTACAGCGTTGCAGGCTCCATTATGGCAGGGAAACACTGTTGTGCCATATCTTCTCTTCTTAACACAATCCATTTCTCGTCCCAGAAATAGGCAGGCCCCAGGTCCAAGGCAGCCAGTGTCAAAGCGGTGCTTAAACTCCAGCAAGCGTTTATGATGTAATAGGCCACCAGGCTGTGCACTAGATTCTAAGATGTAGGCGACGGAGTGCCCGACACTTCTGGGACTGGTAAGCCACGTTCAGTGGAGGAGAACTATATGCCAAAAGAAGGGCAATGGAGACCTTCTTTTCTTAAGCCACTAGAAGCTCTAAATGTGAACAGCAGATGTATCTCCTTCCTACCGCACCTGGGAAGTACAAAACACAGAACGAAGGCCCAGGGGGAATGCTCTGTGCTCCTTGTGGAGAATAGAGCTTGAAAACTGAGCTGAAAACGTTCAGTGTTTTCGGAAGCCACTAGAAGGTGTCGATGTGAACAACAGAAGTATCTACCTTCTACAACACCGGGAAGCCCCAAAGACCGCAGGAAGGCAAAGGGAGAGTGCTTTGTGGTCCCTTTGGAAAACAGGGTTTGAAGGGATTCCCTAAGGATTGTTAGTGAATAGGTAAACCACATGGGACGACTAGCATCGAGCTCAAGCTCTCTGTTTCTCGTCACACAGAGAGGCAGGCCGCAGGTCCAAGGCAGCGTGTGTCAAAGCGGTGCTTTAAATGCAGGAAGCTTTTATGGTGTCTTAGGCCATGTGTCTCTGCACTAGGATGCAACATGTAAAGGAAGGACTGCCTGACACTACTGGGAGCTGTAAGCCACTTTCAGTTGAGGACAACTATATGCCAAAAGAAGGGCAATGGAGGCCTTCTTTCCTTAAGCCACTACAACGTGTAAATGTGATCAGCAGAAGTATCTCCCTTCTACCGCACCTGGCAAGTACAAAACTCAAAGGGAAAGTGCAGGGAGAATGCTCAGTGTTCCCTTTGGAAAAGAGCTTGAAGGGAAACGTTTCTTTCCTCACTGGAATTTACAGCGTTGCAGGCTCAATTGTGGCAGGGAAACACTGTTGTGCCATATCTTCTCTTCTTAACACAATCCATTTCTCGTCCCAGAAAGAGGCAGGCCCCACATCCAAGGCAGCCTGTTTCAAAGCGGTGCTTAAACTCCAGCATGCGTTTATGATGTCATAGGCCACTAGGCTGTGCACTAGATTCTAAGATGTAGGCGACGGAGTGCCCGACACTTCTGGGACCGGTAAGCCCCGTTCAGTGGAGGAGAACTATATGCCAAAAGAAGGGCAATGGAGACCTTCTTTTCTTAAGCCACTAGAAGCTCTAAATGTGAACAGCAGATGTATCTCCTTCCTACCACCCCTGGGAAGTACAAAACACAGAACGAAGGCGCAGGGGGAATGCTCTGTGGTCCTTGTGGAGAATAGGGCTTGAAAACTGACCTGAAAACGTTCAGCGTTTTCGGAAGCCACTAGAAGGTGTCGATGTGAACAACAGAAGTATCTACCTTGTACAGCACCGGGAAGCCCCAAAGACCGCAGGAAGGCAAAGGGAGAGTGCTTTGTGGTCCCTTTGGAAAACAGGGTTTGAAGGGATTCACTAAGGATTGTTAGTGAATGGGTAAACCACATGGGACGACTAGCATCGAGCTCAAGCTCTCTGTTTCTCGTCACACAGAGAGGCAGGCCGCAGGTCCAAAGCAGCGTGTGTCAAAGCGGTGCTTTAAAAGCAGGAAGCTTTTACGGTGTCTTAGGCCATGTGTCTCTGCACTAGGATGCAACATGTAAACGACGGACTGCCTGACACTACTGGGAGCTGTAAGCCACTTTCAGTTGAGGACAACTATATGCCAATAGAAGGGCAATGGAGGCCTTCTTTCCTTAAGCCACTAGAACGTGAAAATGTGAGCAGCAGATGTATCTCCCTTCTACCGCACCTGGCAAGTACAAAACTCAAAGGGAAAGTGCAGGGAGAATGCTCTGTGTTCCCTTTGGAAAAGTGCTTGAAGGGAAACGTTTTTTCCTCACTGGAATTTTACAGCTTTGCAGGCTCAATTGTGGCAGGGAAACACTGTTGTTCCATATCTTCTCTTCTTAACACAATCCATTTCTCGTCCCAGAAAGAGGCAGGCCCCAGATCCAAGGCAGCCTCTTTCAAAGCGGTGCTTAAACTCCAGCAAGCGTTTATGGTGTCATAGGCCACTAGGCTGTGCACTAGATTCTAAAATGTAGGCGAAGGACTGCCCGTCAGTTCTGGGACCTGTAAGCTACGTTCGGTTGAGGAGAACTATATGCCAGAAGAAGGGCAATGGAGGCCTTCTTTCCTTAAGCCACTAGAACGTTTAAATGTGAACTGCAGATGTATATCTCCCTTGTACACACGTGGGAAGTACAAAACTCAAAGGGAAAGTGCAGGGAGAATGCTCAGTGTTCCCTTTGGAAAAGATAGCTTGAAGGGAAACTTTTTTTCTTCACTGGGATTTAGAGCGTTGCAGGCTCCATTGTGGCAGGGAAACACTGTTGTGCCATATCTTCTCTTCTTAACACAATCCATTTCTCGTCCCAGAAAGAGGCAGGCCCCAGATCCAAGGCAGCCTGTTTCAAAGCGGTGCTTAAACTCCAGCATGCGTTTATGATGTCATAGGCCACTAGGCTGTGCACTAGATTCTAAGATGTAGGCGACGGAGTGCCCGACACTTCTGGGACCGGTAAGCCCCGTTCAGTGTAGGAGAACTATATGCCAAAAGAAGGGCAATGGAGACCTTCTTTTCTTAAGCCACTAGAAGCTCTAAATGTGAACAGCAGATGTATCTCCTTCCTACCGCACCTGGGAAGTACAAAACACAGAACGAAGGCACAGGGGGAATGCTCTGTGATCCTTGTGGAGAATAGGGCTTGAAAACTGACCTGAAAACGTTCAGCGTATTCGGAAGCCACTAGAAGGTGTCGATGTGAACAACAGAAGTATCTACCTTCTACAGCACCGGGAAGCCCCAAAGACCGCAGGAAGGCAAAGGGAGAGTGCTTTGTGGTCCCTTTGGAAAACAGGGTTTGAAGGGATTCACTAAGGATTGTTAGTGAATAGGTAAAACACATGGGACGACTAGCATCGAGCTCAAGCTCTCTGTTTCTCGTCACACAGAGAGGCAGGCCGCAGGTCCAAGGCAGCGTGTGTCAAAGCGGTGCTTTAAATGCAGGAAGCTTTTACGGTGTCTTAGGCCATGTGTCTCTGCACTAGGATGCAACATGTAAACGACGGACTGCCTGACACTACTGGGAGCTGTAAGCCACTTTCAGTTGAGGACAACTATATGCCAATAGAAGGGCAATGGAGGCCTTCTTTCCTTAAGCCACTAGAACGTGTAAATGTGAACAGCAGATGTATCTCCCTTCTACCGCACCTGGCAAGTACAAAACTCAAAGGGAAAGTGCAGGGAGAATGCTCTGTGTTCCCTTTGGAAAAGAGCTTGAAGGGAAACGTTTTTTTCCTCACTGGAATTTTACAGCTTTGCAGGCTCAATTGTGGCAGGGAAACACTGTTGTTCCATATCTTCTCTTCTTAACACAATCCATTTCTCCCCCCAGAAAGAGGCAGGCCCCAGGTACAAGGCAGCCTGTTTCAAAGCGGTGCTTAAACTCCAGCAAGCGTTTATGGTGTCATAGGCCACTAGGCTGTGCACTAGATTCTAAGATGTAGGCGAAGGACTGCCCGTCAGTTCTGGGACCTGTAAGCTACGTTCGGTTGAGGAGAACAATATGCCAGAAGAAGGGCAATGGAGGCCTTCTTTCCTTAAGCCACTAGAACGTGTATATGTGAACTGCAGATGTATATCTCCCTTGTACGCACGTGGGAAGTACAAAACTCAAAGGGAAAGTGCAGGGAGAATGCTCTGTGTTCCCTTTGGAAAAGAGAGCTTGAAGGGAACCTTTTTTTCCTCACTGGGATTTACAGCGTTGCAGGCTCCATTATGGCAGGGAAACACTGTTGTGCCATATCTTCTCTTCTTAACACAATCCATTTCTCGTCCCAGAAATAGGCAGGCCCCAGGTCCAAGGCAGCCAGTGTCAAAGCGGTGCTTAAACTCCAGCAAGCGTTTATGATGTAATAGGCCACCAGGCTGTGCACTAGATTCTAAGATGTAGGCGACGGAGTGCCCGACACTTCTGGGACTGGTAAGCCACGTTCAGTGGAGGAGAACTATATGCCAAAAGAAGGGCAATGGAGACCTTCTTTTCTTAAGCCACTAGAAGCTCTAAATGTGAACAGCAGATGTATCTCCTTCCTACCGCACCTGGGAAGTACAAAACACAGAACGAAGGCCCAGGGGGAATGCTCTGTGCTCCTTGTGGAGAATAGAGCTTGAAAACTGAGCTGAAAACGTTCAGTGTTTTCGGAAGCCACTAGAAGGTGTCGATGTGAACAACAGAAGTATCTACCTTCTACAACACCGGGAAGCCCCAAAGACCGCAGGAAGGCAAAGGGAGAGTGCTTTGTGGTCCCTTTGGAAAACAGGGTTTGAAGGGATTCCCTAAGGATTGTTAGTGAATAGGTAAACCACATGGGACGACTAGCATCGAGCTCAAGCTCTCTGTTTCTCGTCACACAGAGAGGCAGGCCGCAGGTCCAAGGCAGCGTGTGTCAAAGCGGTGCTTTAAATGCAGGAAGCTTTTATGGTGTCTTAGGCCATGTGTCTCTGCACTAGGATGCAACATGTAAACGACGGACTGCCTGACACTACTGGGAGCTGTAAGCCACTTTCAGTTGAGGACAACTATATGCCAATAGAAGGGCAATGGAGGCCTTCTTTCCTTAAGCCATTAGAACGTGTAAATGTGAGCAGCAGATGTATCTCCCTTCTACCGCACCTGGCAAGTACAAAACTCAAAGGGAAAGTGCAGGGAGAATGCTCTGTGTTCCCTTTGGAAAAGAGCTAGAAGGGAAACGTTTTTTTCCTCACTGGAATTTTACAGCTTTGCAGGCTCAATTGTGGCAGGGAAACACTGTTGTTCCATATCTTCTCTTCTAAACACAATCCATTTCTCGTCCCAGAAAGAGGCAGGCCCCAGATCCAAGGCAGCCTGTTTCAAAGCGGTGCTTAAACTCCAGCAAGCGTTTATGGTGTCATAGGCCACTAGGCTGTGCACTAGATTCTAAGATGTAGGCGAAGGACTGCCCGTCAGTTCTGGGACATGTAAGCTACGTTCGGTTGAGGAGAACAATATGCCAGAAGAAGGGCAATGGAGGCCTTCTTTCCTTAAGCCACTAGAACGTGTATATGTGAACTGCAGATGTATATCTCCCTTGTACGCACGTGGGAAGTACAAAACTCAAAGGGAAAGTGCAGGGAGAATGCTCTGTGTTCCCTTTGGAAAAGAGCTTGAAGGGAAACGTTTTTTCCTCACTGGAATTTTACAGCTTTGCAGGCTCAATTGTGGCAGGGAAACACTGTTGTGCCATATCTTCTCTTCTTAACACAATCCATTTCTCGTCCCAGAAAGAGGAAGGCCCCAGATCCAAGGCAGCCTCTTTCAAAGCGGTGCTTAAACTCCAGCAAGCGTTTATGGTGTCATAGGCCACTAGGCTGTGCACTAGATTCTAAAATGTAGGCGAAGGACTGCCCGTCAGTTCTGGGACCTGTAAGCTACGTTCGGTTGAGGAGAACTATATGCCAGAAGAAGGGCAATGGAGGCCTTCTTTCCTTAAGCCACTAGAACGTTTAAATGTGAATTGCAGATGTATATCTCCCTTGTACGCACGTGGGAAGTACAAAACTCAAAGGGAAAGTGCAGGGAGAATGCTCAGTGTTCCCTTTGGAAAAGATAGCTTGAAGGGAAACTTTTTTTCTTCACTGGGATTTAGAGCGTTGCAGGCTCCATTGTGGCAGGGAAACACTGTTGTGCCATATCTTCTCTTCTTAACACAATCCATTTCTCGTCCCAGAAAGAGGCAGGCCCCAGGTACAAGGCAGCCTGTTTCAAAGCGGTGCTTAAACTCCAGCAAGCGTTTATGGTGTCATAGGCCACTAGGCTGTGCACTAGATTCTAAGATGTAGGCGAAGGACTGCCCGTCAGTTCTGGGACCTGTAAGCTACGTTCGGTTGAGGAGAACAATATGCCAGAAGAAGGGCAATGGAGGCCTTCTTTCCTTAAGCCACTAGAACGTGTATATGTGAACTGCAGATGTATATCTCCCTTGTACGCACGTGGGAAGTACAAAACTCAAAGGGAAAGTGCAGGGAGAATGCTCTGTGTTCCCTTTGGAAAAGAGAGTTTGAAGGGAACCTTTTTTTCCTCACTGGGATTTACAGCGTTGCAGGCTCCATTATGGCAGGGAAACACTGTTGTGCCATATCTCCTCTTCTTAACACAATCCATTTCTCGTCCCAGAAATAGGCAGGCCCCAGGTCCAAGGCAGCCAGTGTCAAAGCGGTGCTTAAACTCCAGCAAGCGTTTATGATGTAATAGGCCACCAGGGTGTGCACTAGATTGTAAGATGTAGGCGACGGAGTGCCCGACACTTCTGGGACTGGTAAGCCACGTTCAGTGGAGGAGAACTATATGCCAAAAGAAGGGCAATGGAGACCTTCTTTTCTTAAGCCACTAGAAGCTCTAAATGTGAACAGCAGATGTATCTCCTTCCTACCGCACCTGGGAAGTACAAAACACAGAACGAAGGCCCAGGGGGAATGCTCTGTGCTCCTTGTGGAGAATAGAGCTTGAAAACTGACCTGAAAACGTTTAGTGTTTTCGGAAGCCACTAGAAGGTGTCGATGTGAACAACAGAAGTATCTACCTTCTACAACACGGGGAAGCCCCAAAGACCGCAGGAAGGCAAAGGGAGAGTGCTTTGTGGTCCCTTTGGAAAACAGGGTTTGAAGGGATTCCCTAAGGATTGTTAGTGAATAGGTAAACCACATGGGACGACTAGCATCGAGCTCAAGCTCTCTGTTTCTCGTCACACAGAGAGGCAGGTCGCAGGTCCAAGGCAGCGTGTGTCAAAGCGGTGCTTTAAATGCAGGAAGCTTTTATGGTGTCTTAGGCCATGTGTCTCTGCACTAGGATGCAACATGTAAAGGAAGGACTGCCTGACACTACTGGGAGCTGTAAGCCACTTTCAGTTGAGGACAACTATATGCCAAAAGAAGGGCAATGGAGGCCTTCTTTCCTTAAGCCACTGCAACGTGTAAATGTGAGCAGCAGATGTATCTCCCTTCTACCGCACCTGGCAAGTACAAAACTCAAAGGGAAAGTGCAGGGAGAATGCTCTGTGTTCCCTTTGGAAAAGAGCTTGAAGGGAAACGTTTCTTTCCTCACTGGAATTTACAGCTTTGCAGGCTCAATTGTGGCAGGGAAACACTGTTGTGCCATATCTTCTCTTCTTAACACAATCCATTTCTCGTCCCAGAAAGAGGCAGGCCCCACATCCAAGGCAGCCTGTTTCAAAGCGGTGCTTAAACTCCAGCATGCGTTTATGATGTCATAGGCCACTAGGCTGTGCACTAGATTCTAAGATGTAGGCGACGGAGTGCCCGACACTTCTGGGACCGGTAAGCCCCGTTCAGTGGAGGAGAACTATATGCCAAAAGAAGGGCAATGGAGACCTTCTTTTCTTAAGCCACTAGAAGCTCTAAATGTGAACAGCAGATGTATCTCCTTCCTACCACCCCTGGGAAGTACAAAACACAGAACGAAGGCGCAGGGGGAATGCTCTGTGGTCCTTGTGGAGAATAGGGCTTGAAAACTGACCTGAAAACGTTCAGCGTTTTCGGAAGCCACTAGAAGGTGTCGATGTGAACAACAGAAGTATCTACCTTGTACAGCACCGGGAAGCCCCAAAGACCGCAGGAAGGCAAAGGGAGAGTGCTTTGTGGTCCCTTTGGAAAACAGGGTTTGAAGGGATTCACTAAGGATTGTTAGTGAATGGGTAAACCACATGGGACGACTAGCATCGAGCTCAAGCTCTCTGTTTCTCGTCACACAGAGAGGCAGGCCGCAGGTCCAAAGCAGCGTGTGTCAAAGCGGTGCTTTAAAAGCAGGAAGCTTTTACGGTGTCTTAGGCCATGTGTCTCTGCACTAGGATGCAACATGTAAACGACGGACTGCCTGACACTACTGGGAGCTGTAAGCCACTTTCAGTTGAGGACAACTATATGCCAATAGAAGGGCAATGGAGGCCTTCTTTTCTTAAGCCACTAGAACGTGAAAATGTGAGCAGCAGATGAATCTCCCTTCTACCGCACCTGGCAAGTACAAAACTCAAAGGGAAAGTGCAGGGAGAATGCTCTGTGTTCCCTTTGGAAAAGAGCTTGAAGGGAAACGTTTTTTTCCTCACTGGAATTTTACAGCTTTGCAGGCTCAATTGTGGCAGGGAAACACTGTTGTTCCATATCTTCTCTTCTAAACACAATCCATTTCTCGTCCCAGAAAGAGGCAGGCCCCAGATCCAAGGCAGCCTGTTTCAAAGCGGTGCTTAAACTCCAGCAAGCGTTTATGGTGTCATAGGCCACTAGGCTGTGCACTAGATTCTAAGATGTAGGCGAAGGACTGCCCGTCAGTTCTGGGACATGTAAGCTACGTTCGGTTGAGGAGAACAATATGCCAGAAGAAGGGCAATGGAGGCCTTCTTTCCTTAAGCCACTAGAACGTGTATATGTGAACTGCAGATGTATATCTCCCTTGTACGCACGTGGGAAGTACAAAACTCAAAGGGAAAGTGCAGGGAGAATGCTCTGTGTTCCCTTTGGAAAAGAGCTTGAAGGGAACCTTTTTTTCCTCACTGGGATTTAGAGCGTTGCAGGCTCAATTGTGGCAGGGAAACACTGTTGTGCCATATCTTCTCTTCTTAACACAATCCATTTCTCGTCCCAGAAATAGGCAGGCCCCAGGTCCAAGGCAGCCAGTGTCAAAGCGGTGCTTAAACTCCAGCAAGCGTTTATGATGTAATAGGCCACCAGGCTGTGCACTAGATTGTAAGATGTAGGCGACGGAGTGCCCGACACTTGTGGGACTGGTAAGCCACGTTCAGTGGAGGAGAACTATATGCCAAAAGAAGGGCAATGGAGACCTTCTTTTCTTAAGCCACTAGAAGCTCTAAATGTGAACAGCAGATGTATCTCCTTCCTACCGCACCTGGGAAGTACAAAACACAGAACGAAGGCCCAGGGGGAATGCTCTGTGCTCCTTGTGGAGAATAGAGCTTGAAAACTGAGCTGAAAACGTTCAGTGTTTTTGGAAGCCACTAGAAGGTGTCGATGTGAACAACAGAAGTATCTACCTTCTACAACACCGGGAAGCCCCAAAGACCGCAGGAAGGCAAAGGGAGAGTGCTTTGTGGTCCCTTTGGAAAACAGGGTTTGAAGGGATTCCCTAAGGATTGTTAGTGAATAGGTAAACCACATGGGACGACTAGCATCGAGCTCAAGCTCTCTGTTTCTCGTCACACAGAGAGGCAGGCCGCAGGTTCAAGGAAGCGTGTGTCAAAGCGGTGCTTTAAATGCAGGAAGCTTTTATGGTGTCTTAGGCCATGTGTCTCTGCACTAGGATGCAACATGTAAAGGAAGGACTGCCTGACACTACTGGGAGCTGTAAGCCACTTTCAGTTGAGGACAACTATATGCCAAAAGAAGGGCAATGGAGGCCTTCTTTCCTTAAGCCACTAGAACGTGTAAATGTGAGCAGCAGATGTATCTCCCTTCTACCGCACCTGGCAAGTACAAAACTCAAAGGGAAAGTGCAGGGAGAATGCTCTGTGTTCCCTTTGGAAAAGAGCTTGAAGGGAAACGTTTCTTTCCTCACTGGAATTTACAGCGTTGCAGGCTCAATTGTGGCAGGGAAACACTGTTGTGCCATATCTTCTCTTCTTAACACAATCCATTTCTCGTCCCAGAAAGAGGCAGGCCCCAGGTACAAGGCAGCCTGTTTCAAAGCGGTGCTTAAACTCCAGCAAGCGTTTATGGTGTCATAGGCCACTAGGCTGTGCACTAGATTCTAAGATGTAGGCGAAGGACTGCCCGTCAGTTCTGGGACCTGTAAGCTACGTTCGGTTGAGGAGAACAATATGCCAGAAGAAGGGCAATGGAGGCCTTCTTTCCTTAAGCCACTAGAACGTGTATATGTGAACTGCAGATGTATATCTCCCTTGTACGCACGTGGGAAGTACAAAACTCAAAGGGAAAGTGCAGGGAGAATGCTCTGTGTTCCCTTTGGAAAAGAGAGCTTGAAGGGAACCTTTTTTTCCTCACTGGGATTTAGAGCGTTGCAGGCTCAATTGTGGCAGGGAAACACTGTTGTGCCATATCTTCTCTTCTTAACACAATCCATTTCTCGTCCCAGAAATAGGCAGGCCCCAGGTCCAAGGCAGCCAGTGTCAAAGCGGTGCTTAAACTCCAGCAAGCGTTTATGATGTAATAGGCCACCAGGCTGTGCACTAGATTGTAAGATGTAGGCGACGGAGTGCCCGACACTTCTGGGACTGGTAAGCCACGTTCAGTGGAGGAGAACTATATGCCAAAAGAAGGGCAATGGAGACCTTCTTTTCTTAAGCCACTAGAAGCTCTAAATGTGAACAGCAGATGTATCTCCTTCCTACCGCACCTGGGAAGTACAAAACACAGAACGAAGGCCCAGGGGGAATGCTCTGTGCTCCTTGTGGAGAATAGAGCTTGAAAACTGACCTGAAAACGTTTAGTGTTTTCGGAAGCCACTAGAAGGTGTCGATGTGAACAACAGAAGTATCTACCTTCTACAACACGGGGAAGCCCCAAAGACCGCAGGAAGGCAAAGGGAGAGTGCTTTGTGGTCCCTTTGGAAAACAGGGTTTGAAGGGATTCCCTAAGGATTGTTAGTGAATAGGTAAACCACATGGGACGACTAGCATCGAGCTCAAGCTCTCTGTTTCTCGTCACACAGAGAGGCAGGTCGCAGGTCCAAGGCAGCGTGTGTCAAAGCGGTGCTTTAAATGCAGGAAGCTTTTATGGTGTCTTAGGCCAGGTGTCTCTGCACTAGGATGCAACATGTAAAGGAAGGACTGCCTGACACTACTGGGAGCTGTAAGCCACTTTCAGTTGAGGACAACTATATGCCAAAAGAAGGGCAATGGAGGCCTTCTTTCCTTAAGCCACTGCAACGTGTAAATGTGAGCAGCAGATGTATCTCCCTTCTACCGCACCTGGCAAGTACAAAACTCAAAGGGAAAGTGCAGGGAGAATGCTCTGTGTTCCCTTTGGAAAAGAGCTTGAAGGGAAACGTTTCTTTCCTCACTGGAATTTACAGCGTTGCAGGCTCCATTGTGGCAGGGAAACACTGTTGTGCCATATCTTCTCTTCTTAACACAATCCATTTCTCGTCCCAGAAAGAGGCAGGCCCCACATCCAAGGCAGCCTGTTTCAAAGCGGTGCTTAAACTCCAGCATGCGTTTATGATGTCATAGGCCACTAGACTGTGCACTAGATTCTAAGATGTAGGCGACGGAGTGCCCGACACTTCTGGGACCGGTAAGCCCCGTTCAGTGGAGGAGAACTATATGCCAAAAGAAGGGCAATGGAGACCTTCTTTTCTTAAGCCACTAGAAGCTCTAAATGTGAACAGCAGATGTATCTCCTTCCTACCACCCCTGGGAAGTACAAAACACAGAACGAAGGCGCAGGGGGAATGCTCTGTGGTCCTTGTGGAGAATAGGGCTTGAAAACTGACCTGAAAACGTTCAGCGTTTTCGGAAGCCACTAGAAGGTGTCGATGTGAACAACAGAAGTATCTACCTTCTACAGCACCGGGAAGCCCCAAAGACCGCAGGAAGGCAAAGGGAGAGTGCTTTGTGGTCCCTTTGGAAAACAGGGTTTGAAGGGATTCACTAAGGATTGTTAGTGAATGGGTAAACCACATGGGACGACTAGCATCGAGCTCAAGCTCTCTGTTTCTCGTCACACAGAGAGGCAGGCCGCAGGTCCAAAGCAGCGTGTGTCAAAGCGGTGCTTTAAAAGCAGGAAGCTTTTACGGTGTCTTAGGCCATGTGTCTCTGCACTAGGATGCAACATGTAAACGACGGACTGCCTGACACTACTGGGAGCTGTAAGCCACTTTCAGTTGAGGACAACTATATGCCAATAGAAGGGCAATGGAGGCCTTCTTTCCTTAAGCCACTAGAACGTGAAAATGTGAGCAGCAGATGAATCTCCCTTCTACCGCACCTGGCAAGTACAAAACTCAAAGGGAAAGTGCAGGGAGAATGCTCTGTGTTCCCTTTGGAAAAGAGCTTGAAGGGAAACGTTTTTTTCCTCACTGGAATTTTACAGCTTTGCAGGCTCAATTGTGGCAGGGAAACACTGTTGTTCCATATCTTCTCTTCTAAACACAATCCATTTCTCGTCCCAGAAAGAGGCAGGCCCCAGATCCAAGGCAGCCTGTTTCAAAGCGGTGCTTAAACTCCAGCAAGCGTTTATGGTGTCATAGGCCACTAGGCTGTGCACTAGATTCTAAGATGTAGGCGAAGGACTGCCCGTCAGTTCTGGGACATGTAAGCTACGTTCGGTTGAGGAGAACAATATGCCAGAAGAAGGGCAATGGAGGCCTTCTTTCCTTAAGCCACTAGAACGTGTATATGTGAACTGCAGATGTATATCTCCCTTGTACGCACGTGGGAAGTACAAAACTCAAAGGGAAAGTGCAAGGAGAATGCTCTGTGTTCCCTTTGAAAAAGAGCTTGAAGGGAACCTTTTTTTCCTCACTGGGATTTAGAGCGTTGCAGGCTCAATTGTGGCAGGGAAACACTGTTCTGCCATATCTTCTCTTCTTAACACAATCCATTTCTCGTCCCAGAAATAGGCAGGCCCCAGGTCCAAGGCAGCCAGTGTCAAAGCGTTGCTTAAACTCCAGCAAGCGTTTATGATGTAATAGGCCACCAGGCTGTGCACTAGATTGTAAGATGTAGGCGACGGAGTGCCCGACACTTGTGGGACTGGTAAGCCACGTTCAGTGGAGGAGAACTATATGCCAAAAGAAGGGCAATGGAGACCTTCTTTTCTTAAGCCACTAGAAGCTCTAAATGTGAACAGCAGATGTATCTCCTTCCTACCGCACCTGGGAAGTACAAAACACAGAACGAAGGCCCAGGGGGAATGCTCTGTGCTCCTTGTGGAGAATAGAGCTTGAAAACTGACCTGAAAACGTTCAGTGTTTTCGCAAGCCACTAGAAGGTGTCGATGTGAACAACAGAAGTATCTACCTTCTACAACACCGGGAAGCCCCAAAGACCGCAGGAAGGCAAAGGGAGAGTGCTTTGTGGTCCCTTTGGAAAACAGGGTTTGAAGGGATTCCCTAAGGATTGTTAGTGAATAGGTAAACCACATGGGACGACTAGCATCGAGCTCAAGCTCTCTGTTTCTCGTCACACAGAGAGGCAGGCCGCAGGTTCAAGGAAGCGTGTGTCAAAGTGGTGCTTTAAATGCAGGAAGCTTTTATGGTGTCTTAGGCCATGTGTCTCTGCACTAGGATGCAACATGTAAAGGAAGGACTGCCTGACACTACTGGGAGCTGTAAGCCACTTTCAGTTGAGGACAACTATATGCCAAAAGAAGGGCAATGGAGGCCTTCTTTCCTTAAGCCACTAGAACGTGTAAATGTGAGCAGCAGATGTATCTCCCTTCTACCGCACCTGGCAAGTACAAAACTCAAAGGGAAAGTGCAGGGAGAATGCTCTGTGTTCCCTTTGGAAAAGAGCTTGAAGGGAAACGTTTCTTTCCTCACTGGAATTTACAGCGTTGCAGGATCAAATGTGGCAGGGAAACACTGTTGTGCCATATCTTCTCTTCTTAACACAATCCATTTCTCGTCCCAGAAAGAGGCAGGCCCCACATCCAAGGCAGCCTGTTTCAAAGCGGTGCTTAAACTCCAGCATGCGTTTATGATGTCATAGGCCACTAGGCTGTGCACTAGATTCTAAGATGTAGGCGACGGAGTGCCCGACACTTCTGGGACCGGTAAGCCCCGTTCAGTGGAGGAGAACTATATGCCAAAAGAAGGGCAATTGAGACCTTCTTTTCTTAAGCCACTAGAAGCTCTAAATGTGAACAGCAGATGTATCTCCTTCCTACCACCCCTGGGAAGTACAAAACACAAAACGAAGGCGCAGGGGGAATGCTCTGTGGTCCTTGTGGAGAATAGGGCTTGAAAACTGACCTGAAAACGTTCAGCGTTTTCGGAAGCCACTAGAAGGTGTCGATGTGAACAACAGAAGTATCTACCTTCTACAGCACCGGGAAGCCCCAAAGACCGCAGGAAGGCAAAGGGAGAGTGCTTTGTGGTCCCTTTGGAAAACAGGGTTTGAAGGGATTCACTAAGGATTGTTAGTGAATGGGTAAACCACATGGGACGACTAGCATCGAGCTCAAGCTCTCTGTTTCTCGTCACACAGAGAGGCAGGCCGCAGGTCCAAAGCAGCGTGTGTCAAAGCGGTGCTTTAAAAGCAGGAAGCTTTTACGGTGTCTTAGGCCATGTGTCTCTGCACTAGGATGCAACATGTAAACGACGGACTGCCTGACACTACTGGGAGCTGTAAGCCACTTTCAGTTGAGGACAACTATATGCCAATAGAAGGGCAATGGAGGCCTTCTTTCCTTAAGCCACTAGAACGTGAAAATGTGAGCAGCAGATGTATCTCCCTTCTACCGCACCTGGCAAGTACAAAACTCAAAGGGAAAGTGCAGGGAGAATGCTCTGTGTTCCCTTTGGAAAAGAGCTTGAAGGGAAACGTTTTTTTCCTCACTGGAATTTTACAGCTTTGCAGGCTCAATTGTGGCAGGGAAACACTGTTGTTCCATATCTTCTCTTCTAAACACAATCCATTTCTCGTCCCAGAAAGAGGCAGGCCCCAGATCCAAGGCAGCCTGTTTCAAAGCGGTGCTTAAACTCCAGCAAGCGTTTATGGTGTCATAGGCCACTAGGCTGTGCACTAGATTCTAAGATGTAGGCGAAGGACTGCCCGTCAGTTCTGGGACATGTAAGCTACGTTCGGTTGAGGAGAACAATATGCCAGAAGAAGGGCAATGGAGGCCTTCTTTCCTTAAGCCACTAGAACGTGTATATGTGAACTGCAGATGTATATCTCCCTTGTACGCACGTGGGAAGTACAAAACTCAAAGGGAAAGTGCAGGGAGAATGCTCTGTGTTCCCTTTGGAAAAGAGCTTGAAGGGAACCTTTTTTTCCTCACTGGGATTTAGAGCGTTGCAGGC
Source organism: Mesoplodon mirus (assembly GCF_964341445.2). Lineage (NCBI taxonomy): Eukaryota > Metazoa > Chordata > Mammalia > Artiodactyla > Ziphiidae > Mesoplodon > Mesoplodon mirus. The sequence goes on from NW_028295484.1 coordinate 168,892, forward strand.
TCAATTGTGGCAGGGAAACACTGTTGTGCCATATCTTCTCTTCTTAACACAATCCATTTCTCGTCCCAGAAATAGGCAGGCCCCAGGTCCAAGGCAGCCAGTGTCAAAGCGGTGCTTAAACTCCAGCAAGCGCTTATGATGTAATAGGCCACCAGGCTGTGCACTAGATTGTAAGATGTAGGCGACGGAGTGCCCGACACTTCTGGGACCGGTAAGCCCCGTTCAGTGGAGGAGAACTATATGCCAAAAGAAGGGCAATGGAGACCTTCTTTTCTTAAGCCACTAGAAGCTCTAAATGTGAACAGCAGATGTATCTCCTTCCTACCACCCCTGGGAAGTACAAAACACAGAACGAAGACGCAGGGGGAATGCTCTGTGGTCCTTGTGGAGAATAGGGCTTGAAAACTGACCTGAAAACGTTCAGCGTTTTCGGAAGCCACTAGAAGGTGTCGATGTGAACAACAGAAGTATCTACCTTGTACAGCACCGGGAAGCCCCAAAGACCGCAGGAAGGCAAAGGGAGAGTGCTTTGTGGTCCCTTTGGAAAACAGGGTTTGAAGGGATTCACTAAGGATTGTTAGTGAATGGGTAAACCACATGGGACGACTAGCATCGAGCTCAAGCTCTCTGTTTCTCGTCACACAGAGAGGCAGGCCGCAGGTCCAAAGCAGCGTGTGTCAAAGCGGTGCTTTAAAAGCAGGAAGCTTTTACGGTGTCTTAGGCCATGTGTCTCTGCACTAGGATGCAACATGTAAACGACGGACTGCCTGACACTACTGGGAGCTGTAAGCCACTTTCAGTTGAGGACAACTATATGCCAATAGAAGGGCAATGGAGGCCTTCTTTCCTTAAGCCACTAGAACGTGAAAATGTGAGCAGCAGATGAATCTCCCTTCTACCGCACCTGGCAAGTACAAAACTCAAAGGGAAAGTGCAGGGAGAATGCTCTGTGTTCCCTTTGGAAAAGAGCTTGAAGGGAAACGTTTTTTTCCTCACTGGAATTTTACAGCTTTGCAGGCTCAATTGTGGCAGGGAAACACTGTTGTTCCATATCTTCTCTTCTAAACACAATCCATTTCTCGTCCCAGAAAGAGGCAGGCCCCAGATCCAAGGCAGCCTGTTTCAAAGCGGTGCTTAAACTCCAGCAAGCGTTTATGGTGTCATAGGCCACTAGGCTGTGCACTAGATTCTAAGATGTAGGCGAAGGACTGCCCGTCAGTTCTGGGACATGTAAGCTACGTTCGGTTGAGGAGAACAATATGCCAGAAGAAGGGCAATGGAGGCCTTCTTTCCTTAAGCCACTAGAACGTGTATATGTGAACTGCAGATGTATATCTCCCTTGTACGCACGTGGGAAGTACAAAACTCAAAGGGAAAGTGCAGGGAGAATGCTCTGTGTTCCCTTTGGAAAAGAGCTTGAAGGGAACCTTTTTTTCCTCACTGGGATTTAGAGCGTTGCAGGCTCAATTGTGGCAGGGAAACACTGTTCTGCCATATCTTCTCTTCTTAACACAATCCATTTCTCGTCCCAGAAATAGGCAGGCCCCAGGTCCAAGGCAGCCAGTGTCAAAGCGGTGCTTAAACTCCAGCAAGCGTTTATGACGTAATAGGCCACCAGGCTGTGCAATAGATTGTAAGATGTAGGCGACGGAGTGCCCGACACTTGTGGGACTGGTAAGCCACGTTCAGTGGAGGAGAACTATATGCCAAAAGAAGGGCAATGGAGACCTTCTTTTCTTAAGCCACTAGAAGCTCTAAATGTGAACAGCAGATGTATCTCCTTCCTACCGCACCTGGGAAGTACAAAACACAGAACGAAGGCCCAGGGGGAATGCTCTGTGCTCCTTGTGGAGAATAGAGCTTGAAAACTGACCTGAAAACGTTCTGCGTTTTCGGATGCCACTAGAAGGTGTCGATGTGAACAACAGAAGTATCTACCTTCTACAACACCGGGAAGCCCCAAAGACCGCAGGAAGGCAAAGGGAGAGTGCTTTGTGGTCCCTTTGGAAAACAGGGTTTGAAGGGATTCCCTAAGGATTGTTAGTGAATAGGTAAACCACATGGGACGACTAGCATCGAGCTCAAGCTCTCTGTTTCTCGTCACACAGAGAGGCAGGCCGCAGGTTCAAGGAAGCGTGTGTCAAAGTGGTGCTTTAAATGCAGGAAGCTTTTATGGTGTCTTAGGCCATGTGTCTCTGCACTAGGATGCAACATGTAAAGGAAGGACTGCCTGACACTACTGGGAGCTGTAAGCCACTTTCAGTTGAGGACAACTATATGCCAAAAGAAGGGCAATGGAGGCCTTCTTTCCTTAAGCCACTAGAACGTGTAAATGTGAGCAGCAGATGTATCTCCCTTCTACCGCACCTGGCAAGTACAAAACTCAAAGGGAAAGTGCAGGGAGAATGCTCTGTGTTCCCTTTGGAAAAGAGCTTGAAGGGAAACGTTTCTTTCCTCACTGGAATTTACAGCTTTGCAGGCTCAATTGTGGCAGGGAAACACTGTTGTGCCATATCTTCTCTTCTTAACACAATCCATTTCTCGTCCCAGAAAGAGGCAGGCCCCACATCCAAGGCAGCCTGTTTCAAAGCGGTGCTTAAACTCCAGCATGCGTTTATGATGTCATAGGCCACTAGGCTGTGCACTAGATTCTAAGATGTAGGCGACGGAGTGCCCGACACTTCTGGGACCGGTAAGCCCCGTTCAGTGTAGGAGAACTATATGCCAAAAGAAGGGCAATGGAGACCTTCTTTTCTTAAGCCACTAGAAGCTCTAAATGTGAACAGCAGATGTATCTCCTTCCTACCACCCCTGGGAAGTACAAAACACAGAACGAAGGCGCAGGGGGAATGCTCTGTGGTCCTTGTGGAGAATAGGGCTTGAAAACTGACCTGAAAACGTTCAGCGTTTTCGGAAGCCACTAGAAGGTGTCGATGTGAACAACAGAAGTATCTACCTTCTACAGCACCGGGAAGCCCCAAAGACCGCAGGAAGGCAAAGGGAGAGTGCTTTGTGGTCCCTTTGGAAAACAGGGTTTGAAGGGATTCACTAAGGATTGTTAGTGAATGGGTAAACCACATGGGACGACTAGCATCGAGCTCAAGCTCTCTGTTTCTCGTCACACAGAGAGGCAGGCCGCAGGTCCAAAGCAGCGTGTGTCAAAGCGGTGCTTTAAAAGCAGGAAGCTTTTACGGTGTCTTAGGCCATGTGTCTCTGCACTAGGATGCAACATGTAAACGACGGACTGCCTGACACTACTGGGAGCTGTAAGCCACTTTCAGTTGAGGACAACTATATGCCAATAGAAGGGCAATGGAGGCCTTCTTTCCTTAAGCCACTAGAACGTGAAAATTTGAGCAGCAGATGTATCTCCCTTCTACCGCACCTGGCAAGTACAAAACTCAAAGGGAAAGTGCAGGGAGAATGCTCTGTGTTCCCTTTGGAAAAGAGCTTGAAGGGAACCTTTTTTTCCTCACTGGGATTTAGAGCGTTGCAGGCTCAATTGTGGCAGGGAAACACTGTTGTGCCATATCTTCTCTTCTTAACACAATCCATTTCTCTTCCCAGAAATAGGCAGGCCCCAGGTCCAAGGCAGCCAGTGTCAAAGCGGTGCTTAAACTCCAGCAAGCGTTTATGGTGTCATAGGCCACCAGGCTGTGCACTAGATTCTAAGATGTAGGCGACGGAGTGCCCGACACTTCTGGGACCGGTAAGCCCCGTTCAGTGGAGGAGAACTATATGCCAAAAGAAGGGCAATGGAGACCTTCTTTTCTTAAGCCACTAGAAGCTCTAAATGTGAACAGCAGATATATCTCCTTCCTACCGCACCTGGGAAGTACAAAACACAGAACGAAGGCCCAGGGGGAATGCTCTGTGCTCCTTGTGGAGAATAGAGCTTGAAAACTGACCTGAAAACGTTCAGTGTTTTCGGAAGCCACTAGAAGGTGTCAATGTGAACAACAGAAGTATCTACCTTCTACAACAACGGGAAGCCCCAAAGACCGCAGGAAGGCAAAGGGAGAGTACTTTGTGGTCCCTTTGGAAAACAGGGTTTGAAGGGATTCCCTAAGGATTGTTAGTGAATAGGTAAACCACATGGGACGACTAGCATCGAGCTCAAGCTCTCTGTTTCTCGTCACACAGAGAGGCAGGCCGCAGGTCCAAGGCAGCGTGTGTCAAAGCGGTGCTTTAAATGCAGGAAGCTTTTACGGTGTCTTAGGCCATGTGTCTCTGCACTAGGATGCAACATGTAAACGACGGACTGCCTGACACTACTGGGAGCTGTAAGCCACTTTCAGTTGAGGACAACTATATGCCAATAGAAGGGCAATGGAGGCCTTCTTTCCTTAAGCCACTAGAACCTGTAAATGTGAACAGCAGATGTATCTCCCTTATACCGCACCTGGCAAGTACAAAACTCAAAGGGAAAGTGCAGGGAGAATGCTCTGTGTTCCCTTTGGAAAAGAGCTTGAAGGGAAACGTTTTTTCCTCACTGGAATTTTACAGCTTTGCAGGCTCAATTGTGGCAGGGAAACACTGTTGTGCCATATCTTCTCTTCTTAACACAATCCATTTCTCGTCCCAGAAAGAGGCAGGCCCCAGATCCAAGGCAGCCTCTTTCAAAGCGGTGCTTAAACTCCAGCAAGCGTTTATGGTGTCATAGGCCACTAGGCTGTGCACTAGATTCTAAAATGTAGGCGAAGGACTGCCCGTCAGTTCTGGGACCTGTAAGCTACGTTCGGTTGAGGAGAACTATATGCCAGAAGAAGGGCAATGGAGGCCTTCTTTCCTTAAGCCACTAGAACGTTTAAATGTGAACTGCAGATGTATATCTCCCTTGTACGCACGTGGGAAGTACAAAACTCAAAGGGAAAGTGCAGGGAGAATGCTCAGTGTTCCCTTTGGAAAAGATAGCTTGAAGGGAAACTTTTTTTCTTCACTGGGATTTAGAGCGTTGCAGGCTCCATTGTGGCAGGGAAACACTGTTGTGCCATATCTTCTCTTCTTAACACAATCCATTTCTCGTCCCAGAAAGAGGCAGGCCCCAGATCCAAGGCAGCCTGTTTCAAAGCGGTGCTTAAACTCCAGCATGCGTTTATGATGTCATAGGCCACTAGACTGTGCACTAGATTCTAAGATGTAGGCGACGGAGTGCCCGACACTTCTGGGACCGGTAAGCCCCGTTCAGTGGAGGAGAACTATATGCCAAAAGAAGGGCAATGGAGACCTTCTTTTCTTAAGCCACTAGAAGCTCTAAATGTGAACAGCAGATGTATCTCCTTCCTACCACCCCTGGGAAGTACAAAACACAGAACGAAGGCGCAGGGGGAATGCTCTGTGGTCCTTGTGGAGAATAGGGCTTGAAAACTGACCTGAAAACGTTCAGCGTTTTCGGAAGCCACTAGAAGGTGTCGATGTGAACAACAGAAGTATCTACCTTCTACAGCACCGGGAAGCCCCAAAGACCGCAGGAAGGCAAAGGGAGAGTGCTTTGTGGTCCCTTTGGAAAACAGGGTTTGAAGGGATTCACTAAGGATTGTTAGTGAATGGGTAAACCACATGGGACGACTAGCATCGAGCTCAAGCTCTCTGTTTCTCGTCACACAGAGAGGCAGGCCGCAGGTCCAAAGCAGCGTGTGTCAAAGCGGTGCTTTAAAAGCAGGAAGCTTTTACGGTGTCTTAGGCCATGTGTCTCTGCACTAGGATGCAACATGTAAACGACGGACTGCCTGACACTACTGGGAGCTGTAAGCCACTTTCAGTTGAGGACAACTATATGCCAATAGAAGGGCAATGGAGGCCTTCTTTCCTTAAGCCACTAGAACGTGAAAATGTGAGCAGCAGATGTATCTCCCTTCTACCGCACCTGGCAAGTACAAAACTCAAAGGGAAAGTGCAGGGAGAATGCTCTGTGTTCCCTTTGGAAAAGAGCTTGAAGGGAAACGTTTTTTTCCTCACTGGAATTTTACAGCTTTGCAGGCTCAATTGTGGCAGGGAAACACTGTTGTTCCATATCTTCTCTTCTAAACACAATCCATTTCTCGTCCCAGAAAGAGGCAGGCCCCAGATCCAAGGCAGCCTGTTTCAAAGCGGTGCTTAAACTCCAGCAAGCGTTTATGGTGTCATAGGCCACTAGGCTGTGCACTAGATTCTAAGATGTAGGCGAAGGACTGCCCGTCAGTTCTGGGACATGTAAGCTACGTTCGGTTGAGGAGAACAATATGCCAGAAGAAGGGCAATGGAGGCCTTCTTTCCTTAAGCCACTAGAACGTGTATATGTGAACTGCAGATGTATATCTCCCTTGTACGCACGTGGGAAGTACAAAACTCAAAGGGAAAGTGCAGGGAGAATGCTCTGTGTTCCCTTTGGAAAAGAGCTTGAAGGGAACCTTTTTTTCCTCACTGGGATTTAGAGCGTTGCAGGCTCAATTGTGGCAGGGAAACACTGTTGTGCCATATCTTCTCTTCTTAACACAATCCATTTCTCGTCCCAGAAATAGGCAGGCCCCAGGTCCAAGGCAGCCAGTGTCAAAGCGGTGCTTAAACTCCAGCAAGCGTTTATGATGTAATAGGCCACCAGGCTGTGCACTAGATTGTAAGATGTAGGCGACGGAGTGCCCGACACTTGTGGGACTGGTAAGCCACGTTCAGTGGAGGAGAACTATATGCCAAAAGAAGGGCAATGGAGACCTTCTTTTTTTAAGCCACTAGAAGCTCTAAATGTGAAGAGCAGATGTATCTCCTTCCTACCGCACCTGGGAAGTACAAAACACAGAACGAAGGCCCAGGGGGAATGCTCTGTGCTCCTTGTGGAGAATAGAGCTTGAAAACTGACCTGAAAACGTTCAGTGTTTTCGGAAGCCACTAGAAGGTGTCGATGTGAACAACAGAAGTATCTACCTTCTACAACACCGGGAAGCCCCAAAGACCGCAGGAAGGCAAAGGGAGAGTGCTTTGTGGTCCCTTTGGAAAACAGGGTTTGAAGGGATTCCCTAAGGATTGTTAGTGAATAGGTAAACCACATGGGACGACTAGCATCGAGCTCAAGCTCTCTGTTTCTCGTCACACAGAGAGGCAGGCCGCAGGTTCAAGGAAGCGTGTGTCAAAGTGGTGCTTTAAATGCAGGAAGCTTTTATGGTGTCTTAGGCCATGTGTCTCTGCACTAGGATGCAACATGTAAAGGAAGGACTGCCTGACACTACTGGGAGCTGTAAGCCACTTTCAGTTGAGGACAACTATATGCCAAAAGAAGGGCAATGGAGGCCTTCTTTCCTTAAGCCACTAGAACGTGTAAATGTGAGCAGCAGATGTATCTCCCTTCTACCGCACCTGGCAAGTACAAAACTCAAAGGGAAAGTGCAGGGAGAATGCTCTGTGTTCCCTTTGGAAAAGAGCTTGAAGGGAAACGTTTCTTTCCTCACTGGAATTTACAGCGTTGCAGGCTCAATTGTGGCAGGGAAACACTGTTGTGCCATATCTTCTCTTCTTAACACAATCCATTTCTCGTCCCAGAAAGAGGCAGGCCCCACATCCAAGGCAGCCTGTTTCAAAGCGGTGCTTAAACTCCAGCATGCGTTTATGATGTCATAGGCCACTAGGCTGTGCACTAGATTCTAAGATGTAGGCGACGGAGTGCCCGACACTTCTGGGACCGGTAAGCCCCGTTCAGTGGAGGAGAACTATATGCCAAAAGAAGGGCAATTGAGACCTTCTTTTCTTAAGCCACTAGAAGCTCTAAATGTGAACAGCAGATGTATCTCCTTCCTACCACCCCTGGGAAGTACAAAACACAGAACGAAGGCGCAGGGGGAATGCTCTGTGGTCCTTGTGGAGAATAGGGCTTGAAAACTGACCTGAAAACGTTCAGCGTTTTCGGAAGCCACTAGAAGGTGTCGATGTGAACAACAGAAGTATCTACCTTCTACAGCACCGGGAAGCCCCAAAGACCGCAGGAAGGCAAAGGGAGAGTGCTTTGTGGTCCCTTTGGAAAACAGGGTTTGAAGGGATTCACTAAGGATTGTTAGTGAATGGGTAAACCACATGGGACGACTAGCATCGAGCTCAAGCTCTCTGTTTCTCGTCACACAGAGAGGCAGGCCGCAGGTCCAAAGCAGCGTGTGTCAAAGCGGTGCTTTAAAAGCAGGAAGCTTTTACGGTGTCTTAGGCCATGTGTCTCTGCACTAGGATGCAACATGTAAACGACGGACTGCCTGACACTACTGGGAGCTGTAAGCCACTTTCAGTTGAGGACAACTATATGCCAATAGAAGGGCAATGGAGGCCTTCTTTCCTTAAGCCACTAGAACGTGAAAATTTGAGCAGCAGATGTATCTCCCTTCTACCGCACCTGGCAAGTACAAAACTCAAAGGGAAAGTGCAGGGAGAATGCTCTGTGTTCCCTTTGGAAAAGAGCTTGAAGGGAAACGTTTTTTTCCTCACTGGAATTTTACAGCTTTGCAGGCTCAATTGTGGCAGGGAAACACTGTTGTTCCATATCTTCTCTTCTAAACACAATCCATTTCTCGTCCCAGAAAGAGGCAGGCCCCAGATCCAAGGCAGCCTGTTTCAAAGCGGTGCTTAAACTCCAGCAAGCGTTTATGGTGTCATAGGCCACTAGGCTGTGCACTAGATTCTAAGATGTAGGCGAAGGACTGCCCGTCAGTTCTGGGACATGTAAGCTACGTTCGGTTGAGGAGAACAATATGCCAGAAGAAGGGCAATGGAGGCCTTCTTTCCTTAAGCCACTAGAACGTGTATATGTGAACTGCAGATGTATATCTCCCTTGTACGCACGTGGGAAGTACAAAACTCAAAGGGAAAGTGCAGGGAGAATGCTCTGTGTTCCCTTTGGAAAAGAGCTTGAAGGGAACCTTTTTTTCCTCACTGGGATTTAGAGCGTTGCAGGCTCAATTGTGGCAGGGAAACACTGTTGTGCCATATCTTCTCTTCTTAACACAATCCATTTCTCGTCCCAGAAATAGGCAGGCCCCAGGTCCAAGGCAGCCAGTGTCAAAGCGGTGCTTAAACTCCAGCAAGCGTTTATGATGTAATAGGCCACCAGGCTGTGCACTAGATTCTAAGATGTAGGCGACGGAGTGCCCGACACTTCTGGGACCGGTAAGCCCCGTTCAGTGGAGGAGAACTATATGCCAAAAGAAGGGCAATGGAGACCTTCTTTTCTTAAGCCACTAGAAGCTCTAAATGTGAACAGCAGATATATCTCCTTCCTACCGCACCTGGGAAGTACAAAACACAGAACGAAGGCCCAGGGGGAATGCTCTGTGCTCCTTGTGGAGAATAGAGCTTGAAAACTGACCTGAAAACGTTCAGTGTTTTCGGAAGCCACTAGAAGGTGTCAATGTGAACAACAGAAGTATCTACCTTCTACAACACCGGGAAGCCCCAAAGACCGCAGGAAGGCAAAGGGAGAGTACTTTGTGGTCCCTTTGGAAAACAGGGTTTGAAGGAATTCCCTAAGGATTGTTAGTGAATAGGTAAACCACATGGGACGACTAGCATAGAGCTCAAGCTCTCTGTTTCTCGTCACACAGAGAGGCAGGCCGCAGGTCCAAGGCAGCGTGTGTCAAAGCGGTGCTTTAAATGCAGGAAGCTTTTACGGTGTCTTAGGCCATGTGTCTCTGCACTAGGATGCAACATGTAAACGACGGACTGCCTGACACTACTGGGAGCTGTAAGCCACTTTCAGTTGAGGACAACTATATGCCAATAGAAGGGCAATGGAGGCCTTCTTTCCTTAAGCCACTAGAACCTGTAAATGTGAACAGCAGATGTATCTCCCTTATACCGCACCTGGCAAGTACAAAACTCAAAGGGAAAGTGCAGGGAGAATGCTCTGTGTTCCCTTTGGAAAAGAGCTTGAAGGGAAACGTTTTTTCCTCACTGGAATTTTACAGCTTTGCAGGCTCAATTGTGGCAGGGAAACACTGTTGTGCCATATCTTCTCTTCTTAACACAATCCATTTCTCGTCCCAGAAAGAGGCAGGCCCCAGATCCAAGGCAGCCTCTTTCAAAGCGGTGCTTAAACTCCAGCAAGCGTTTATGGTGTCATAGGCCACTAGGCTGTGCACTAGATTCTAAAATGTAGGCGAAGGACTGCCCGTCAGTTCTGGGACCTGTAAGCTACGTTCGGTTGAGGAGAACTATATGCCAGAAGAAGGGCAATGGAGGCCTTCTTTCCTTAAGCCACTAGAACGTTTAAATGTGAACTGCAGATGTATATCTCCCTTGTACGCACGTGGGAAGTACAAAACTCAAAGGGAAAGTGCAGGGAGAATGCTCAGTGTTCCCTTTGGAAAAGATAGCTTGAAGGGAAACTTTTTTTCTTCACTGGGATTTAGAGCGTTGCAGGCTCCATTGTGGCAGGGAAACACTGTTGTGCCATATCTTCTCTTCTTAACACAATCCATTTCTCGTCCCAGAAAGAGGCAGGCCCCAGATCCAAGGCAGCCTGTTTCAAAGCGGTGCTTAAACTCCAGCATGCGTTTATGATGTCATAGGCCACTAGGCTGTGCACTAGATTCTAAGATATAGGCGACGGAGTGCCCGACACTTCTGGGACCGGTAAGCCCCGTTCAGTGGAGGAGAACTATATGCCAAAAGAAGGGCAATGGAGACCTTCTTTTCTTAAGCCACTAGAAGCTCTAAATGTGAACAGCAGATGTATCTCCTTCCTACCGCACCTGGGAAGTACAAAACACAGAACGAAGGCACAGGGGGAATGCTCTGTGATCCTTGTGGAGAATAGGGCTTGAAAACTGACCTGAAAACGTTCAGCGTTTTCGGAAGCCCCTAGAAGGTGTCGATGTGAACAACAGAAGTATCTACCCTGTACAGCACCGGGAAGCCCCAAAGACCGCAGGAAGGCAAAGGGAGAGTGCTTTGTGGTCCCTTTGGAAAACAGGGTTTGAAGGGATTCACTAAGGATTGTTAGTGAATAGGTAAAACACATGGGACGACTAGCATCGAGCTCAAGCTCTCTGTTTCTCGTCACACAGAGAGGCAGGCCGCAGGTCCAAGGCAGCGTGTGTCAAAGCGGTGCTTTAAATGCAGGAAGCTTTTACGGTGTCTTAGGCCATGTGTCTCTGCACTAGGATGCAACATGTAAACGACGGACTGCCTGACACTACTGGGAGCTGTAAGCCACTTTCAGTTGAGGACAACTATATGCCAATAGAAGGGCAATGGAGGCCTTCTTTCCTTAAGCCACTAGAACGTGTAAATGTGAACAGCAGATGTATCTCCCTTCTACCGCACCTGGCAAGTACAAAACTCAAAGGGAAAGTGCAGGGAGAATGCTCTGTGTCCCCTTTGGAAAAGAGCTTGAAGGGAAACGTTTTTTTCCTCACTGGAATTTTACAGCTTTGCAGGCTCAATTGTGGCAGGGAAACACTGTTGTTCCATATCTTCTCTTCTTAACACAATCCATTTCTCCCCCCAGAAAGAGGCAGGCCCCAGGTACAAGGCAGCCTGTTTCAAAGCGGTGCTTAAACTCCAGCAAGCGTTTATGGTGTCATAGGCCACTAGGCTGTGCACTAGATTCTAAGATGTAGGCGAAGGACTGCCCGTCAGTTCTGGGACCTGTAAGCTACGTTCGGTTGAGGAGAACAATATGCCAGAAGAAGGGCAATGGAGGCCTTCTTTCCTTAAGCCACTAGAACGTGTATATGTGAACTGCAGATGTATATCTCCCTTATACGCACGTGGGAAGTACAAAACTCAAAGGGAAAGTGCAGGGAGAATGCTCTGTGTTCCCTTTGGAAAAGAGAGCTTGAAGGGAACCTTTTTTTCCTCACTGGGATTTACAGCGTTGCAGGCTCCATTATGGCAGGGAAACACTGTTGTGCCATATCTTCTCTTCTTAACACAATCCATTTCTCGTCCCAGAAATAGGCAGGCCCCAGGTCCAAGGCAGCCAGTGTCAAAGCGGTGCTTAAACTCCAGCAAGCATTTATGATGTAATAGGCCACCAGGCTGTGCACTAGATTGTAAGATGTAGGCGACGGAATGCCCGACACTTCTGGGACTGGTAAGCCACGTTCAGTGGAGGAGAACTATATGCCAAAAGAAGGGCAATGGAGACCTTCTTTTCTTAAGCCACTAGAAGCTCTAAATGTGAACAGCAGATGTATCTCCTTCCTACCGCACCTGGGAAGTACAAAACACAGAACGAAGGCCCAGGGGGAATGCTCTGTGCTCCTAGTGGAGAATAGAGCTTGAAAACTGACCTGAAAACGTTCAGTGTTTTCGGAAGCCACTAGAAGGTGTCGATGTGAACAACAGAAGTATCTACCTTCTACAACACCGGGAAGCCCCAAAGACCGCAGGAAGGCAAAGGGAGAGTGCTTTGTGGTCCCTTTGGAAAACAGGGTTTGAAGGGATTCCCTAAGGATTGTTAGTGAATAGGTAAACCACATGGGACAACTAGCATCGAGCTCAAGCTCTCTGTTTCTCGTCACACAGAGAGGCAGGCCGCAGGTCCAAGGCAGCGTGTGTCAAAGCGGTGCTTTAAATGCAGGAAGCTTTTATGGTGTCTTAGGCCATGTGTCTCTGCACTAGGATGCAACATGTAAAGGAAGGACTGCCTGACACTACTGGGAGCTGTAAGCCACTTTCAGTTGAGGACAACTATATGCCAAAAGAAGGGCAATGGAGGCCTTCTTTCCTTAAGCCACTAGAACGTGTAAATGTGAACAGCAGATGTATCTCCCTTTTACCGCACCTGGCAAGTACAAAACTCAAAGGGAAAGTGCAGGGAGAATGCTCTGTGTTCCCTTTGGAAAAGAGCTTGAAGGGAAACGTTTCTTTCCTCACTGGAATTTACAGCGTTGCAGGCTCAATTGTGGCAGGGAAACACTGTTGTGCCATATCTTCTCTTCTTAACACAATCCATTTCTCGTCCCAGAAAGAGGCAGGCCCCACATCCAAGGCAGCCTGTTTCAAAGCGGTGCTTAAACTCCAGCATGCGTTTATGATGTCATAGGCCACTAGACTGTGCACTAGATTCTAAGATGTAGGCGACGGAGTGCCCGACACTTCTGGGACCGGTAAGCCCCGTTCAGTGGAGGAGAACTATATGCCTAAAGAAGGGCAATGGAGACCTTCTTTTCTTAAGCCACTAGAAGCTCTAAATTTGAACAGCAGATGTATCTCCTTCCTACCACCACTGGGAAGTACAAAACACAGAACGAAGGCGCAGGGGGAATGCTCTGTGGTCCTTGTGGAGAATAGGGCTTGAAAACTGACCTGAAAACGTTCAGCATTTTCGGAAGCCACTAGAAGGTGTCGATGTGAACAACAGAAGTATCTACCTTCTACAGCACCGGGAAGCCCCAAAGACCGCAGGAAGGCAAAGGGAGAGTGCTTTGTGGTCCCTTTGGAAAACAGGGTTTGAAGGGATTCACTAAGGATTGTTAGTGAATGGGTAAACCACATGGGACGACTAGCATCGAGCTCAAGCTCTCTGTTTCTCGTCACACAGAGAGGCAGGCCGCAGGTCCAAAGCAGCGTGTGTCAAAGCGGTGCTTTAAAAGCAGGAAGCTTTTACGGTGTCTTAGGCCATGTGTCTCTGCACTAGGATGCAACATGTAAACGACGGACTGCCTGACACTACTGGGAGCTGTAAGCCACTTTCAGTTGAGGACAACTATATGCCAATAGAAGGGCAATGGAGGCCTTCTTTCCTTAAGCCACTAGAACGTGAAAATATGAGCAGCAGATGTATCTCCCTTCTACCGCACCTGGCAAGTACAAAACTCAAAGGGAAAGTGCAGGGAGAATGCTCTGTGTTCCCTTTGGAAAAGAGCTTGAAGGGAAACGTTTTTTTCCTCACTGGAATTTTACAGCTTTGCAGGCTCAATTGTGGCAGGGAAACACTGTTGTTCCATATCTTCTCTTCTAAACACAATCCATTTCTCGTCCCAGAAAGAGGCAGGCCCCAGATCCAAGGCAGCCTGTTTCAGAGCGGTGCTTAAACTCCAGCAAGCGTTTATGGTGTCATAGGCCACTAGGCTGTGCACTAGATTCTAAGATGTAGGCGAAGGACTGCCCGTCAGTTCTGGGACATGTAAGCTACGTTCGGTTGAGGAGAACAATATGCCAGAAGAAGGGCAATGGAGGCCTTCTTTCCTTAAGCCACTAGAACGTGTATATGTGAACTGCAGATGTATATCTCCCTTGTACGCACGTGGGAAGTACAAAACTCAAAGGGAAAGTGCAGGGAGAATGCTCTGTGTTCCCTTTGGAAAAGAGCTTGAATGGAACCTTTTTTTCCTCACTGGGATTTAGAGCGTTGCAGGCTCAATTGTGGCAGGGAAACACTGTTGTGCCATATCTTCTCTTCTTAACACAATCCATTTCTCGTCCCAGAAATAGGCAGGCCCCAGGTCCAAGGCAGCCAGTGTCAAAGCGGTGCTTAAACTCCAGCAAGCGTTTATGATGTAATAGGCCACCAGGCTGTGCACTAGATTCTAAGATGTAGGCGACGGAGTGCCCGACACTTCTGGGACCGGTAAGCCCCGTTCAGTGGAGGAGAACTATATGCCAAAAGAAGGGCAATGGAGACCTTCTTTTCTTAAGCCACTAGAAGCTCTAAATGTGAACAGCAGATATATCTCCTTCCTACCGCACCTGGGAAGTACAAAACACAGAACGAAGGCCCAGGGGGAATGCTCTGTGCTCCTTGTGGAGAATAGAGCTTGAAAACTGACCTGAAAACGTTCAGTGTTTTCGGAAGCCACTAGAAGGTGTCAATGTGAACAACAGAAGTATCTACCTTCTACAACACCGGGAAGCCCCAAAGACCGCAGGAAGGAAAAGGGAGAGTGCTTTGTGGTCCCTTTGGAAAACAGGGTTTGAAGGGATTCCCTAAGGATTGTTAGTGAATGGGTAAACCACATGGGACGACTAGCATCGAGCTCAAGCTCTCTGTTTCTCGTCACACAGAGAGGCAGGCCGCAGGTCCAAGGCAGCGTGTGTCAAAGTGGTGCCTTAAATGCAGGAAGCTTTTACGGTGTCTTAGGCCATGTGTCTCTGCACTAGGATGCAAAATGTAAAGGAAGGACTGCCTGACACTACTGGGAGCTGTAAGCCACTTTCAGTTGAGGACAACTATATGCCAAAAGAAGGGCAATGGAGGCCTTCTTACCATAAGCCACTAGAACGTGTAAATGTGAGCAGCAGATGTATTGCCCTTCTACCGCACCTGGCAAGTACAAAACTCAAAGGGAAAGTGCAGGGAGAATGCTCTGTGTTCCCTTTGGAAAAGAGAGCTTGAAGGGAACCTTTTTTTCCTCACTGGGATTTACAGCGTTGCAGGCTCCATTGTGGCAGGGGAACACTGTTGTGCCATATCTTCTCTTCTTAACACAATCCATTTCTCGTCCCAGAAATAGGCAGGCCCCAGGTCCAAGGCAGCCAGTGTCAAAGCGGTGCTTAAACTCCAGCAAGCGCTTATGATGTAATAGGCCACCAGGCTGTGCACTAGATTCTAAGATGTAGGCGATGGAGTGCCCGACACTTCTGGGACCGGTAAGCCCCGTTCAGTGGAGGAGAACTATATGCTAAAAGAAGGGCAATGGAGACCTTCTTTTCTTAAGCCACTAGAAGCTCTAAATGTGGACAGCAGATGTATCTCCTTCCTACCGCACCTGGGATGTACAAAACACAGAACGAAGGCGCAGGGGGAATGCTCTGTGGTCCTTGTGGAGAATAGGGCTTGAAAACTGACCTGAAAAAGTTCAGCGTTTTTGGAAGCCACTAGAAGGTGTCAATGTGAACAACAGAAGTATCTACCTTCTACAACACCGGGAAGCCCCAAAGACCGCAGGAAGGCAAAGGGAGAGTGCTTTGTGGTCCCTTTGGAAAACAGGGTTTGAAGGGATTCCCTAAGGATTGTTAGTGAATAGGTAAACCACATGGGACGACTAGCATCGAGCTCAAGCTCTCTGTTTCTCGTCACACAGAGAGGCAGGCCGCAGGTCCAAGGCAGCGTGTGTCAAAGCGGTGCTTTAAATGCAGGAAGCTTTTACGGTGTCTTAGGCCATGTGTCTCTGCACTAGGATGCAACATGTAAAGGAAGGACTGCCTGACACTACTGGGAGCTGTAAGCCACTTTCAGTTGAGGACAAATATATGCCAAAAGAAGGGCAATGGAGACCTTCTTTCCTTAAGCAACTAGAACGTGTAAATGTGAGCAGCAGATGTATCTCCCTTCTACCGCACCTGGCAAGTACAAAACTCAAAGGGAAAGTGCAGGGTGAATGCTCTGTGTTCCCTTTGGAAAAGAGCTTGAAGGGAAACGTTTTTTTCCTCACTGGAATTTACAGCGTTGCAGGCTCAATTGTGGCAGGGAAACACTGTGGTGCCATATCTTCTCTTCTTAACACAATCCATTTCTCGTCCCAGAAAGAGGCAGGCCCCAGGTCCAAGGCAGAAAGTGTCAAAGCGGTGCTTAAACTCCAGCATGCGTTTATGATGTCATAGGCCACTAGGCTGTGCACTAGATTCTAAGATGTAGGCGACGGAGTGCCCGACACTTCTGGGACCTGTAAGCCCCGTTCAGTGTAGGAGAACTATATGCCAAAAGAAGGGCAATGGAGACCTTCTTTTCTTAAGCCACTAGAAGCTCTAAATGTGAACAGCAGATGTATCTCCTTCCTACCGCCCCTGGGAAGTACAAAACACAGAACGAAGGCGCAGGGGGAATGCTCTGTGGTCCTTGTGGAGAATAGGGCTTGAAAACTGACCTGAAAACGTTCAGCGTTTTCGGAAGCCACTAGAAGGTGTCGATGTGAACAACAGAAGTATCTACCTTCTACAGCACCGGGAAGCCCCAAAGACCGCAGGAAGGCAAAGGGAGAGTGCTTTGTGGTCCCTTTGGAAAACAGGGTTTGAAGGGATTCACTAAGGATTGTTACTGAATGGGTAAACCACATGTGACGACTAGCATCGAGCTCAAGCTCTCTGTTTCTCGTCACACAGAGAGGCAGGCCGCAGGTCCAAGGCAGCGTGTGTCAAAGCGGTGCTTTAAATGCACGAAGCTTTTACGGTGTCTTAGGCCATGTGTCTCTGCACTAGGATGCAACATGTAAACGACGGACTGCCTGACACTACTGGGAGCTGTAAGCCACTTTCAGTTGAGGACAACTATATGCCAATAGAAGGGCAATGGAGGCCTTCTTTCCTTAAGCCACTAGAACGTGTAAATGTGAACAGCAGATGTATCTCCCTTCTACCGCACCTGGCAAGTACAAAACTCAAAGGGAAAGTGCAGGGAGAATGCTCTGTGTTCCCTTTGGAAAAGAGCTTGAAGGGAAACGTTTTTTTCCTCACTGGAATTTTACAGCTTTGCAGGCTCAATTGTGGCAGGGAAACACTGTTGTTCCATATCTTCTCTTCTAAACACAATCCATTTCTCGTCCCAGAAAGAGGCATGCCCCAGATCCAAGGCAGCCTGTTTCAAAGCGGTGCTTAAACTCCAGCAAGCGTTTATGGTGTCATAGGCCACTAGGCTGTGCACTAGATTCTAAGATGTAGGCGAAGGACTGCCCGTCAGTTCTGGGACCTGTAAGCTACGTTCGGTTGAGGAGAACAATATGCCAGAAGAAGGGCAATGGAGGCCTTCTTTCCTTAAGCCACTAGAACGTGTAAATGTGAACTGCAGATGTATATCTCCCTTGTACGCCCGTGGGAAGTACAAAACTCAAAGGGAAAGTGCAGGGAGAATGCTCAGTGTTCCCTTTGGAAAAGAGAGCTTGAAGGGAAACTTTTTTTCTTCACTGGGATTTAGAGCGTTGCAGGCTCCATTGTGGCAGGGAAACACTGTTGTGCCATATCTTCTCTTCTTAACACAATCCATTTCTCGTCCCAGAAAGAGGCAGGCCCCAGATCCAAGGCAGCCTGTTTCAAAGCGGTGCTTAAACTCCAGCATGCGTTTATGATGTCATAGGCCACCAGGCTGTGCACTAGATTCTAAGATGTAGGCGATGGAGTGCCCGACACTTCTGGGACCGGTAAGCCACGTTCAGTGGAGGAGAACTATATGCCAAAAGAAGGGCAATGGAGACCTTCTTTTCTTAAGCCACTAGAAGCTCTAAATGTGAACAGCAGATGTATCTCCTTCCTACCGCACCTGTGAAGTACAAAACACAGAACGAAGGCCCAGGGGGAATGCTCTGTGCTCCTTGTGGAGAATAGGGCTTGAAAACTGACCTGAAAACGTTCAGCGTTTTCGGAAGCCACTAGAAGGTGTCGATGTGAACAACAGAAGTATCTACCTTCTACAGCACGGGGAAGACCCAAAGACCGCAGGAAGGCAAAGGGAGAGTGCTTTGTGGTCCCTTTGGAAAACAGGGTTTGAAGGTATTCCCTAAGGATTGTTAGTGAATAGGTAAACCACATGGGACGACTAGCATCGAGCTCAAGCTCTCTGTTTCTCGTCACACAGAGAGGCAGGCCGCAGGTCCAAGGCAGCGTGTGTCAAAGCGGTGCTTTAAATGCAGGAAGCTTTTACGGTGTCTTAGGCCATGTGTCTCTGCACTAGGATGCAACATGTAAAGGAAGGACTGCCTGACACTACTGGGAGCTGTAAGCCACTTTCAGTTGAGGACAACTATATGCCAAAAGAAGGGCAATGGAGGCCTTCTTTCCTTAAGCCACTAGAACGTGTAAATGTGAGCAGCAGATGTATCTCCCTTCTACCGCACCTGGCAAGTACAAAACTCAAAGGGAAAGTGCAGGGAGAATGCTCTGTGTTCCCTTTGGAAAAGAGCTTGAAGGGAAACGTTTTTTTCCTCACTGGAATTTACAGCGTTGCAGGCTCAATTGTAGCAGGGAAACACTGTTGTGCCATATCTTCTCTTCTTAACACAATCCATTTCTCGTCCCAGAAAGAGGCAGGCCCCATATCCAAGGCAGCCTGTTTCAAAACGGTGCTTAAACACCAGCATGCGTTTATGATGTCATAGGCCACTAGGCTGTGCACTAGATTCTAAGATGTAGGCGACGGAGTGCCCGACACTTCTGGGACTGGTAAGCCCCGTTCAGTGTAGGAGAACTATATGCCAAAAGAAGGGCAATGGAGACCTTCTTTTCTTAAGCCACTAGAAGCTCTAAATGTGAACAGCAGATGTATCTCCTTCCTACCACCCCTGGGAAGTACAAAACACAGAACGAAGGCGCAGGGGGAATGCTCTGTGGTCCTTTTGGAGAATAGGGCTTGAAAACTGACCTGAAAACGTTCAGCGTTTTCGGAAGCCACTAGAAGGTGTCGATGTGAAAAACAGAAGTATCTACCTTGTACAGCACCGGGAAGCCCCAAAGACTTCAGGAAGGCAAAGGGAGAGTGCTTTGTGGTCCCTTTGGAAAACAGGGTTTGAAGGGATTCACTAAGGATTGTTAGTGAATAGGTAAAACACATGGGACGACTAGCATCGAGCTCAAGCTCTCTGTTTCTCGTCACACAGAGAGGCAGGCCGCAGGTCCAAGGCAGCGTGTGTCAAAGCGGTGCTTTAAATGCAGGAAGCTTTTACGGTGTCTTAGGCCATGTGTCTCTGCACTAGGATGCAACATGTAAACGACGGACTGCCTGACACTACTGGGAGCTGTAAGCCACTTTCAGTTGAGGACAACTATATGCCAATTGAAGGGCAATGGAGGCCTTCTTTCCTTAAGCCACTAGAACGTGTAAATGTGAACAGCAGATGTATCTCCCTTCTACCGCACCTGGCAAGTACAAAACTCAAAGGGAAAGTGCAGGGAGAATGCTCTGTGTTCCCTTTGGAAAAGAGCTTGAAGGGAAACGTTTCTTTCCTCACTGGAATTTACAGCGTTGCAGGCTCAATTGTGGCAGGGAAACACTGTTGTGCCATATCTTCTCTTCTTAACACAATCCATTTCTCGTCCCAGAAAGAGGCAGGCCCCACATCCAAGGCAGCCTGTTTCAAAGCGGTGCTTAAACTCCAGCATGCGTTTATGATGTCATAGGCCACTAGACTGTGCACTAGATTCTAAGATGTAGGCGACGGAGTGCCCGACACTTCTGGGACCGGTAAGCCCCGTTCAGTGGAGGAGAACTATATGCCAAAAGAAGGGCAATGGAGACCTTCTTTTCTTAAGCCACTAGAAGCTCTAAATTTGAACAGCAGATGTATCTCCTTCCTACCACCACTGGGAAGTACAAAACACAGAACGAAGGCGCAGGGGGAATGCTCTGTGGTCCTTGTGGAGAATAGGGCTTGAAAACTGACCTGAAAACGTTCAGCGTTTTCGGAAGCCACTAGAAGGTGTCGATGTGAACAACAGAAGTATCTACCTTCTACAGCACCGGGAAGCCCCAAAGACCGCAGGAAGGCAAAGGGAGAGTGCTTTGTGGTCCCTTTGGAAAACAGGGTTTGAAGGGATTCACTAAGGATTGTTAGTGAATGGGTAAACCACATGGGACGACTAGCATCGAGCTCAAGCTCTCTGTTTCTCGTCACACAGAGAGGCAGGCCGCAGGTCCAAAGCAGCGTGTGTCAAAGCGGTGCTTTAAAAGCAGGAAGCTTTTACGGTGTCTTAGGCCATGTGTCTCTGCACTAGGATGCAACATGTAAACGACGGACTGCCTGACACTACTGGGAGCTGTAAGCCACTTTCAGTTGAGGACAACTATATGCCAATAGAAGGGCAATGGAGGCCTTCTTTCCTTAAGCCACTAGAACGTGTAAATGTGAGCAGCAGATGTATCTCCCTTCTACCGCACCTGGCAAGTACAAAACTCAAAGGGAAAGTGCAGGGAGAATGCTCTGTGTTCCCTTTGGAAAAGAGCTTGAAGGGAAACGTTTTTTTCCTCACTGGAATTTTACAGCTTTGCAGGCTCAATTGTGGCAGGGAAACACTGTTGTTCCATATCTTCTCTTCTAAACACAATCCATTTCTCGTCCCAGAAAGAGGCATGCCCCAGATCCAAGGCAGCCTGTTTCAGAGCGGTGCTTAAACTCCAGCAAGCGTTTATGGTGTCATAGGCCACTAGGCTGTGCACTAGATTCTAAGATGTAGGCGAAGGACTGCCCGTCAGTTCTGGGACATGTAAGCTACGTTCGGTTGAGGAGAACAATATGCCAGAAGAAGGGCAATGGAGGCCTTCTTTCCTTAAGCCACTAGAACGTGTATATGTGAACTGCAGATGTATATCTCCCTTGTACGCACGTGGGAAGTACAAAACTCAAAGGGAAAGTGCAGGGAGAATGCTCTGTGTTCCCTTTGGAAAAGAGCTTGAAGGGAACCTTTTTTTCCTCACTGGGATTTAGAGCGTTGCAGGCTCAATTGTGGCAGGGAAACACTGTTGTTCCATATCTTCTCTTCTTAACACAATCCATTTCTCGTCCCAGAAATAGGCAGGCCCCAGGTCCAAGGCAGCCAGTGTCAAAGCGGTGCTTAAACTCCAGCAAGCGTTTATGATGTAATAGGCCACCAGGCTGTGCACTAGATTCTAAGATGTAGGCGACGGAGTGCCCGACACTTCTGGGACCGGTAAGCCACGTTCAGTGGAGGAGAACTATATGCCAAAAGAAGGGCAATGGAGACCTTCTTTTCTTAAGCCACTAGAAGCTCTAAATGTGAACAGCAGATATATCTCCTTCCTACCGCACCTGGGAAGTACAAAACACAGAACGAAGGCCCAGGGGGAATGCTCTGTGCTCCTTGTGGAGAATAGAGCTTGAAAACTGACCTGAAAACGTTCAGTGTTTTCGGAAGCCACTAGAAGGTGTCAATGTGAACAACAGAAGTATCTACCTTCTACAACACCGGGAAGCCCCAAAGACCGCAGGAAGGAAAAGGGAGAGTGCTTTGTGGTCCCTTTGGAAAACAGGGTTTGAAGGGATTCCCTAAGGATTGTTAGTGAATGGGTAAACCACATGGGACGACTAGCATCGAGCTCAAGCTCTCTGTTTCTCGTCACACAGAGAGGCAGGCCGCAGGTCCAAGGCAGCGTGTGTCAAAGTGGTGCCTTAAATGCAGGAAGCTTTTACGGTGTCTTAGGCCATGTGTCTCTGCACTAGGATGCAAAATGTAAAGGAAGGACTGCCTGACACTACTGGGAGCTGTAAGCCACTTTCAGTTGAGGACAATTATATGCCAAAAGAAGGGCAATGGAGGCCTTCTTACCATAAGCCACTAGAACGTGTAAATGTGAGCAGCAGATGTATCGCCCTTCTACCGCACCTGGCAAGTACAAAACTCAAAGGGAAAGTGCAGGGAGAATGCTCTGTGTTCCCTTTGGAAAAGAGAGCTTGAAGGGAACCTTTTTTTCCTCACTGGGATTTACAGCGTTGCAGGCTCCATTGTGGCAGGGGAACACTGTTGTGCCATATCTTCTCTTCTTAACACAATCCATTTCTCGTCCCAGAAATAGGCAGGCCCCAGGTCCAAGGCAGCCAGTGTCAAAGCGGTGCTTAAACTCCAGCAAGCGCTTATGATGTAATAGGCCACCAGGCTGTGCACTAGATTCTAAGATGTAGGCGACGGAGTGCCCGACACTTCTGGGACCGGTAAGCCCCGTTCAGTGGAGGAGAACTATATGCTAAAAGAAGGGCAATGGAGACCTTCTTTTCTTAAGCCACTAGAAGCTCTAAATGTGGACAGCAGATGTATCTCCTTCCTACCGCACCTGGGATGTACAAAACACAGAACGAAGGCGCAGGGGGAATGCTCTGTGGTCCTTTTGGAGAATAGGGCTTGAAAACTGACCTGAAAAAGTTCAGCGTTTTTGGAAGCCACTAGAAGGTGTCAATGTGAACAACAGAAGTATCTACCTTCTACAACACCGGGAAGCCCCAAAGACCGCAGGAAGGCAAAGGGAGAGTGCTTTGTGGTCCCTTTGGAAAACAGGGTTTGAAGGGATTCCCTAAGGATTGTTAGTGAATAGGTAAACCACATGGGACGACTAGCATCGAGCTCAAGCTCTCTGTTTCTCGTCACACAGAGAGGCAGGCCGCAGGTCCAAGGCAGCGTGTGTCAAAGCGGTGCTTTAAATGCAGGAAGCTTTTACGGTGTCTTAGGCCATGTGTCTCTGCACTAGGATGCAACATGTAAAGGAAGGACTGCCTGACACTACTGGGAGCTGTAAGCCACTTTCAGTTGAGGACAAATATATGCCAAAAGAAGGGCAATGGAGACCTTCTTTCCTTAAGCAACTAGAACGTGTAAATGTGAGCAGCAGATGTATCTCCCTTCTACCGCACCTGGCAAGTACAAAACTCAAAGGGAAAGTGCAGGGTGAATGCTCTGTGTTCCCTTTGGAAAAGAGCTTGAAGGGAAACGTTTTTTTCCTCACTGGAATTTACAGCGTTGCAGGCTCAATTGTGGCAGGGAAACACTGTGGTGCCATATCTTCTCTTCTTAACACAATCCATTTCTCGTCCCAGAAAGAGGCAGGCCCCAGGTCCAAGGCAGAAAGTGTCAAAGCGGTGCTTAAACTCCAGCATGCGTTTATGATGTCATAGGCCACTAGGCTGTGCACTAGATTCTAAGATGTAGGCGACGGAGTGCCCGACACTTCTGGGACCTGTAAGCCCCGTTCAGTGTAGGAGAACTATATGCCAAAAGAAGGGCAATGGAGACCTTCTTTTCTTAAGCCACTAGAAGCTCTAAATGTGAACAGCAGATGTATCTCCTTCCTACCGCCCCTGGGAAGTACAAAACACAGAACGAAGGCGCAGGGGGAATGCTCTGTGGTCCTTGTGGAGAATAGGGCTTGAAAACTGACCTGAAAACGTTCAGCGTTTTCGGAAGCCACTAGAAGGTGTCGATGTGAACAACAGAAGTATCTACCTTCTACAGCACCGGGAAGCCCCAAAGACCGCAGGAAGGCAAAGGGAGAGTGCTTTGTGGTCCCTTTGGAAAACAGGGTTTGAAGGGATTCACTAAGGATTGTTACTGAATGGGTAAACCACATGTGACGACTAGCATTGAGCTCAAGCTCTCTGTTTCTCGTCACACAGAGAGGCAGGCCGCAGGTCCAAGGCAGCGTGTGTCAAAGCGGTGCTTTAAATGCACGAAGCTTTTACGGTGTCTTAGGCCATGTGTCTCTGCACTAGGATGCAACATGTAAACGACGGACTGCCTGACACTACTGGGAGCTGTAAGCCACTTTCAGTTGAGGACAACTATATGCCAATAGAAGGGCAATGGAGGCCTTCTTTCCTTAAGCCACTAGAACGTGTAAATGTGAACAGCAGATGTATCTCCCTTCTACCGCACCTGGCAAGTACAAAACTCAAAGGGAAAGTGCAGGGAGAATGCTCTGTGTTCCCTTTGGAAAAGAGCTTGAAGGGAAACGTTTTTTTCCTCACTGGAATTTTACAGCTTTGCAGGCTCAATTGTGGCAGGGAAACACTGTTGTTCCATATCTTCTCTTCTAAACACAATCCATTTCTCGTCCCAGAAAGAGGCATGCCCCAGATCCAAGGCAGCCTGTTTCAAAGCGGTGCTTAAACTCCAGCAAGCGTTTATGGTGTCATAGGCCACTAGGCTGTGCACTAGATTCTAAGATGTAGGCGAAGGACTGCCCGTCAGTTCTGGGACCTGTAAGCTACGTTCGGTTGAGGAGAACAATATGCCAGAAGAAGGGCAATGGAGGCCTTCTTTCCTTAAGCCACTAGAACGTGTAAATGTGAACTGCAGATGTATATCTCCCTTGTACGCCCGTGGGAAGTACAAAACTCAAAGGGAAAGTGCAGGGAGAATGCTCAGTGTTCCCTTTGGAAAAGAGAGCTTGAAGGGAAACTTTTTTTCTTCACTGGGATTTAGAGCGTTGCAGGCTCCATTGTGGCAGGGAAACACTGTTGTGCCATATCTTCTCTTCTTAACACAATCCATTTCTCGTCCCAGAAAGAGGCAGGCCCCAGATCCAAGGCAGCCTGTTTCAAAGCGGTGCTTAAACTCCAGCATGCGTTTATGATGTCATAGGCCACCAGGCTGTGCACTAGATTCTAAGATGTAGGCGATGGAGTGCCCGACACTTCTGGGACCGGTAAGCCACGTTCAGTGGAGGAGAACTATATGCCAAAAGAAGGGCAATGGAGACCTTCTTTTCTTAAGCCACTAGAAGCTCTAAATGTGAACAGCAGATGTATCTCCTTCCTACCGCACCTGTGAAGTACAAAACACAGAACGAAGGCCCAGGGGGAATGCTCTGTGCTCCTTGTGGAGAATAGGGCTTGAAAACTGACCTGAAAACGTTCAGCGTTTTCGGAAGCCACTAGAAGGTGTCGATGTGAACAACAGAAGTATCTACCTTCTACAGCACGGGGAAGCCCCAAAGACCGCAGGAAGGCAAAGGGAGAGTGCTTTGTGGTCCCTTTGGAAAACAGGGTTTGAAGGGATTCCCTAAGGATTGTTAGTGAATAGGTAAACCACATGGGACGACTAGCATCGAGCTCAAGCTCTCTGTTTCTCGTCACACAGAGAGGCAGGCCGCAGGTCCAAGGCAGCGTGTGTCAAAGCGGTGCTTTAAATGCAGGAAGCTTTTACGGTGTCTTAGGCCATGTGTCTCTGCACTAGGATGCAACATGTAAAGGAAGGACTGCCTGACACTACTGGGAGCTGTAAGCCACTTTCAGTTGAGGACAACTATATGCCAAAAGAAGGGCAATGGAGGCCTTCTTTCCTTAAGCCACTAGAACGTGTAAATGTGAGCAGCAGATGTATCTCCCTTCTACCGCACCTGGCAAGTACAAAACTCAAAGGGAAAGTGCAGGGAGAATGCTCTGTGTTCCCTTTGGAAAAGAGCTTGAAGGGAAACGTTTTTTTCCTCACTGGAATTTACAGCGTTGCAGGCTCAATTGTAGCAGGGAAACACTGTTGTGCCATATCTTCTCTTCTTAACACAATCCATTTCTCGTCCCAGAAAGAGGCAGGCCCCATATCCAAGGCAGCCTGTTTCAAAACGGTGCTTAAACACCAGCATGCGTTTATGATGTCATAGGCCACTAGGCTGTGCACTAGATTCTAAGATGTAGGCGACGGAGTGCCCGACACTTCTGGGACTGGTAAGCCCCGTTCAGTGTAGGAGAACTATATGCCAAAAGAAGGGCAATGGAGACCTTCTTTTCTTAAGCCACTAGAAGCTCTAAATGTGAACAGCAGATGTATCTCCTTCCTACCACCCCTGGGAAGTACAAAACACAGAACGAAGGCGCAGGGGGAATGCTCTGTGGTCCTTTTGGAGAATAGGGCTTGAAAACTGACCTGAAAACGTTCAGCGTTTTCGGAAGCCACTAGAAGGTGTCGATGTGAAAAACAGAAGTATCTACCTTGTACAGCACCGGGAAGCCCCAAAGACTTCAGGAAGGCAAAGGGAGAGTGCTTTGTGGTCCCTTTGGAAAACAGGGTTTGAAGGGATTCACTAAGGATTGTTAGTGAATAGGTAAAACACATGGGACGACTAGCATCGAGCTCAAGCTCTCTGTTTCTCGTCACACAGAGAGGCAGGCCGCAGGTCCAAGGCAGCGTGTGTCAAAGCGGTGCTTTAAATGCAGGAAGCTTTTACGGTGTCTTAGGCCATGTGTCTCTGCACTAGGATGCAACATGTAAACGACGGACTGCCTGACACTACTGGGAGCTGTAAGCCACTTTCAGTTGAGGACAACTATATGCCAATTGAAGGGCAATGGAGGCCTTCTTTCCTTAAGCCACTAGAACGTGTAAATGTGAACAGCAGATGTATCTCCCTTCTACCGCACCTGGCAAGTACAAAACTCAAAGGGAAAGTGCAGGGAGAATGCTCTGTGTTCCCTTTGGAAAAGAGCTTGAAGGGAAACGTTTCTTTCCTCACTGGAATTTACAGCGTTGCAGGCTCAATTGTGGCAGGGAAACACTGTTGTGCCATATCTTCTCTTCTTAACACAATCCATTTCTCGTCCCAGAAAGAGGCAGGCCCCACATCCAAGGCAGCCTGTTTCAAAGCGGTGCTTAAACTCCAGCATGCGTTTATGATGTCATAGGCCACTAGACTGTGCACTAGATTCTAAGATGTAGGCGACGGAGTGCCCGACACTTCTGGGACCGGTAAGCCCCGTTCAGTGGAGGAGAACTATATGCCAAAAGAAGGGCAATGGAGACCTTCTTTTCTTAAGCCACTAGAAGCTCTAAATTTGAACAGCAGATGTATCTCCTTCCTACCACCACTGGGAAGTACAAAACACAGAACGAAGGCGCAGGGGGAATGCTCTGTGGTCCTTGTGGAGAATAGGGCTTGAAAACTGACCTGAAAACGTTCAGCGTTTTCGGAAGCCACTAGAAGGTGTCGATGTGAACAACAGAAGTATCTACCTTCTACAGCACCGGGAAGCCCCAAAGACCGCAGGAAGGCAAAGGGAGAGTGCTTTGTGGTCCCTTTGGAAAACAGGGTTTGAAGGGATTCACTAAGGATTGTTAGTGAATGGGTAAACCACATGGGACGACTAGCATCGAGCTCAAGCTCTCTGTTTCTCGTCACACAGAGAGGCAGGCCGCAGGTCCAAAGCAGCGTGTGTCAAAGCGGTGCTTTAAAAGCAGGAAGCTTTTACGGTGTCTTAGGCCATGTGTCTCTGCACTAGGATGCAACATGTAAACGACGGACTGCCTGACACTACTGGGAGCTGTAAGCCACTTTCAGTTGAGGACAACTATATGCCAATAGAAGGGCAATGGAGGCCTTCTTTCCTTAAGCCACTAGAACGTGAAAATATGAGCAGCAGATGTATCTCCCTTCTACCGCACCTGGCAAGTACAAAACTCAAAGGGAAAGTGCAGGGAGAATGCTCTGTGTTCCCTTTGGAAAAGAGCTTGAAGGGAAACGTTTTTTTCCTCACTGGAATTTTACAGCTTTGCAGGCTCAATTGTGGCAGGGAAACACTGTTGTTCCATATCTTCTCTTCTAAACACAATCCATTTCTCGTCCCAGAAAGAGGCAGGCCCCAGATCCAAGGCAGCCTGTTTCAGAGCGGTGCTTAAACTCCAGCAAGCGTTTATGGTGTCATAGGCCACTAGGCTGTGCACTAGATTCTAAGATGTAGGCGAAGGACTGCCCGTCAGTTCTGGGACATGTAAGCTACGTTCGGTTGAGGAGAACAATATGCCAGAAGAAGGGCAATGGAGGCCTTCTTTCCTTAAGCCACTAGAACGTGTATATGTGAACTGCAGATGTATATCTCCCTTGTACGCACGTGGGAAGTACAAAACTCAAAGGGAAAGTGCAGGGAGAATGCTCTGTGTTCCCTTTGGAAAAGAGCTTGAAGGGAACCTTTTTTTCCTCACTGGGATTTAGAGCGTTGCAGGCTCAATTGTGGCAGGGAAACACTGTTGTTCCATATCTTCTCTTCTTAACACAATCCATTTCTCGTCCCAGAAATAGGCAGGCCCCAGGTCCAAGGCAGCCAGTGTCAAAGCGGTGCTTAAACTCCAGCAAGCGTTTATGATGTAATAGGCCACCAGGCTGTGCACTAGATTCTAAGATGTAGGCGACGGAGTGCCCGACACTTCTGGGACCGGTAAGCCACGTTCAGTGGAGGAGAACTATATGCCAAAAGAAGGGCAATGGAGACCTTCTTTTCTTAAGCCACTAGAAGCTCTAAATGTGAACAGCAGATATATCTCCTTCCTACCGCACCTGGGAAGTACAAAACACAGAACGAAGGCCCAGGGGGAATGCTCTGTGCTCCTTGTGGAGAATAGAGCTTGAAAACTGACCTGAAAACGTTCAGTGTTTTCGGAAGCCACTAGAAGGTGTCAATGTGAACAACAGAAGTATCTACCTTCTACAACACCGGGAAGCCCCAAAGACCGCAGGAAGGAAAAGGGAGAGTGCTTTGTGGTCCCTTTGGAAAACAGGGTTTGAAGGGATTCCCTAAGGATTGTTAGTGAATGGGTAAACCACATGGGACGACTAGCATCGAGCTCAAGCTCTCTGTTTCTCGTCACACAGAGAGGCAGGCCGCAGGTCCAAGGCAGCGTGTGTCAAAGTGGTGCCTTAAATGCAGGAAGCTTTTACGGTGTCTTAGGCCATGTGTCTCTGCACTAGGATGCAAAATGTAAAGGAAGGACTGCCTGACACTACTGGGAGCTGTAAGCCACTTTCAGTTGAGGACAATTATATGCCAAAAGAAGGGCAATGGAGGCCTTCTTACCATAAGCCACTAGAACGTGTAAATGTGAGCAGCAGATGTATCGCCCTTCTACCGCACCTGGCAAGTACAAAACTCAAAGGGAAAGTGCAGGGAGAATGCTCTGTGTTCCCTTTGGAAAAGAGAGCTTGAAGGGAACCTTTTTTTCCTCACTGGGATTTACAGCGTTGCAGGCTCCATTGTGGCAGGGGAACACTGTTGTGCCATATCTTCTCTTCTTAACACAATCCATTTCTCGTCCCAGAAATAGGCAGGCCCCAGGTCCAAGGCAGCCAGTGTCAAAGCGGTGCTTAAACTCCAGCAAGCGCTTATGATGTAATAGGCCACCAGGCTGTGCACTAGATTCTAAGATGTAGGCGACGGAGTGCCCGACACTTCTGGGACCGGTAAGCCCCGTTCAGTGGAGGAGAACTATATGCTAAAAGAAGGGCAATGGAGACCTTCTTTTCTTAAGCCACTAGAAGCTCTAAATGTGGACAGCAGATGTATCTCCTTCCTACCGCACCTGGGATGTACAAAACACAGAACGAAGGCGCAGGGGGAATGCTCTGTGGTCCTTTTGGAGAATAGGGCTTGAAAACTGACCTGAAAAAGTTCAGCGTTTTTGGAAGCCACTAGAAGGTGTCAATGTGAACAACAGAAGTATCTACCTTCTACAACACCGGGAAGCCCCAAAGACCGCAGGAAGGCAAAGGGAGAGTGCTTTGTGGTCCCTTTGGAAAACAGGGTTTGAAGGGATTCCCTAAGGATTGTTAGTGAATAGGTAAACCACATGGGACGACTAGCATCGAGCTCAAGCTCTCTGTTTCTCGTCACACAGAGAGGCAGGCCGCAGGTCCAAGGCAGCGTGTGTCAAAGCGGTGCTTTAAATGCAGGAAGCTTTTACGGTGTCTTAGGCCATGTGTCTCTGCACTAGGATGCAACATGTAAAGGAAGGACTGCCTGACACTACTGGGAGCTGTAAGCCACTTTCAGTTGAGGACAAATATATGCCAAAAGAAGGGCAATGGAGACCTTCTTTCCTTAAGCAACTAGAACGTGTAAATGTGAGCAGCAGATGTATCTCCCTTCTACCGCACCTGGCAAGTACAAAACTCAAAGGGAAAGTGCAGGGTGAATGCTCTGTGTTCCCTTTGGAAAAGAGCTTGAAGGGAAACGTTTTTTTCCTCACTGGAATTTACAGCGTTGCAGGCTCAATTGTGGCAGGGAAACACTGTGGTGCCATATCTTCTCTTCTTAACACAATCCATTTCTCGTCCCAGAAAGAGGCAGGCCCCAGGTCCAAGGCAGAAAGTGTCAAAGCGGTGCTTAAACTCCAGCATGCGTTTATGATGTCATAGGCCACTAGGCTGTGCACTAGATTCTAAGATGTAGGCGACGGAGTGCCCGACACTTCTGGGACCTGTAAGCCCCGTTCAGTGTAGGAGAACTATATGCCAAAAGAAGGGCAATGGAGACCTTCTTTTCTTAAGCCACTAGAAGCTCTAAATGTGAACAGCAGATGTATCTCCTTCCTACCGCCCCTGGGAAGTACAAAACACAGAACGAAGGCGCAGGGGGAATGCTCTGTGGTCCTTGTGGAGAATAGGGCTTGAAAACTGACCTGAAAACGTTCAGCGTTTTCGGAAGCCACTAGAAGGTGTCGATGTGAACAACAGAAGTATCTACCTTGTACAGCACCGGGAAGCCCCAAAGACCGCAGGAAGGCAAAGGGAGAGTGCTTTGTGGTCCCTTTGGAAAACAGGGTTTGAAGGGATTCACTAAGGATTGTTACTGAATGGGTAAACCACATGTGACGACTAGCATCGAGCTCAAGCTCTCTGTTTCTCGTCACACAGAGAGGCAGGCCGCAGGTCCAAGGCAGCGTGTGTCAAAGCGGTGCTTTAAATGCACGAAGCTTTTACGGTGTCTTAGGCCATGTGTCTCTGCACTAGGATGCAACATGTAAACGACGGACTGCCTGACACTACTGGGAGCTGTAAGCCACTTTCAGTTGAGGACAACTATATGCCAATAGAAGGGCAATGGAGGCCTTCTTTCCTTAAGCCACTAGAACGTGTAAATGTGAACAGCAGATGTATCTCCCTTCTACCGCACCTGGCAAGTACAAAACTCAAAGGGAAAGTGCAGGGAGAATGCTCTGTGTTCCCTTTGGAAAAGAGCTTGAAGGGAAACGTTTTTTTCCTCACTGGAATTTTACAGCTTTGCAGGCTCAATTGTGGCAGGGAAACACTGTTGTTCCATATCTTCTCTTCTAAACACAATCCATTTCTCGTCCCAGAAAGAGGCATGCCCCAGATCCAAGGCAGCCTCTTTCAAAGCGGTGCTTAAACTCCAGCAAGCGTTTATGGTGTCATAGGCCACTAGGCTGTGCACTAGATTCTAAGATGTAGGCGAAGGACTGCCCGTCAGTTCTGGGACCTGTAAGCTACGTTCGGTTGAGGAGAACAATATGCCAGAAGAAGGGCAATGGAGGCCTTCTTTCCTTAAGCCACTAGAACGTGTAAATGTGAACTGCAGATGTATATCTCCCTTGTACGCCCGTGGGAAGTACAAAACTCAAAGGGAAAGTGCAGGGAGAATGCTCAGTGTTCCCTTTGGAAAAGAGAGCTTGAAGGGAAACTTTTTTTCTTCACTGGGATTTAGAGCGTTGCAGGCTCCATTGTGGCAGGGAAACACTGTTGTGCCATATCTTCTCTTCTTAACACAATCCATTTCTCGTCCCAGAAAGAGGCAGGCCCCAGATCCAAGGCAGCCTGTTTCAAAGCGGTGCTTAAACTCCAGCATGCGTTTATGATGTCATAGGCCACCAGGCTGTGCACTAGATTCTAAGATGTAGGCGACGGAGTGCCCGACACTTCTGGGACCGGTAAGCCACGTTCAGTGGAGGAGAACTATATGCCAAAAGAAGGGCAATGGAGACCTTCTTTTCTTAAGCCACTAGAAGCTCTAAATGTGAACAGCAGATGTATCTCCTTCCTACCGCACCTGTGAAGTACAAAACACAGAACGAAGGCCCAGGGGGAATGCTCTGTGCTCCTTGTGGAGAATAGGGCTTGAAAACTGACCTGAAAACGTTCAGCGTTTTCGGAAGCCACTAGAAGGTGTCAATGTGAACAACAGAAGTATCTACCTTCTACAGCACGGGGAAGCCCCAAAGACTGCAGGAAGGCAAAGGGAGAGTGCTTTGTGGTCCCTTTGGAAAACAGGGTTTGAAGGGATTCCCTAAGGATTGTTAGTGAATAGGTAAACCACATGGGACGACTAGCATCGAGCTCAAGCTCTCTGTTTCTCGTCACACAGAGAGGCAGGCCGCAAGTCCAAGGCAGCGTGTGTCAAAGCGGTGCTTTAAATGCAGGAAGCTTTTACGGTGTCTTAGGCCATGTGTCTCTGCACTAGGATGCAACATGTAAAGGAAGGACTGCCTGACACTACTGGGAGCTGTAAGCCACTTTCAGTTGAGGACAACTATATGCCAAAAGAAGGGCAATGGAGGCCTTCTTTCCTTAAGCCACTAGAACGTGTAAATGTGAGCAGCAGATGTATCTCCCTTCTACCGCACCTGGCAAGTACAAAACTCAAAGGGAAAGTGCAGGGAGAATGCTCTGTGTTCCCTTTGGAAAAGAGCTTGAAGGGAAACGTTTTTTTCCTCACTGGAATTTACAGCGTTGCAGGCTCAATTGTAGCAGGGAAACACTGTTGTGCCATATCTTCTCTTCTTAACACAATCCATTTCTCGTCCCAGAAAGAGGCAGGCCCCATATCCAAGGCAACCTGTTTCAAAACGGTGATTAAACTCCAGCATGCGTTTATGATGTCATAGGCCACTAGGCTGTGCACTAGATTCTAAGATGTAGGCGACGGAGTGCCCGACACTTCTGGGACTGGTAAGCCCCGTTCAGTGTAGGAGAACTATATGCCAAAAGAAGGGCAATGGAGACCTTCTTTTCTTAAGCCACTAGAAGCTCTAAATGTGAACAGCAGATGTATCTCCTTCCTACCACCCCTGGGAAGTACAAAACACAGAACGAAGGCGCAGGGGGAATGCTCTGTGGTCCTTTTGGAGAATAGGGCTTGAAAACTGACCTGAAAACGTTCAGCGTTTTCGGAAGCCACTAGAAGGTGTCGATGTGAACAACAGAAGTATCTACCTTGTACAGCACCGGGAAGCCCCAAAGACTTCAGGAACGCAAAGGGAGAGTGCTTTGTGGTCCCTTTGGAAAACAGGGTTTGAAGGGATTCACTAAGGATTGTTAGTGAATAGGTAAAACACATGGGACGACTAGCATCGAGCTCAAGCTCTCTGTTTCTCGTCACACAGAGAGGCAGGCCGCAGGTCCAAGGCAGCGTGTGTCAAAGCGGTGCTTTAAATGCAGGAAGCTTTTACGGTGTCTTAGGCCATGTGTCTCTGCACTAGGATGCAACATGTAAACGACGGACTGCCTGACACTACTGGGAGCTGTAAGCCACTTTCAGTTGAGGACAACTATATGCCAATTGGAGGGCAATGGAGGCCTTCTTTCCTTAAGCCACTAGAACGTGTAAATGTGAACAGCAGATGTATCTCCCTTCTACCGCACCTGGCAAGTACAAAACTCAAAGGGAAAGTGCAGGGAGAATGCTCTGTGTTCCCTTTGGAAAAGAGCTTGAAGGGAAACGTTTTTATCCTCACTGGAATTTTACAGCTTTGCAGGCTCAATTGTGGCAGGGAAACACTGTTGTTCCATATCTTCTCTTCTAAACACAATCCATTTCTCGTCCCAGAAAGAGGCAGGCCCCAGATCCAAGGCAGCCTGTTTCAAAGCGGTGCTTAAACTCCAGCAAGCGTTTATGGTGTCATAGGCCACTAGGCTGTGCACTAGATTCTAAGATGTAGGCGAAGGACTGCCCGTCTGTTCTGGGACCTGTAAGCTACTTTCGGATGAGGAGAACCAAATGCCAGAAGAAGGGCAATGGAGGCCTTCTTTCCTTAAGTCACTAGAACGTGTAAATGTGAACTGCAGATGTATATCTCCCTTCTACCGCACCTGGGAAGTACAAAACTCAAAGGGAAAGTGCAGGGAGAATGCTCTGTGTTCCCTTTGGAAAAGAGCTTGAAGGGAAACGTTTCTTTCCTCACTGGGATTTAGAGCGTTGCAGGCTCCATTGTGGCAGGGAAACACTGTTGTGCCATATCTTCTCTTCTTAACACAATCCATTTCTCGTCCCAGAAAGAGGCAGGCCCCACATCCAAGGCAGCCTGTTTCAAAGCGGTGCTTAAACTCCAGCATGCTTTTATGATGTCATAGGCCACTAGGCTGTGCACTAGATTCTAAGATGTAGGCGACGGAGTGCCCGACACTTCTGGGACCGGTAAGCCCCGTTCAGTGGAGGAGAACTATATGCCAAAAGAAGGGCAATAGAGACCTTCTTTTCTTAAGCCACTAGAAGCTCTAAATGTGAACAGCAGATGTATCTCCTTCCTACCACCCCTGGGAAGTACAAAACACAGAACGAAGGCGCAGGGGGAATGCTCTGTGGTCCTTGTGGAGAATAGGGCTTGAAAACTGACCTGAAAACGTTCAGCGTTTTCGGAAGCCACTAGAAGGTGTCGATGTGAACAACAGAAGTATCTACCTTCTACAGCACCGGGAAGCCCCAAAGACCGCAGGAAGGCAAAGGGAGAGTGCTTTGTGGTCCCTTTGGAAAACAGGGTTTGAAGGGATTCACTAAGGATTGTTAGTGAATGGGTAAACCACATGGGACGACTAGCATCGAGCTCAAGCTCTCTGTTTCTCGTCACACAGAGAGGCAGGCCGCAGGTCCAAGGCAGCGTGTGTCAAAGCGGTGCTTTAAATGCAGGAAGCTTTTACGGTGTCTTAGGCCATGTGTCTCTGCACTAGGATGCAACATGTAAACGACGGACTGCCTGACACTACTGGGAGCTGTAAGCCACTTTCAGTTGAGGACAACTATATGCCAATAGAAGGGCAATGGAGGCCTTCTTTCCTTAAGCCACTAGAACGTGTAAATGTGAGCAGCAGATGTATCTCCCTTCTACCGCACCTGGCAAGTACAAAACTCAAAGGGAAAGTGCAGGGAGAATGCTCTGTGTTCCCTTTGGAAAAGAGCTTGAAGGGAAACGTTTTTTTCCTCACTGGAATTTTACAGCTTTGCAGGCTCAATTGTGGCAGGGAAACACTGTTGTTCCATATCTTCTCTTCTAAACACAATCCATTTCTCGTCCCAGAAAGAGGCAGGCCCCAGATCCAAGGCAGCCTGTTTCAAAGCGGTGCTTAAACTCCAGCAAGCGTTTATGGTGTCATAGGCCACTAGGCTGTGCACTAGATTCTAAGATGTAGGCGAAGGACTGCCCGTCAGTTCTGGGACATGTAAGCTACGTTCGGTTGAGGAGAACAATATGCCAGAAGAAGGGCAATGGAGGCCTTCTTTCCTTAAGCCACTAGAACGTGTATATGTGAACTGCAGATGTATATCTCCCTTGTACGCACGTGGGAAGTACAAAACTCAAAGGGAAAGTGCAGGGAGAATGCTCTGTGTTCCCTTTGGAAAAGAGCTTGAAGGGAAACTTTTTTTCCTCACTGGGATTTAGAGCGTTGCAGGCTCAATTGTGGCAGGGAAACACTGTTGTGCCATATCTTCTCTTCTTAACACAATCCATTTCTCGTCCCAGAAATAGGCAGGCCCCAGGTCCAAGGCAGCCAGTGTCAAAGCGGTGCTTAAACTCCAGCATGCGTTTATGATGTCATAGGCCACTAGGCTGTGCACTAGATTCTAAGATGTAGGCGACGGAGTGCCCGACACTTCTGGGACCGGTAAGCCCCGTTCAGTGGAGGAGAACTATATGCCAAAAGAAGGGCAATGGAGACCTTCTTTTCTTAAGCCACTAGAAGCTCTAAATGTGAACAGCAGATGTATCTCCTTCCTACCGCCCCTGGGAAGTACAAAACACAGAACGAAGGCGCAGGGGGAATGCTCTGTGGTCCTTGTGGAGAATAGGGCTTGAAAACTGACCTGAAAACGTTCAGCGTTTTCGGAAGCCACTAGAAGGTGTCAATGTGAACAACAGAAGTATCTACCTTCTACAGCACCGGGAAGCCCCAAAGACCGCAGGAAGGCAAAGGGAGAGTGCTTTGTGGTCCCTTTGGAAAACAGGGTTTGAAGGGATTCACTAAGGATTGTTAGTGAATGGGTAAACCACATGGGACGACTAGCATCGAGCTCAAGCTCTCTGTTTCTCGTCACACAGAGAGGCAGGCCGCAGGTCCAAGGCAGCGTGTGTCAAAGCGGTGCTTTAAATGCAGGAAGCTTTTACGGTGTCTTAGGCCATGTGTCTCTGCACTAGGATGCAACATGTAAACGACGGACTGCCTGACACTACTGGGAGCTGTAAGCCACTTTCAGTTGAGGACAACTATATGCCAATAGAAGGGCAATGGAAGCCTTCTTTCCTTAAGCCACTAGAACGTGTAAATGTGAACAGCAGATGTATCTCCCTTCTACCGCACCTGGCAAGTACAAAACTCAAAGGGAAAGTGCAGGGAGAATGCTCTGTGTTCCCTTTGGAAAAGAGCTTGAAGGGAAACGTTTTTTTCCTCACTGGAATTTTACAGCTTTGCAGGCTCAATTGTGGCAGGGAAACACTGTTGTTCCATATCTTCTCTTCTTAACACAATCCATTTCTCCCCCCAGAAAGAGGCAGGCCCCAGATCCAAGACAGCCTCTTTCAAAGCGGTGCTTAAACTCCAGCAAGCGTTTATGGTGTCATAGGCCACTAGGCTGTGCACTAGATTCTAAGATGTAGGCGAAGGACTGCCCGTCAGTTCTGGGACCTGTAAGCTACGTTCGGTTGAGGAGAACTATATGCCAGAAGAAGGACAATGGAGGCCTTCTTTCCTTAAGCCACTAGAACGTGTAAATGTGAACTGCAGATGTATATCTCCCTTGTACGCCCGTGGGAAGTACAAAACTCAAAGGGAAAGTGCAGGGAGAATGCTCAGTGTTCCCTTTGGAAAAGAGAGCTTGAAGGGAAACTTTTTTTCTTCACTGGGATTTAGAGCGTTGCAGGCTCCATTGTGGCAGGGAAACACTGTTGTGCCATATCTTCTCTTCTTAACACAATCCATTTCTCGTCCCAGAAAGAGGCAGGCCCCAGATCCAAGGCAGCCTGTTTCAAAGCGGTGCTTAAACTCCAGCATGCGTTTATGATGTCATAGGCCACCAGTCTGTGCACTAGATTCTAAGATGTAGGCGACGGAGTGCCCGACACTTCTGGGACCGGTAAGCCCCGTTCAGTGTAGGAGAACTATATGCCAAAAGAAGGGCAATGGAGACCTTCTTTTCTTAAGCCACTAGAAGCTCTAAATGTGAACAGCAGATGTATCTCCTTCCTACCGCCCCTGGGAAGTACAAAACACAGAACGAAGGCGCAGGGGGAATGCTCTGTGGTCCTTGTGGAGAATAGGGCTTGAAAACTGACCTGAAAACGTTCAGCGTTTTCGGAAGCCACTAGAAGGTGTCGATGTGAACAACAGAAGTATCTACCTTCTACAGCACGGGGAAGCCCCAAAGACCGCAGGAAGGCAAAGGGAGAGTGCTTTGTGGTCCCTTTGGAAAACAGGGTTTGAAGGGATTCCCTAAGGATTGTTAGTGAATAGGTAAACCACATGGGACGACTAGCATCGAGCTCAAGCTCTCTGTTTCTCGTCACACAGAGAGGCAGGCCGCAGGTCCAAGGCAGCGTGTGTCAAAGCGGTGCTTTAAATGCAGGAAGCTTTTACGGTGTCTTAGGCCATGTGTCTCTGCACTAGGATGCAACATGTAAACGACGGACTGCCTGACACTACTGGGAGCTGTAAGCCACTTTCAGTTGAGGACAACTATATGCCAATAGAAGGGCAATGGAGGCCTTCTTTCCTTAAGCCACTAGAACGTGTAAATGTGAGCAGCAGATGTATCTCCCTTCTACCGCACCTGGCAAGTACAAAACTCAAAGGGAAAGTGCAGGGAGAATGCTCTGTGTTCCCTTTGGAAAAGAGCTTGAAGGGAAACGTTTTTTTCCTCACTGGAATTTTACAGCTTTGCAGGCTCAATTGTGGCAGGGAAACACTGTTGTGCCATATCTTCTCTTCTAAACACAATCCATTTCTCGTCCCAGAAAGAGGCAGGCCCCAGATCCAAGGCAGCCTGTTTCAAAGCGGTGCTTAAACTCCAGCAAGCGTTTATGGTGTCATAGGCCACTAGGCTGTGCACTAGATTCTAAGATGTAGGCGAAGGACTGCCCGTCAGTTCTGGGACATGTAAGCTACGTTCGGTTGAGGAGAACAATATGCCAGAAGAAGGGCAATGGAGGCCTTCTTTCCTTAAGCCACTAGAACGTGTATATGTGAACTGCAGATGTATATCTCCCTTGTACGCACGTGGGAAGTACAAAACTCAAAGGGAAAGTGCAGGGAGAATGCTCTGTGTTCCCTTTGGAAAAGAGCTTGAAGGGAACCTTTTTTTCCTCACTGGGATTTAGAGCGTTGCAGGCTCAATTGTGGCAGGGAAACACTGTTGTGCCATATCTTCTCTTCTTAACACAATCCATTTCTCGTCCCAGAAATAGGCAGGCCCCAGGTCCAAGGCAGCCAGTGTCAAAGCGGTG
Organism: Mesoplodon mirus; assembly: GCF_964341445.2. Classification (NCBI taxonomy): domain Eukaryota; kingdom Metazoa; phylum Chordata; class Mammalia; order Artiodactyla; family Ziphiidae; genus Mesoplodon; species Mesoplodon mirus. The sequence goes on from NW_028295484.1 coordinate 207,700, forward strand.
CTTAAACTCCAGCAAGCGTTTATGATGTAATAGGCCACCAGGCTGTGCACTAGATTCTAAGATGTAGGCGACGGAGTGCCCGACACTTCTGGGACCGGTAAGCCCCGTTCAGTGGAGGAGAACTATATGCCAAAAGAAGGGCAATGGAGACCTTCTTTTCTTAAGCCACTAGAAGCTCTAAATGTGAACAGCAGATATATCTCCTTCCTACCGCACCTGGGAAGTACAAAACACAGAACGAAGGCCCAGGGGGAATGCTCTGTGCTCCTTGTGGAGAATAGAGCTTGAAAACTGACCTGAAAACGTTCAGCGTTTTCGGAAGCCACTAGAAGGTGTCAATGTGAACAACAGAAGTATCTACCTTCTACAACACCGGGAAACCCCAAAGACCGCAGGAAGGCAAAGGGAGAGTGCTTTGTGGTCCCTTTGGAAAACAGGGTTTGAAGGGATTCCCTAAGGATTGTTAGTGAATAGGTAAACCACATGGGACGACTAGCATCGAGCTCAAGCTCTCTGTTTCTCGTCACACAGAGAGGCAGGCCGCAGGTCCAAGGCAGCGTGTGTCAAAGCGGTGCTTTAAATGCAGGAAGCTTTTACGGTGTCTTAGGCCATGTGTCTCTGCACTAGGATGCAACATGTAAACGACGGACTGCCTGACACTACTGGGAGCTGTAAGCCACTTTCAGTTGAGGACAACTATATGCCAATAGAAGGGCAATGGAGGCCTTCTTTCCTTAAGCCACTAGAACGTGTAAATGTGAGCAGCAGATGTATCTCCCTTCTACCGCACCTGGCAAGTACAAAACTCAAAGGGAAAGTGCAGGGAGAATGCTCTGTGTTCCCTTTGGAAAAGAGCTTGAAGGGAAACGTTTTTTTCCTCACTGGAATTTTACAGCTTTGCAGGCTCAATTGTGGCAGGGAAACACTGTTGTTCCATATCTTCTCTTCTAAACACAATCCATTTCTCGTCCCAGAAAGAGGCAGGCCCCAGATCCAAGGCAGCCTGTTTCAAAGCGGTGCTTAAACTCCAGCAAGCGTTTATGGTGTCATAGGCCACTAGGCTGTGCACTAGATTCTAAGATGTAGGCGAAGGACTGCCCGTCAGTTCTGGGACATGTAAGCTACGTTCGGTTGAGGAGAACAATATGCCAGAAGAAGGGCAATGGAGGCCTTCTTTCCTTAAGCCACTAGAACGTGTATATGTGAACTGCAGATGTATATCTCCCTTGTACGCACGTGGGAAGTACAAAACTCAAAGGGAAAGTGCAGGGAGAATGCTCTGTGTTCCCTTTGGAAAAGAGCTTGAAGGGAAACTTTTTTTCCTCACTGGGATTTAGAGCGTTGCAGGCTCAATTGTGGCAGGGAAACACTGTTGTGCCATATCTTCTCTTCTTAACACAATCCATTTCTCGTCCCAGAAATAGGCAGGCCCCAGGTCCAAGGCAGCCAGTGTCAAAGCGGTGCTTAAACTCCAGCATGCGTTTATGATGTCATAGGCCACTAGGCTGTGCACTAGATTCTAAGATGTAGGCGACGGAGTGCCCGACACTTCTGGGACCGGTAAGCCCCGTTCAGTGGAGGAGAACTATATGCCAAAAGAAGGGCAATGGAGACCTTCTTTTCTTAAGCCACTAGAAGCTCTAAATGTGAACAGCAGATGTATCTCCTTCCTACCGCCCCTGGGAAGTACAAAACACAGAACGAAGGCGCAGGGGGAATGCTCTGTGGTCCTTGTGGAGAATAGGGCTTGAAAACTGACCTGAAAACGTTCAGCGTTTTCGGAAGCCACTAGAAGGTGTCAATGTGAACAACAGAAGTATCTACCTTCTACAGCACCGGGAAGCCCCAAAGACCGCAGGAAGGCAAAGGGAGAGTGCTTTGTGGTCCCTTTGGAAAACAGGGTTTGAAGGGATTCACTAAGGATTGTTAGTGAATGGGTAAACCACATGGGACGACTAGCATCGAGCTCAAGCTCTCTGTTTCTCGTCACACAGAGAGGCAGGCCGCAGGTCCAAGGCAGCGTGTGTCAAAGCGGTGCTTTAAATGCAGGAAGCTTTTACGGTGTCTTAGGCCATGTGTCTCTGCACTAGGATGCAACATGTAAACGACGGACTGCCTGACACTACTGGGAGCTGTAAGCCACTTTCAGTTGAGGACAACTATATGCCAATAGAAGGGCAATGGAAGCCTTCTTTCCTTAAGCCACTAGAACGTGTAAATGTGAACAGCAGATGTATCTCCCTTCTACCGCACCTGGCAAGTACAAAACTCAAAGGGAAAGTGCAGGGAGAATGCTCTGTGTTCCCTTTGGAAAAGAGCTTGAAGGGAAACGTTTTTTTCCTCACTGGAATTTTACAGCTTTGCAGGCTCAATTGTGGCAGGGAAACACTGTTGTTCCATATCTTCTCTTCTTAACACAATCCATTTCTCCCCCCAGAAAGAGGCAGGCCCCAGATCCAAGACAGCCTCTTTCAAAGCGGTGCTTAAACTCCAGCAAGCGTTTATGGTGTCATAGGCCACTAGGCTGTGCACTAGATTCTAAGATGTAGGCGAAGGACTGCCCGTCAGTTCTGGGACCTGTAAGCTACGTTCGGTTGAGGAGAACTATATGCCAGAAGAAGGACAATGGAGGCCTTCTTTCCTTAAGCCACTAGAACGTGTAAATGTGAACTGCAGATGTATATCTCCCTTGTACGCCCGTGGGAAGTACAAAACTCAAAGGGAAAGTGCAGGGAGAATGCTCAGTGTTCCCTTTGGAAAAGAGAGCTTGAAGGGAAACTTTTTTTCTTCACTGGGATTTAGAGCGTTGCAGGCTCCATTGTGGCAGGGAAACACTGTTGTGCCATATCTTCTCTTCTTAACACAATCCATTTCTCGTCCCAGAAAGAGGCAGGCCCCAGATCCAAGGCAGCCTGTTTCAAAGCGGTGCTTAAACTCCAGCATGCGTTTATGATGTCATAGGCCACCAGTCTGTGCACTAGATTCTAAGATGTAGGCGACGGAGTGCCCGACACTTCTGGGACCGGTAAGCCCCGTTCAGTGTAGGAGAACTATATGCCAAAAGAAGGGCAATGGAGACCTTCTTTTCTTAAGCCACTAGAAGCTCTAAATGTGAACAGCAGATGTATCTCCTTCCTACCGCCCCTGGGAAGTACAAAACACAGAACGAAGGCCCAGGGGGAATGCTCTGTGGTCCTTGTGGAGAATAGGGCTTGAAAACTGACCTGAAAACGTTCAGCGTTTTCGGAAGCCACTAGAAGGTGTCGATGTGAACAACAGAAGTATCTACCTTCTACAGCACGGGGAAGCCCCAAAGACCGCAGGAAGGCAAAGGGAGAGTGCTTTGTGGTCCCTTTGGAAAACAGGGTTTGAAGGGATTCCCTAAGGATTGTTAGTGAATAGGTAAACCACATGGGACGACTAGCATCGAGCTCAAGCTCTCTGTTTCTCGTCACACAGAGAGGCAGGCCGCAGGTCCAAGGCAGCGTGTGTCAAAGCGGTGCTTTAAATGCAGGAAGCTTTTACGGTGTCTTAGGCCATGTGTCTCTGCACTAGGATGCAACATGTAAACGACGGACTGCCTGACACTACTGGGAGCTGTAAGCCACTTTCAGTTGAGGACAACTATATGCCAATAGAAGGGCAATGGAGGCCTTCTTTCCTTAAGCCACTAGAACGTGTAAATGTGAGCAGCAGATGTATCTCCCTTCTACCGCACCTGGCAAGTACAAAACTCAAAGGGAAAGTGCAGGGAGAATGCTCTGTGTTCCCTTTGGAAAAGAGCTTGAAGGGAAACGTTTTTTTCCTCACTGGAATTTTACAGCTTTGCAGGCTCAATTGTGGCAGGGAAACACTGTTGTGCCATATCTTCTCTTCTAAACACAATCCATTTCTCGTCCCAGAAAGAGGCAGGCCCCAGATCCAAGGCAGCCTGTTTCAAAGCGGTGCTTAAACTCCAGCAAGCGTTTATGGTGTCATAGGCCACTAGGCTGTGCACTAGATTCTAAGATGTAGGCGAAGGACTGCCCGTCAGTTCTGGGACATGTAAGCTACGTTCGGTTGAGGAGAACAATATGCCAGAAGAAGGGCAATGGAGGCCTTCTTTCCTTAAGCCACTAGAACGTGTATATGTGAACTGCAGATGTATATCTCCCTTGTACGCACGTGGGAAGTACAAAACTCAAAGGGAAAGTGCAGGGAGAATGCTCTGTGTTCCCTTTGGAAAAGAGCTTGAAGGGAACCTTTTTTTCCTCACTGGGATTTAGAGCGTTGCAGGCTCAATTGTGGCAGGGAAACACTGTTGTGCCATATCTTCTCTTCTTAACACAATCCATTTCTCGTCCCAGAAATAGGCAGGCCCCAGGTCCAAGGCAGCCAGTGTCAAAGCGGTGCTTAAACTCCAGCAAGCGTTTATGATGTAATAGGCCACCAGGCTGTGCACTAGATTCTAAGATGTAGGCGACGGAGTGCCCGACACTTCTGGGACCGGTAAGCCCCGTTCAGTGGAGGAGAACTATATGCCAAAAGAAGGGCAATGGAGACCTTCTTTTCTTAAGCCACTAGAAGCTCTAAATGTGAACAGCAGATATATCTCCTTCCTACCGCACCTGGGAAGTACAAAACACAGAACGAAGGCCCAGGGGGAATGCTCTGTGCTCCTTGTGGAGAATAGAGCTTGAAAACTGACCTGAAAACGTTCAGCGTTTTCGGAAGCCACTAGAAGGTGTCAATGTGAACAACAGAAGTATCTACCTTCTACAACACCGGGAAACCCCAAAGACCGCAGGAAGGCAAAGGGAGAGTGCTTTGTGGTCCCTTTGGAAAACAGGGTTTGAAGGGATTCCCTAAGGATTGTTAGTGAATAGGTAAACCACATGGGACGACTAGCATCGAGCTCAAGCTCTCTGTTTCTCGTCACACAGAGAGGCAGGCCGCAGGTCCAAGGCAGCGTGTGTCAAAGCGGTGCTTTAAATGCAGGAAGCTTTTACGGTGTCTTAGGCCATGTGTCTCTGCACTAGGATGCAACATGTAAACGACGGACTGCCTGACACAACTGGGAGCTGTAAGCCACTTTCAGTTGAGGACAACTATATGCCAATAGAAGGGCAATGGAGGCCTTCTTTCCTTAAGCCACTAGAACGTATAAATATGAACAGCAGATGTATCTCCCTTATACCGCACCTGGCAAGTACAAAACTCAAAGGGAAAGTGCAGGGAGAATGCTCTGTGTTCCCTTTGGAAAAGAGCTTGAAGGGAAACGTTTTTTTCCTCACTGGAATTTACAGCGTTGCAGGCTCAATTGTAGCAGGGAAACACTGTTGTGCCATATCTTCTCTTCTTAACACAATCCATTTCTCGTCCCAGAAAGAGGCAGGCCCCATATCCAAGGCAGCCTGTTTCAAAACGGTGCTTAAACTCCAGCATGCGTTTATGATGTCATAGGCCACTAGGCTGTGCACTAGATTCTAAGATGTAGGCGACGGAGTGCCCGACACTTCTGGGACTGGTAAGCCCCTTTCAGTGTAGGAGAACTATATGCCAAAAGAAGGGCAATGGAGACCTTCTTTTCTTAAGCCACTAGAAGCTCTAAATGTGAACAGCAGATGTATCTCCTTCCTACCACCCCTGGGAAGTACAAAACACAGAACGAAGGCGCAGGGGGAATGCTCTGTGGTCCTTGTGGAGAATAGGGCTTGAAAACTGACCTGAAAACGTTCAGCGTTTTCGGAAGCCACTAGAAGGTGTCGATGTGAACAACAGAAGTATCTACCTTCTACAGCACCGGGAAGCCCCAAAGACCGCAGGAAGGCAAAGGGAGAGGGCTTTGTGGTCCCTTTGGAAAACAGGGTTTGAAGGGATTCACTAAGGATTGTTAGTGAATGGGTAAACCACATGGGACGACTAGCATCGAGCTCAAGCTCTCTGTTTCTCGTCACACAGAGAGGCAGGCCGCAGGTCCAAGGCAGCGTGTGTCAAAGCGGTGCTTTAAATGCAGGAAGCTTTTACGGTGTCTTAGGCCATGTGTCTCTGCACTAGGATGCAACATGTAAACGACGGACTGCCTGACACTACTGGGAGCTGTAAGCCACTTTCAGTTGAGGACAACTATATGCCAATAGAAGGGCAATGGAGGCCTTCTTTCCTTAAGCCACTAGAACGTGTAAATGTGAGCAGCAGATGTATCTCCCTTCTACCGCACCTGGCAAGTACAAAACTCAAAGGGAAAGTGCAGGGAGAATGCTCTGTGTTCCCTTTGGAAAAGAGCTTGAAGGGAAACGTTTTTTTCCTCACTGGAATTTTACAGCTTTGCAGGCTCAATTGTGGCAGGGAAACACTGTTGTTCCATATCTTCTCTTCTAAACACAATCCATTTCTCGTCCCAGAAAGAGGCAGGCCCCAGATCCAAGGCAGCCTGTTTCAAAGCGGTGCTTAAACTCCAGCAAGCGTTTATGGTGTCATAGGCCACTAGGCTGTGCACTAGATTCTAAGATGTAGGCGAAGGACTGCCCGTCAGTTCTGGGACATGTAAGCTACGTTCGGTTGAGGAGAACAATATGCCAGAAGAAGGGCAATGGAGGCCTTCTTTCCTTAAGCCACTAGAACGTGTATATGTGAACTGCAGATGTATATCTCCCTTGTACGCACGTGGGAAGTACAAAACTCAAAGGGAAAGTGCAGGGAGAATGCTCTGTGTTCCCTTTGGAAAAGAGCTTGAAGGGAACCTTTTTTTCCTCACTGGGATTTAGAGCGTTGCAGGCTCAATTGTGGCAGGGAAACACTGTTGTGCCATATCTTCTCTTCTTAACACAATCCATTTCTCGTCCCAGAAATAGGCAGGCCCCAGGTCCAAGGCAGCCAGTGTCAAAGCGGTGCTTAAACTCCAGCAAGCGTTTATGATGTAATAGGCCACCAGGCTGTGCACTAGATTCTAAGATGTAGGCGACGGAGTGCCCGACACTTCTGGGACCGGTAAGCCACGTTCAGTGGAGGAGAACTATATGCCAAAAGAAGGGCAATGGAGACCTTCTTTTCTTAAGCCACTAGAAGCTCTAAATGTGAACAGCAGATATATCTCCTTCCTACCGCACCTGGGAAGTACAAAACACAGAACGAAGGCCCAGGGGGAATGCTCTGTGCTCCTTGTGGAGAATAGAGCTTGAAAACTGACCTGAAAACGTTCAGCGTTTTCGGAAGCCACTAGAAGGTGTCAATGTGAACAACAGAAGTATCTACCTTCTACAACACCGGGAAACCCCAAAGACCGCAGGAAGGCAAAGGGAGAGTGCTTTGTGGTCCCTTTGGAAAACAGGGTTTGAAGGGATTCCCTAAGGATTGTTAGTGAATAGGTAAACCACATGGGACGACTAGCATCGAGCTCAAGCTCTCTGTTTCTCGTCACACAGAGAGGCAGGCCGCAGGTCCAAGGCAGCGTGTGTCAAAGCGGTGCTTTAAATGCAGGAAGCTTTTACGGTGTCTTAGGCCATGTGTCTCTGCACTAGGATGCAACATGTAAAGGAAGGACTGCCTGACACTACTGGGAGCTGTAAGCCACTTTCAGTTGAGGACAACTATATGCCAAAAGAAGGGCAATGGAGGCCTTCTTTCCTTAAGCCACTAGAACGTGTAAATGTGAGCAGCAGATGTATCTCCCTTCTACCGCACCTGGCAAGTACAAAACTCAAAGGGAAAGTGCAGGGAGAATGCTCTGTGTTCCCTTTGGAAAAGAGCTTGAAGGGAAACGTTTCTTTCCTCACTGGAATTTACAGCGTTGCAGGCTCAATTGTGGCAGGGAAACACTGTTGTGCCATATCTTCTCTTCTTAACACAATCCATTTCTCGTCCCAGAAAGAGGCAGGCCCCACATCCAAGGCAGCCTGTTTCAAAGCGGTGCTTAAACTCCAGCATGCGTTTATGATGTCATAGGCCACTAGGCTGTGCACTAGATTCTAAGATGTAGGCGACGGAGTGCCCGACACTTCTGGGACCGGTAAGCCCCGTTCAGTGGAGGAGAACTATATGCCAAAAGAAGGGCAATGGAGACCTTCTTTTCTTAAGCCACTAGAAGCTCTAAATGTGAACAGCAGATGTATCTCCTTCCTACCACCCCTGGGAAGTACAAAACACAGAACGAAGGCGCAGGGGGAATGCTCTGTGGTCCTTGTGGAGAATAGGGCTTGAAAACTGACCTGAAAACGTTCAGCGTTTTCGGAAGCCACTAGAAGGTGTCGATGTGAACAACAGAAGTATCTACCTTCTACAGCACCGGGAAGCCCCAAAGACCGCAGGAAGGCAAAGGGAGAGTGCTTTGTGGTCCCTTTGGAAAACAGGGTTTGAAGGGATTCACTAAGGATTGTTAGTGAATGGGTAAACCACATGGGACGACTAGCATCGAGCTCAAGCTCTCTGTTTCTCGTCACACAGAGAGGCAGGCCGCAGGTCCAAAGCAGCGTGTGTCAAAGCGGTGCTTTAAAAGCAGGAAGCTTTTACGGTGTCTTAGGCCATGTGTCTCTGCACTAGGATGCAACATGTAAACGACGGACTGCCTGACACTACTGGGAGCTGTAAGCCACTTTCAGTTGAGGACAACTATATGCCAATAGAAGGGCAATGGAGGCCTTCTTTCCTTAAGCCACTAGAACGTGAAAATGTGAGCAGCAGATGTATCTCCCTTCTACCGCACCTGGCAAGTACAAAACTCAAAGGGAAAGTGCAGGGAGAATGCTCTGTGTTCCCTTTGGAAAAGAGCTTGAAGGGAAACGTTTTTTTCCTCACTGGAATTTTACAGCTTTGCAGGCTCAATTGTGGCAGGGAAACACTGTTGTTCCATATCTTCTCTTCTAAACACAATCCATTTCTCGTCCCAGAAAGAGGCAGGCCCCAGATCCAAGGCAGCCTGTTTCAAAGCGGTGCTTAAACTCCAGCAAGCGTTTATGGTGTCATAGGCCACTAGGCTGTGCACTAGATTCTAAGATGTAGGCGAAGGACTGCCCGTCAGTTCTGGGACATGTAAGCTACGTTCGGTTGAGGAGAACAATATGCCAGAAGAAGGGCAATGGAGGCCTTCTTTCCTTAAGCCACTAGAACGTGTATATGTGAACTGCAGATGTATATCTCCCTTGTACGCACGTGGGAAGTACAAAACTCAAAGGGAAAGTGCAGGGAGAATGCTCTGTGTTCCCTTTGGAAAAGAGCTTGAAGGGAACCTTTTTTTCCTCACTGGGATTTAGAGCGTTGCAGGCTCAATTGTGGCAGGGAAACACTGTTGTGCCATATCTTCTCTTCTTAACACAATCCATTTCTCGTCCCAGAAATAGGCAGGCCCCAGGTCCAAGGCAGCCAGTGTCAAAGCGGTGCTTAAACTCCAGCAAGCGTTTATGATGTAATAGGCCACCAGGCTGTGCACTAGATTGTAAGATGTAGGCGACGGAGTGCCCGACACTTCTGGGACCGGTAAGCCCCGTTCAGTGGAGGAGAACTATATGCCAAAAGAAGGGCAATGGAGACCTTCTTTTCTTAAGCCACTAGAAGCTCTAAATGTGAACAGCAGATGTATCTCCTTCCTACCGCACCTGGGAAGTACAAAACACAGAACGAAGGCCCAGGGGGAATGCTCTGTGCTCCTTGTGGAGAATAGAGCTTGAAAACTGACCTGAAAACGTTCAGTGTTTTCGGAAGCCACTAGAAGGTGTCGATGTGAACAACAGAAGTATCTACCTTCTACAACACCGGGAAGCCCCAAAGACCGCAGGAAGGCAAAGGGAGAGTGCTTTGTGGTCCCTTTGGAAAACAGGGTTTGAAGGGATTCCCTAAGGATTGTTAGTGAATAGGTAAACCACATGGGACGACTAGCATCGAGCTCAAGCTCTCTGTTTCTCGTCACACAGAGAGGCAGGCCGCAGGTTCAAGGAAGCGTGTGTCAAAGTGGTGCTTTAAATGCAGGAAGCTTTTATGGTGTCTTAGGCCATGTGTCTCTGCACTAGGATGCAACATGTAAAGGAAGGACTGCCTGACACTACTGGGAGCTGTAAGCCACTTTCAGTTGAGGACAACTATATGCCAAAAGAAGGGCAATGGAGGCCTTCTTTCCTTAAGCCACTAGAACGTGTAAATGTGAGCAGCAGATGTATCTCCCTTCTACCGCACCTGGCAAGTACAAAACTCAAAGGGAAAGTGCAGGGAGAATGCTCTGTGTTCCCTTTGGAAAAGAGCTTGAAGGGAAACGTTTCTTTCCTCACTGGAATTTACAGCGTTGCAGGCTCAATTGTGGCAGGGAAACACTGTTGTGCCATATCTTCTCTTCTTAACACAATCCATTTCTCGTCCCAGAAAGAGGCAGGCCCCACATCCAAGGCAGCCTGTTTCAAAGCGGTGCTTAAACTCCAGCATGCGTTTATGATGTCATAGGCCACTAGGCTGTGCACTAGATTCTAAGATGTAGGCGACGGAGTGCCCGACACTTCTGGGACCGGTAAGCCCCGTTCAGTGGAGGAGAACTATATGCCAAAAGAAGGGCAATTGAGACCTTCTTTTCTTAAGCCACTAGAAGCTCTAAATGTGAACAGCAGATGTATCTCCTTCCTACCACCCCTGGGAAGTACAAAACACAGAACGAAGACGCAGGGGGAATGCTCTGTGGTCCTTGTGGAGAATAGGGCTTGAAAACTGACCTGAAAACGTTCAGCGTTTTCGGAAGCCACTAGAAGGTGTCGATGTGAACAACAGAAGTATCTACCTTGTACAGCACCGGGAAGCCCCAAAGACCGCAGGAAGGCAAAGGGAGAGTGCTTTGTGGTCCCTTTGGAAAACAGGGTTTGAAGGGATTCACTAAGGATTGTTAGTGAATGGGTAAACCACATGGGACGACTAGCATCGAGCTCAAGCTCTCTCTTTCTCGTCACACAGAGAGGCAGGCCGCAGGTCCAAAGCAGCGTGTGTCAAAGCGGTGCTTTAAAAGCAGGAAGCTTTTACGGTGTCTTAGGCCATGTGTCTCTGCACTAGGATGCAACATGTAAACGACGGACTGCCTGACACTACTGGGAGCTGTAAGCCACTTTCAGTTGAGGACAACTATATGCCAATAGAAGGGCAATGGAGGCCTTCTTTCCTTAAGCCACTAGAACGTGAAAATGTGAGCAGCAGATGAATCTCCCTTCTACCGCACCTGGCAAGTACAAAACTCAAAGGGAAAGTGCAGGGAGAATGCTCTGTGTTCCCTTTGGAAAAGAGCTTGAAGGGAAACGTTTTTTTCCTCACTGGAATTTTACAGCTTTGCAGGCTCAATTGTGGCAGGGAAACACTGTTGTTCCATATCTTCTCTTCTAAACACAATCCATTTCTCGTCCCAGAAAGAGGCAGGCCCCAGATCCAAGGCAGCCTGTTTCAAAGCGGTGCTTAAACTCCAGCAAGCGTTTATGGTGTCATAGGCCACTAGGCTGTGCACTAGATTCTAAGATGTAGGCGAAGGACTGCCCGTCAGTTCTGGGACATGTAAGCTACGTTCGGTTGAGGAGAACAATATGCCAGAAGAAGGGCAATGGAGGCCTTCTTTCCTTAAGCCACTAGAACGTGTATATGTGAACTGCAGATGTATATCTCCCTTGTACGCACGTGGGAAGTACAAAACTCAAAGGGAAAGTGCAGGGAGAATGCTCTGTGTTCCCTTTGGAAAAGAGCTTGAAGGGAACCTTTTTTTCCTCACTGGGATTTAGAGCGTTGCAGGCTCAATTGTGGCAGGGAAACACTGTTGTGCCATATCTTCTCTTCTTAACACAATCCATTTCTCGTCCCAGAAATAGGCAGGCCCCAGGTCCAAGGCAGCCAGTGTCAAAGCGGTGCTTAAACTCCAGCAAGCGTTTATGATGTAATAGGCCACCAGGCTGTGCACTAGATTGTAAGATGTAGGCGACGGAGTGCCCGACACTTCTGGGACTGGAAAGCCACGTTCAGTGGAGGAGAACTATATGCCAAAAGAAGGGCAATGGAGACCTTCTTTTCTTAAGCCACTAGAAGCTCTAAATGTGAACAGCAGATGTATCTCCTTCCTACCGCACCTGGGAAGTACAAAACACAGAACGAAGGCCCAGGGGGAATGCTCTGTGCTCCTTGTGGAGAATAGAGCTTGAAAACTGACCTGAAAACGTTCAGCGTTTTCGGAAGCCACTAGAAGGTGTCGATGTGAACAACAGAAGTATCTACCTTCTACAACACCGGGAAGCCCCAAAGACCGCAGGAAGGCAAAGGGAGAGTGCTTTGTGGTCCCTTTGGAAAACAGGGTTTGAAGGGATTCCCTAAGGATTGTTAGTGAATAGGTAAACCACATGGGACGACTAGCATCGAGCTCAAGCTCTCTGTTTCTCGTCACACAGAGAGGCAGGCCGCAGGTTCAAGGAAGCGTGTGTCAAAGTGGTGCTTTAAATGCAGGAAGCTTTTATGGTGTCTTAGGCCATGTGTCTCTGCACTAGGATGCAACATGTAAAGGAAGGACTGCCTGACACTACTGGGAGCTGTAAGCCACTTTCAGTTGAGGACAACTATATGCCAAAAGAAGGGCAATGGAGGCCTTCTTTCCTTAAGCCACTAGAACGTGTAAATGTGAGCAGCAGATGTATCTCCCTTCTACCGCACCTGGCAAGTACAAAACTCAAAGGGAAAGTGCAGGGAGAATGCTCTGTGTTCCCTTTGGAAAAGAGCTTGAAGGGAAACGTTTCTTTCCTCACTGGAATTTACAGCGTTGCAGGCTCAATTGTGGCAGGGAAACACTGTTGTGCCATATCTTCTCTTCTTAACACAATCCATTTCTCGTCCCAGAAAGAGGCAGGCCCCACATCCAAGGCAGCCTGTTTCAAAGCGGTGCTTAAACTCCAGCATGCGTTTATGATGTCATAGGCCACTAGGCTGTGCACTAGATTCTAAGATGTAGGCGACGGAGTGCCCGACACTTGTGGGACCGGTAAGCCCCGTTCAGTGGAGGAGAACTATATGCCAAAAGAAGGGCAATGGAGACCTTCTTTTCTTAAGCCACTAGAAGCTCTAAATGTGAACAGCAGATATATCTCCTTCCTACCGCACCTGGGAAGTACAAAACACAGAACGAAGGCCCAGGGGGAATGCTCTGTGCTCCTTGTGGAGAATAGAGCTTGAAAACTGACCTGAAAACGTTCAGTGTTTTCGGAAGCCACTAGAAGGTGTCAATGTGAACAACAGAAGTATCTACCTTCTACAACACCGGGAAGCCCCAAAGACCGCAGGAAGGCAAAGGGAGAGTACTTTGTGGTCCCTTTGGAAAACAGGGTTTGAAGGGATTCCCTAAGGATTGTTAGTGAATAGGTAAACCACATGGGACGACTAGCATCGAGCTCAAGCTCTCTGTTTCTCGTCACACAGAGAGGCAGGCCGCAGGTCCAAGGCAGCGTGTGTCAAAGCGGTGCTTTAAATGCAGGAAGCTTTTACGGTGTCTTAGGCCATGTGTCTCTGCACTAGGATGCAACATGTAAACGACGGACTGCCTGACACTACTGGGAGCTGTAAGCCACTTTCAGTTGAGGACAACTATATGCCAATAGAAGGGCAATGGAGGCCTTCTTTCCTTAAGCCACTAGAACGTGTAAATGTGAACAGCAGATGTATCTCCCTTATACCGCACCTGGCAAGTACAAAACTCAAAGGGAAAGTGCAGGGAGAATGCTCTGTGTTCCCTTTGGAAAAGAGCTTGAAGGGAAACGTTTTTTCCTCACTGGAACTTTACAGCTTTGCAGGCTCAATTGTGGCAGGGAAACACTGTTGTGCCATATCTTCTCTTCTTAACACAATCCATTTCTCGTCCCAGAAAGAGGCAGGCCCCAGATCCAAGGCAGCCTCTTTCAAAGCGGTGCTTAAACTCCAGCAAGCGTTTATGGTGTCATAGGCCACTAGGCTGTGCACTAGATTCTAAAATGTAGGCGAAGGACTGCCCGTCAGTTCTGGGACCTGTAAGCTACGTTCGGTTGAGGAGAACTATATGCCAGAAGAAGGGCAATGGAGGCCTTCTTTCCTTAAGCCACTAGAACGTTTAAATGTGAACTGCAGATGTATATCTCCCTTGTACGCACGTGGGAAGTACAAAACTCAAAGGGAAAGTGCAGGGAGAATGCTCAGTGTTCCCTTTGGAAAAGATAGCTTGAAGGGAAACTTTTTTTCTTCACTGGGATTTAGAGCGTTGCAGGCTCCATTGTGGCAGGGAAACACTGTTGTGCCATATCTTCTCTTCTTAACACAATCCATTTCTCGTCCCAGAAAGAGGCAGGCCCCAGATCCAAGGCAGCCTGTTTCAAAGCGGTGCTTAAACTCCAGCATGCGTTTATGATGTCATAGGCCACTAGGCTGTGCACTAGATTCTAAGATGTAGGCGACGGAGTGCCCGACACTTCTGGGACCGGTAAGCCCCGTTCAGTGTAGGAGAACTATATGCCAAAAGAAGGGCAATGGAGACCTTCTTTTCTTAAGCCACTAGAAGCTCTAAATGTGAACAGCAGATGTATCTCCTTCCTACCGCACCTGGGAAGTACAAAACACAGAACGAAGGCACAGGGGGAATGCTCTGTGATCCTTGTGGAGAATACGGCTTGAAAACTGACCTGAAAACGTTCAGCGTTTTCGGAAGCCCCTAGAAGGTGTCGATGTGAACAACAGAAGTATCTACCTTGTACAGCACCGGGAAGCCCCAAAGACCGCAGGAAGGCAAAGGGAGAGTGCTTTGTGGTCCCTTTGGAAAACAGGGTTTGAAGGGATTCACTAAGGATTGTTAGTGAATAGGTAAAACACATGGGACGACTAGCATCGACCTCAAGCTCTCTGTTTCTCGTCACACAGAGAGGCAGGCCGCAGGTCCAAGGCAGCGTGTGTCAAAGCGGTGCTTTAAATGCAGGAAGCTTTTACGGTGTCTTAGGCCATGTGTCTCTGCACTAGGATGCAACATGTAAACGACGGACTGCCTGACACTACTGGGAGCTGTAAGCCACTTTCAGTTGAGGACAACTATATGCCAATAGAAGGGCAATGGAGGCCTTCTTTCCTTAAGCCACTAGAACGTGTAAATGTGAGCAGCAGATGTATCTCCCTTCTACCGCACCTGGCAAGTACAAAACTCAAAGGGAAAGTGCAGGGAGAATGCTCTGTGTCCCCTTTGGAAAAGAGCTTGAAGGGAAACGTTTTTTTCCTCACTGGAATTTTACAGCTTTGCAGGCTCAATTGTGGCAGGGAAACACTGTTGTTCCATATCTTCTCTTCTTAACACAATCAATTTCTCCCCCCAGAAAGAGGCAGGCCCCAGGTACAAGGCAGCCTGTTTCAAAGCGGTGCTTAAACTCCAGCAAGCGTTTATGGTGTCATAGGCCACTAGGCTGTGCACTAGATTCTAAGATGTAGGCGAAGGACTGCCCGTCAGTTCTGGGACCTGTAAGCTACGTTCGGTTGAGGAGAACAATATGCCAGAAGAAGGGCAATGGAGGCCTTCTTTCCTTAAGCCACTAGAACGTGTATATGTGAACTGCAGATGTATATCTCCCTTATACGCACGTGGGAAGTACAAAACTCAAAGGGAAAGTGCAGGGAGAATGCTCTGTGTTCCCTTTGGAAAAGAGAGCTTGAAGGGAACCTTTTTTTCCTCACTGGGATTTACAGCGTTGCAGGCTCCATTATGGCAGGGAAACACTGTTGTGCCATATCTTCTCTTCTTAACACAATCCATTTCTCGTCCCAGAAATAGGCAGGCCCCAGGTCCAAGGCAGCCAGTGTCAAAGCGGTGCTTAAACTCCAGCAAGCGTTTATGATGTAATAGGCCACCAGGCTGTGCACTAGATTGTAAGATGTAGGCGACGGAATGCCCGACAATTCTGGGACTGGTAAGCCACGTTCAGTGGAGGAGAACTATATGCCAAAAGAAGGGCAATGGAGACCTTCTTTTCTTAAGCCACTAGAAGCTCTAAATGTGAACAGCAGATGTATCTCCTTCCTACCGCACCTGGGAAGTACAAAACACAGAACGAAGGCCCAGGGGGAATGCTCTGTGCTCCTTGTGGAGAATAGAGCTTGAAAACTGACCTGAAAACGTTCAGTGTTTTCGGAAGCCACTAGAAGGTGTCGATGTGAACAACAGAAGTATCTACCTTCTACAACACCGGGAAGCCCCAAAGACCGCAGGAAGGCAAAGGGAGAGTGCTTTGTGGTCCCTTTGGAAAACAGGGTTTGAAGGGATTCCCTAAGGATTGTTAGTGAATAGGTAAACCACATGGGACGACTAGCATCGAGCTCAAGCTCTCTGTTTCTCGTCACACAGAGAGGCAGGCCGCAGGTCCAAGGCAGCGTGTGTCAAAGCGGTGCTTTAAATGCAGGAAGCTTTTATGGTGTCTTAGGCCATGTGTCTCTGCACTAGGATGCAACATGTAAAGGAAGGACTGCCTGACACTACTGGGAGCTGTAAGCCACTTTCAGTTGAGGACAACTATATGCCAAAAGAAGGGCAATGGAGGCCTTCTTTCCTTAAGCCACTAGAACGTGTAAATGTGAGCAGCAGATGTATCTCCCTTTTACCGCACCTGGCAAGTACAAAACTCAAAGGGAAAGTGCAGGGAGAATGCTCTGTGTTCCCTTTGGAAAAGAGCTTGAAGGGAAACGTTTCTTTCCTCACTGGAATTCACAGCGTTGCAGGCTCAATTGTGGCAGGGAAACACTGTTGTGCCATATCTTCTCTTCTTAACACAATCCATTTCTCGTCCCAGAAAGAGGCAGGCCCCACATCCAAGGCAGCCTGTTTCAAAGCGGTGCTTAAACTCCAGCATGCGTTTATGATGTCATAGGCCACTAGACTGTGCACTAGATTCTAAGATGTAGGCGACGGAGTGCCCGACACTTCTGGGACCGGTAAGCCCCGTTCAGTGGAGGAGAACTATATGCCAAAAGAAGGGCAATGGAGACCTTCTTGTCTTAAGCCACTAGAAGCTCTAAATTTGAACAGCAGATGTATCTCCTTCCTACCACCACTGGGAAGTACAAAACACAGAACGAAGGCGCAGGGGGAATGCTCTGTTGTCCTTGTGGAGAATAGGGCTGGAAAACTGACCTGAAAACGTTCAGCGTTTTCGGAAGCCACTAGAAGGTGTCGATGTGAACAACAGAAGTATCTACCTTCTACAGCACCGGGAAGCCCCAAAGACCGCAGGAAGGCAAAGGGAGAGTGCTTTGTGGTCCCTTTGGAAAACAGGGTTTGAAGGGATTCACTAAGGATTGTTAGTGAATGGGTAAACCACATGGGACGACTAGCATCGAGCTCAAGCTCTCTGTTTCTCGTCACACAGAGAGGCAGGCCGCAGGTCCAAAGCAGCGTGTGTCAAAGCGGTGCTTTAAAAGCAGGAAGCTTTTACGGTGTCTTAGGCCATGTGTCTCTGCACTAGGATGCAACATGTAAACGACGGACTGCCTGACACTACTGGGAGCTGTAAGCCACTTTCAGTTGAGGACAACTATATGCCAATAGAAGGGCAATGGAGGCCTTCTTTCCTTAAGCCACTAGAACGTGAAAATATGAGCAGCAGATGTATCTCCCTTCTACCGCACCTGGCAAGTACAAAACTCAAAGGGAAAGTGCAGGGAGAATGCTCTGTGTTCCCTTTGGAAAAGAGCTTGAAGGGAAACGTTTTTTTCCTCACTGGAATTTTACAGCTTTGCAGGCTCAATTGTGGCAGGGAAACACTGTTGTTCCATATCTTCTCTTCTAAACACAATCCATTTCTCGTCCCAGAAAGAGGCAGGCCCCAGATCCAAGGCAGCCTGTTTCAGAGCGGTGCTTAAACTCCAGCAAGCGTTTATGGTGTCATAGGCCACTAGGCTGTGCACTAGATTCTAAGATGTAGGCGAAGGACTGCCCGTCAGTTCTGGGACATGTAAGCTACGTTCGGTTGAGGAGAACAATATGCCAGAAGAAGGGCAATGGAGGCCTTCTTTCCTTAAGCCACTAGAACGTGTATATGTGAACTGCAGATGTATATCTCCCTTGTACGCACGTGGGAAGTACAAAACTCAAAGGGAAAGTGCAGGGAGAATGCTCTGTGTTCCCTTTGGAAAAGAGCTTGAAGGGAACCTTTTTTTCCTCACTGGGATTTAGAGCGTTGCAGGCTCAATTGTGGCAGGGAAACACTGTTGTGCCATATCTTCTCTTCTTAACACAATCCATTTCTCGTCCCAGAAATAGGCAGGCCCCAGGTCCAAGGCAGCCAGTGTCAAAGCGGTGCTTAAACTCCAGCAAGCGTTTATGATGTAATAGGCCACCAGGCTGTGCACTAGATTCTAAGATGTAGGCGACGGAGTGCCCGACACTTCTGGGACCGGTAAGCCCCGTTCAGTGGAGGAGAACTATATGCCAAAAGAAGGGCAATGGAGACCTTCTTTTCTTAAGCCACTAGAAGCTCTAAATGTGAACAGCAGATATATCTCCTTCCTACCGCACCTGGGAAGTACAAAACACAGAACGAAGGCCCAGGGGGAATGCTCTGTGCTCCTTGTGGAGAATAGAGCTTGAAAACTGACCTGAAAACGTTCAGTGTTTTCGGAAGCCACTAGAAGGTGTCAATGTGAACAACATAAGTATCTACCTTCTACAACACCGGGAAGCCCCAAAGACCGCAGGAAGGAAAAGGGAGAGTGCTTTGTGGTCCCTTTGGAAAACAGGGTTTGAAGGGATTCCCTAAGGATTGTTAGTGAATGGGTAAACCACATGGGACGACTAGCATCGAGCTCAAGCTCTCTGTTTCTCGTCACACAGAGAGGCAGGCCGCAGGTCCAAGGCAGCGTGTGTCAAAGTGGTGCCTTAAATGCAGGAAGCTTTTACGGTGTCTTAGGCCATGTGTCTCTGCACTAGGATGCAAAATGTAAAGGAAGGACTGCCTGACACTACTGGGAGCTGTAAGCCACTTTCAGTTGAGGACAACTATATGCCAAAAGAAGGGCAATGGAGGCCTTCTTACCATAAGCCACTAGAACGTGTAAATGTGAGCAGCAGATGTATCGCCCTTCTACCGCTCCTGGCAAGTACAAAACTCAAAGGGAAAGTGCAGGGAGAATGCTCTGTGTTCCCTTTGGAAAAGAGCTTGAAGGGAAACGTTTTTTTCCTCACTGGAATTTACAGCGTTGCAGGCTCAATTGTAGCAGGGAAACACTGTTGTGCCATATCTTCTCTTCTTAACACAATCCATTTCTCGTCCCAGAAAGAGGCAGGCCCCATATCCAAGGCAGCCTGTTTCAAAACGGTGCTTAAACTCCAGCATGCGTTTATGATGTCATAGGCCACTAGGCTGTGCACTAGATTCTAAGATGTAGGCGACGGAGTGCCCGACACTTCTGGGACTGGTAAGCCCCGTTCAGTGTAGGAGAACTATATGCCAAAAGAAGGGCAATGGAGACCTTCTTTTCTTAAGCCACTAGAAGCTCTAAATGTGAACAGCAGATGTATATCCTTCCTACCACCCCTGGGAAGTACAAAACACAGAACGAAGGCGCAGGGGGAATGCTCTGTGGTCCTTGTGGAGAATAGGGCTTGAAAACTGACCTGAAAACGTTCAGCGTTTTCGGAAGCCACTAGAAGGTGTCGATGTGAACAACAGAAGTATCTACCTTCTACAGCACCGGGAAGCCCCAAAGACCGCAGGAAGGCAAAGGGAGAGTGCTTTGTGGTCCCTTTGGAAAACAGGGTTTGAAGGGATTCACTAAGGATTGTTAGTGAATGGGTAAACCACATGGGACGACTAGCATCGAGCTCAAGCTCTCTGTTTCTCGTCACACAGAGAGGCAGGCCGCAGGTCCAAGGCAGTGTGTGTCAAAGCGGTGCTTTAAATGCAGGAAGCTTTTACGGTGTCTTAGGCCATGTGTCTCTGCACTAGGATGCAACATGTAAACGACGGACTGCCTGACACTACTGGGAGCTGTAAGCCACTTTCAGTTGAGGACAACTATATGCCAATAGAAGGGCAATGGAGGCCTTCTTTCCTTAAGCCACTAGAACGTGTAAATGTGAACAGCAGATGTATCTCCCTTCTACCGCACCTGGCAAGTACCAAACTCAAAGGGAAAGTGCAGGGAGAATTCTCTGTGTTCCCTTTGGAAAAGAGCTTGAAGGGAAACGTTTCTTTCCTCACTGGGATTTAGAGCGTTGCAGGCTCCATTGTGGCAGGGAAACACTGTTGTGCCATATCTTCTCTTCTTAACACAATCCATTTCTCGTCCCAGAAAGAGGCAGGCCCCACATCCAAGGCAGCCTGTTTCAAAGCGGTGCTTAAACTCCAGCATGCTTTTATGATGTCATAGGCCACTAGGCTGTGCACTAGATTCTAAGATGTAGGCGACGGAGTGCCCGACACTTCTGGGACCGGTAAGCCCCGTTCAGTGGAGGAGAACTATATGCCAAAAGAAGGGCAATTGAGACCTTCTTTTCTTAAGCCACTAGAAGCTCTAAATGTGAACAGCAGATGTATCTCCTTCCTACCACCCCTGGGAAGTACAAAACACAGAACGAAGGCGCAGGGGGAATGCTCTGTGGTCCTTGTGGAGAATAGGGCTTGAAAACTGACCTGAAAACGTTCAGCGTTTTCGGAAGCCACTAGAAGGTGTCGATGTGAACAACAGAAGTATCTACCTTCTACAGCACCGGGAAGCCCCAAAGACCGCAGGAAGGCAAAGGGAGAGTGCTTTGTGGTCCCTTTGGAAAACAGGGTTTGAAGGGATTCACTAAGGATTGTTAGTGAATGGGTAAACCACATGGGACGACTAGCATCGAGCTCAAGCTCTCTGTTTCTCGTCACACAGAGAGGCAGGCCGCAGGTCCAAGGCAGTGTGTGTCAAAGCGGTGCTTTAAATGCAGGAAGCTTTTACGGTGTCTTAGGCCATGTGTCTCTGCACTAGGATGCAACATGTAAACGACGGACTGCCTGACACTACTGGGAGCTGTAAGCCACTTTCAGTTGAGGACAACTATATGCCAATAGAAGGGCAATGGAGGCCTTCTTTCCTTAAGCCACTAGAACGTGTAAATGTGAACAGCAGATGTATCTCCCTTCTACCGCACCTGGCAAGTACCAAACTCAAAGGGAAAGTGCAGGGAGAATGCTCTGTGTTCCCTTTGGAAAAGAGCTTGAAGGGAAACGTTTCTTTCCTCACTGGGATTTAGAGCGTTGCAGGCTCCATTGTGGCAGGGAAACACTGTTGTGCCATATCTTCTCTTCTTAACACAATCCATTTCTCGTCCCAGAAAGAGGCAGGCCCCAGATCCAAGGCAGCCTGTTTCAAAGCGGTGCTTAAACTCCAGCATGCGTTTATGATGTCATAGGCCACCAGGCTGTGCACTAGATTCTAAGATGTAGGCGACGGAGTGCCCGACACTTCTGGGACCGGTAAGCCACGTTCAGTGGAGGAGAACTATATGCCAAAAGAAGGGCAATGGAGACCTTCTTTTCTTAAGCCACTAGAAGCTCTAAATGTGAACAGCAGATGTATCTCCTTCCTACCGCACCTGGGAAGTACAAAACACAGAACGAAGGCCCAGGGGGAATGCTCTGTGGTCCTTGTGGAGAATAGGGCTTGAAAACTGACCTGAAAACGTTCAGCGTTTTCGGAAGCCACTAGAAGGTGTCGATGTGAACAACAAAAGTATCTACCTTCTACAGCACGGGGAAGCCCCAAAGACCGCAGGAAGGCAAAGGGAGAGTGCTTTGTGGTCCCTTTGGAAAACAGGGTTTGAAGGGATTCCCTAAGGATTGTTAGTGAATAGGTAAACCACATGGGACGACTAGCATCGAGCTCAAGCTCTCTGTTTCTCGTCACACAGAGAGGCAGGCCGCAGGTCCAAGGCAGCGTGTGTCAAAGCGGTGCTTTAAATGCAGGAAGCTTTTACGGTGTCTTAGGCCATGTGTCTCTGCACTAGGATGCAACATGTAAAGGAAGGACTGCCTGACACTACTGGGAGCTGTAAGCCACTTTCAGTTGAGGACAACTATATGCCAAAAGGAGGGCAATGGAGGCCTTCTTTCCTTAAGCCACTAGAACGTGTAAATGTGAGCAGCAGATGTATCTCCCTTCTACCGCACCTGGCAAGTACAAAACTCAAAGGGAAAGTGCAGGGAGAATGCTCTGTGTTCCCTTTGGAAAAGAGCTTGAAGGGAAACGTTTTTTTCCTCACTGGAATTTACAGCGTTGCAGGCTCAATTGTAGCAGGGAAACACTGTTGTGCCATATCTTCTCTTCTTAACACAATCCATTTCTCGTCCCAGAAAGAGGCAGGCCCCATATCCAAGGCAGCCTGTTTCAAAACGGTGCTTAAACTCCAGCATGCGTTTATGATGTCATAGGCCACTAGGCTGTGCACTAGATTCTAAGATGTAGGCGACGGAGTGCCCGACACTTCTGGGACTGGTAAGCCCCGTTCAGTGTAGGAGAACTATATGCCAAAAGAAGGGCAATGGAGACCTTCTTTTCTTAAGCCACTAGAAGCTCTAAATGTGAACAGCAGATGTATCTCCTTCCTACCACCCCTGGGAAGTACAAAACACAGAACGAAGGCGCAGGGGGAATGCTCTGTGGTCCTTGTGGAGAATAGGGCTTGAAAACTGACCTGAAAACGTTCAGCGTTTTCGGAAGCCACTAGAAGGTGTCGATGTGAACAACAGAAGTATCTACCTTCTACAGCACCGGGAAGCCCCAAAGACCGCAGGAAGGCAAAGGGAGAGGGCTTTGTGGTCCCTTTGGAAAACAGGGTTTGAAGGGATTCACTAAGGATTGTTAGTGAATGGGTAAACCACATGGGACGACTAGCATCGAGCTCAAGCTCTCTGTTTCTCGTCACACAGAGAGGCAGGCCGCAGGTCCAAGGCAGCGTGTGTCAAAGCGGTGCTTTAAATGCAGGAAGCTTTTACGGTGTCTTAGGCCATGTGTCTCTGCACTAGGATGCAACATGTAAACGACGGACTGCCTGACACTACTGGGAGCTGTAAGCCACTTTCAGTTGAGGACAACTATATGCCAATAGAAGGGCAATGGAGGCCTTCTTTCCTTAAGCCACTAGAACGTGTAAATGTGAGCAGCAGATGTATCTCCCTTCTACCGCACCTGGCAAGTACAAAACTCAAAGGGAAAGTGCAGGGAGAATGCTCTGTGTTCCCTTTGGAAAAGAGCTTGAAGGGAAACGTTTTTTTCCTCACTGGAATTTTACAGCTTTGCAGGCTCAATTGTGGCAGGGAAACACTGTTGTTCCATATCTTCTCTTCTAAACACAATCCATTTCTCGTCCCAGAAAGAGGCAGGCCCCAGATCCAAGGCAGCCTGTTTCAAAGCGGTGCTTAAACTCCAGCAAGCGTTTATGGTGTCATAGGCCACTAGGCTGTGCACTAGATTCTAAGATGTAGGCGAAGGACTGCCCGTCAGTTCTGGGACATGTAAGCTACGTTCGGTTGAGGAGAACAATATGCCAGAAGAAGGGCAATGGAGGCCTTCTTTCCTTAAGCCACTAGAACGTGTATATGTGAACTGCAGATGTATATCTCCCTTGTACGCACGTGGGAAGTACAAAACTCAAAGGGAAAGTGCAGGGAGAATGCTCTGTGTTCCCTTTGGAAAAGAGCTTGAAGGGAACCTTTTTTTCCTCA
The DNA here is from genome assembly GCF_964341445.2 of Mesoplodon mirus. NCBI lineage: Eukaryota > Metazoa > Chordata > Mammalia > Artiodactyla > Ziphiidae > Mesoplodon > Mesoplodon mirus. The sequence continues at coordinate 231,360 of NW_028295484.1, forward strand.
CTGGGATTTAGAGCGTTGCAGGCTCAATTGTGGCAGGGAAACACTGTTGTGCCATATCTTCTCTTCTTAACACAATCCATTTCTCGTCCCAGAAATAGGCAGGCCCCAGGTCCAAGGCAGCCAGTGTCAAAGCGGTGCTTAAACTCCAGCAAGCGTTTATGATGTAATAGGCCACCAGGCTGTGCACTAGATTCTAAGATGTAGGCGACGGAGTGCCCGACACTTCTGGGACCGGTAAGCCCCGTTCAGTGGAGGAGAACTATATGCCAAAAGAAGGGCAATGGAGACCTTCTTTTCTTAAGCCACTAGAAGCTCTAAATGTGAACAGCAGATATATCTCCTTCCTACCGCACCTGGGAAGTACAAAACACAGAACGAAGGCCCAGGGGGAATGCTCTGTGCTCCTTGTGGAGAATAGAGCTTGAAAACTGACCTGAAAACGTTCAGCGTTTTCGGAAGCCACTAGAAGGTGTCAATGTGAACAGAAGTATCTACCTTCTACAACACCGGGAAACCCCAAAGACCGCAGGAAGGCAAAGGGAGAGTGCTTTGTGGTCCCTTTGGAAAACAGGGTTTGAAGGGATTCCCTAAGGATTGTTAGTGAATAGGTAAACCACATGGGACGACTAGCATCGAGCTCAAGCTCTCTGTTTCTCGTCACACAGAGAGGCAGGCCGCAGGTCCAAGGCAGCGTGTGTCAAAGAGGTGCTTTAAATGCAGGAAGCTTTTACGGTGTCTTAGGCCATGTGTCTCTGCACTAGGATGCAACATGTAAACGACGGACTGCCTGACACAACTGGGAGCTGTAAGCCACTTTCAGTTGAGGACAACTATATGCCAATAGAAGGGCAATGGAGGCCTTCTTTCCTTAAGCCACTAGAACGTGTAAATATGAACAGCAGATGTATCTCCCTTATACCGCACCTGGCAAGTACAAAACTCAAAGGGAAAGTGCAGGGAGAATGCTCTGTGTTCCCTTTGGAAAAGAGCTTGAAGGGAAACGTTTTTTCCTCACTGGAATTTTACAGCTTTGCAGGCTCAATTGTGGCAGGGAAACACTGTTGTGCCATATCTTCTCTTCTTAACACAATCCATTTCTCGTCCCAGAAAGAGGCAGGCCCCAGATCCAAGGCAGCCTCTTTCAAAGCGGTGCTTAAACTCCAGCAAGCGTTTATGGTGTCATAGGCCACTAGGCTGTGCACTAGATTCTAAAATGTAGGCGAAGGACTGCCCGTCAGTTCTGGGACCTGTAAGCTACGTTCGGTTGAGGAGAACTATATGCCAGAAGAAGGGCAATGGAGGCCTTCTTTCCTTAAGCCACTAGAACGTTTAAATGTGAACTGCAGATGTATATCTCCCTTGTACGCACGTGGGAAGTACAAAACTCAAAGGGAAAGTGCAGGGAGAATGCTCAGTGTTCCCTTTGGAAAAGATAGCTTGAAGGGAAACTTTTTTTCTTCACTGGGATTTAGAGCGTTGCAGGCTCCATTGTGGCAGGGAAACACTGTTGTGCCATATCTTCTCTTCTTAACACAATCCATTTCTCGTCCCAGAAAGAGGCAGGCCCCAGATCCAAGGCAGCCTGTTTCAAAGCGGTGCTTAAACTCCAGCATGCGTTTATGATGTCATAGGCCACTAGGCTGTGCACTAGATTCTAAGATGTAGGCGACGGAGTGCCCGACACTTCTGGGACCGGTAAGCCCCGTTCAGTGTAGGAGAACTATATGCCAAAAGAAGGGCAATGGAGACCTTCTTTTCTTAAGCCACTAGAAGCTCTAAATGTGAACAGCAGATGTATCTCCTTCCTACCGCACCTGGGAAGTACAAAACACAGAACGAAGGCCCAGGGGGAATGCTCTGTGATCCTTGTGGAGAATAGGGCTTGAAAACTGACCTGAAAACGTTCAGCGTTTTCGGAAGCCACTAGAAGGTGTCGATGTGAACAACAGAAGTATCTACCTTGTACAGCACGGGGAAGCGCCAAAGACCGCAGGAAGGCAAAGGGAGAGTGCTTTGTGGTCCCTTTGGAAAACAGGGTTTGAAGGGATTCCCTAAGGATTGTTAGTGAATAGGTAAACCACATGGGACGACTAGCATCGAGCTCAAGCTCTCTGTTTCTCGTCACACAGAGAGGCAGGCCGCAGGTCCAAGGCAGCGTGTGTCAAAGCGGTGCTTTAAATGCAGGAAGCTTTTACGGTGTCTTAGGCCATGTGTCTCTGCACTAGGATGCAACATGTAAAGGAAGGACTGCCTGACACTACTGGGAGCTGTAAGCCACTTTCAGTTGAGGACAACTATATGCCAAAAGAAGGGCAATGGAGGCCTTCTTTCCTTAAGCCACTAGAACGTGTAAATGTGAGCAGCAGATGTATCTCCCTTCTACCGCACCTGGCAAGTACAAAACTCAAAGGGAAATTGCAGGGAGAATGCTCTGTGTTCCCTTTGGAAAAGAGCTTGAAGGGAAACGTTTTTTTCCTCACTGGAATTTACAACGTTGCAGGCTCAATTGTAGCAGGGAAACACTGTTGTGCCATATCTTCTCTTCTTAACACAATCCATTTCTCGTCCCAGAAAGAGGCAGGCCCCATATCCAAGGCAGCCTGTTTCAAAACGGTGCTTAAACTCCAGCATGCGTTTATGATGTCATAGGCCACTAGGCTGTGCACTAGATTCTAAGATGTAGGCGACGGAGTGCCCGACACTTCTGGGACCGGTAAGCCCCGTTCAGTGTAGGAGAACTATATGCCAAAAGAAGGGCAATGGAGACCTTCTTTTCTTAAGCCACTAGAAGCTCTAAATGTGAACAGCAGATGTATCTCCTTCCTACCACCCCTGGGAAGTACAAAACACAGAACGAAGGCGCAGGGGGAATGCTCTGTGGTCCTTGTGGAGAATAGGGCTTGAAAACTGACCTGAAAACGTTCAGCGTTTTCGGAAGCCACTAGAAGGTGTCGATGTGAACAACAGAAGTATCTACCTTCTACAGCACCGGGAAGCCCCAAAGACCGCAGGAAGGCAAAGCGAGAGTGCTTTGTGGTCCCTTTGGAAAACAGGGTTTGAAGGGATTCACTAAGGATTGTTAGTGAATGGGTAAACCACATGGGACGACTAGCATCGAGCTCAAGCTCTCTGTTTCTCGTCACACAGAGAGGCAGGCCGCAGGTCCAAGGCAGCGTGTGTCAAAGCGGTGCTTTAAATGCAGGAAGCTTTTACGGTGTCTTAGGCCATGTGTCTCTGCACTAGGATGCAACATGTAAACGACGGACTGCCTGACACTACTGGGAGCTGTAAGCCACTTTCAGTTGAGGACAACTATATGCCAATAGAAGGGCAATGGAGGCCTTCTTTCCTTAAGCCACTAGAACGTGTAAATGTGAGCAGCAGATGTATCTCCCTTCTACCGCACCTGGCAAGTACAAAACTCAAAGGGAAAGTGCAGGGAGAATGCTCTGTGTTCCCTTTGGAAAAGAGCTTGAAGGGAAACGTTTTTTTCCTCACTGGAATTTTACAGCTTTGCAGGCTCAATTGTGGCAGGGAAACACTGTTGTTCCATATCTTCTCTTCTAAACACAATCCATTTCTCGTCCCAGAAAGAGGCAGGCCCCAGATCCAAGGCAGCCTGTTTCAAAGCGGTGCTTAAACTCCAGCAAGCGTTTATGGTGTCATAGGCCACTAGGCTGTGCACTAGATTCTAAGATGTAGGCGAAGGACTGCCCGTCAGTTCTGGGACATGTAAGCTACGTTCGGTTGAGGAGAACAATATGCCAGAAGAAGGGCAATGGAGGCCTTCTTTCCTTAAGCCACTAGAACGTGTATATGTGAACTGCAGATGTATATCTCCCTTGTACGCACGTTGAAAGTACAAAACTCAAAGGGAAAGTGCAGGGAGAATGCTCTGTGTTCCCTTTGGAAAAGAGCTTGAAGGGAACCTTTTTTTCCTCACTGGGATTTAGAGCGTTGCAGGCTCAATTGTGGCAGGGAAACACTGTTGTGCCATATCTTCTCTTCTTAACACAATCCATTTCTCGTCCCAGAAGTAGGCAGGCCCCAGGTCCAAGGCAGCCAGTGTCAAAGCGGTGCTTAAACTCCAGCAAGCGTTTATGATGTAATAGGCCACCAGGCTGTGCACTAGATTCTAAGATGTAGGCGACGGAGTGCCCGACACTTCTGGGACCGGTAAGCCCCGTTCAGTGGAGGAGAACTATATGCCAAAAGAAGGGCAATGGAGACCTTCTTTTCTTAAGCCACTAGAAGCTCTAAATGTGAACAGCAGATATATCTCCTTCCTACCACCCCTGGGAAGTACAAAACAGAGAACGAAGGCCCAGGGGGAATGCTCTGTGCTCCTTGTGGAGAATAGAGCTTGAAAACTGACCTGAAAACGTTCAGCGTTTTCGGAAGCCACTAGAAGGTGTCAATGTGAACAACAGAAGTATCTACCTTCTACAACACCGGGAAACCCCAAAGACCGCAGGAAGGCAAAGGGAGAGTGCTTTGTGGTCCCTTTGGAAAACAGGGTTTGAAGGGATTCCCTAAGGATTGTTAGTGAATAGGTAAACCACATGGGACGACTAGCATCGAGCTCAAGCTCTCTGTTTCTCGTCACACAGAGAGGCAGGCCGCAGGTCCAAGGCAGCGTGTGTCAAAGCGGTGCTTTAAATGCAGGAAGCTTTTACGGTGTCTTAGGCCATGTGTCTCTGCACTAGGATGCAACATGTAAACGACGGACTGCCTGACACTACTGGGAGCTGTAAGCCACTTTCACTTGAGGACAACTATATGCCAATAGAAGGGCAATGGAGGCCTTCTTTCCTTAAGCCACTAGAACGTGTAAATGTGAACAGCAGATGTATCTCCCTTATACCGCACCTGGCAAGTACAAAACTCAAAGGGAAAGTGCAGGGAGAATGCTCTGTGTTCCCTTTGGAAAAGAGCTTGAAGGGAAACGTTTTTTCCTCACTGGAATTTTACAGCTTTGCAGGCTCAATAGTGGCAGGGAAACACTGTTGTTCCATATCTTCTCTTCTTAACACAATCCATTTCTCCCCCCAGAAAGAGGCAGGCCCCAGATCCAAGGCAGCCTGTTTCAAAGCGGTGCTTAAACTCCAGCATGCGTTTATGATGTCATAGGCCACTAGGCTGTGCACTAGATTCTAAGATGTAGGCGACGGAGTGCCCGACACTTCTGGGACCGGTAAGCCCCGTTCAGTGTAGGAGAACTATATGCCAAAAGAAGGGCAATGGAGACCTTCTTTTCTTAAGCCACTAGAAGCTCTAAATGTGAACAGCAGATGTATCTCCTTCCTACCGCACCTGGGAAGTACAAAACACAGAACGAAGGCACAGGGGGAATGCTCTGTGATCCTTGTGGAGAATAGGGCTTGAAAACTGACCTGAAAACGTTCAGCGTTTTCGGAAGCCACTAGAAGGTGTCGATGTGAACAACAGAAGTATCTACCTTGTACAGCACCGGGAAGCCCCAAAGACCGCAGGAAGGCAAAGGGAGAGTGCTTTGTGGTCCCTTTGGAAAGCAGGGTTTGAAGGGATTCACTAAGGATTGTTAGTGAATAGGTAAAACACATGGGACGACTAGCATCGAGCTCAAGCTCTCTGTTTCTCGTCACACAGAGAGGCAGGCCGCAGGTCCAAGGCAGCGTGTGTCAAAGCGGTGCTTTAAATGCAGGAAGCTTTTACAGTGTCTTAGGCCATGTGTCTCTGCACTAGGATGCAACATGTAAACGACGGACTGCCTGACACTACTGGGAGCTGTAAGCCACTTTCAGGTGAGGACAACTATATGCCAATAGAAGGGCAATGGAGGCCTTCTTTCCTTAAGCCACTAAAACGTGTAAATGTGAACAGCAGATGTATCTCCCTTCTACCGCACCTGGCAAGTACAAAACTCAAAGGGAAAGTGCAGGGAGAAAGCTCTGTGTTCCCTTTGGAAAAGAGCTTGAAGGGAAACGTTTTTTTCCTCACTGGAATTTTACAGCTGTGCAGGCTCAATTGTGGCAGGGAAACACTGTTGTTCCATATCTTCTCTTCTAAACACAATCCATTTCTCGTCCCAGAAAGAGGCAGGCCCCAGATCCAAGGCAGCCTGTTTCAAAGCGGTGCTTAAACTCCAGCATGCATTTATGATGTCATAGGCCACTAGGCTGTGCACTAGATTCTAAGATGTAGGCGACGGAGTGCCCGACACTTCTGGGACCGGTAAGCCCCGTTCAGTGTAGGAGAACTATATGCCAAAAGAAGGGCAATGGAGACCTTCTTTTCTTAAGCCACTAGAAGCTCTAAATGTGAACAGCAGATGTATCTCCTTCCTACCACCCCTGGGATGTACAAAACACAGAACGAAGGCGCAGGGGGAATGCTCTGTGGTCCTTGTGGAGAATAGGGCTTGAAAACTGACCTGAAAACGTTCAGCGTTTTCGGAAGCCACTAGAAGGTGTCGATGTGAACAACAGAAGTATCTACCTTGTACAGCACCGGGAAGCCCCAAAGACCGCAGGAAGGCAAAGGGAGAGTGCTTTGTGGTCCCTTTGGAAAACAGGGTTTGAAGGGATTCACTAAGGATTGTTAGTGAATAGGTAAAACACATCGGACGACTAGCATCGAGCTCAAGCTCTCTGTTTCTCGTCACACAGAGAGGCAGGCCGCAGGTCCAAGGCAGCGTGTGTCAAAGCGGTGCTTTAAATGCAGGAAGCTTTTACGGTGTCTTAGGCCATGTGTCTCTGCACTAGGATGCAACATGTAAACGACGGACTGCCTGACACTACTGGGAGCTGTAAGCCACTTTCACTTGAGGACAACTATATGCCAATAGAAGGGCAATGGAGGCCTTCTTTCCTTAAGCCACTAGAACGTGTAAATGTGAACAGCAGATGTATCTCCCTTCTACCGCACCTGGCAAGTACAAAACTCAAAGGGAAAGTGCAGGGAGAATGCTCTGTGTTCCCTTTGGAAAAGAGCTTGAAGGGAAACGTTTTTATCCTCACTGGAATTTTACAGCTTTGCAGGCTCAATTGTGGCAGGGAAACACTGTTGTTCCATATCTTCTCTTCTAAACACAATCCATTTCTCGTCCCAGAAAGAGGCAGGCCCCAGATCCAAGGCAGCCTGTTTCAAAGCGGTGCTTAAACTCCAGCAAGCGTTTATGGTGTCATAGGCCACTAGGCTGTGCACTAGATTCTAAGATGTAGGCGAAGGACTGCCCGTCTGTTCTGGGACCTGTAAGCTACTTTCGGATGAGGAGAACCAAATGCCAGAAGAAGGGCAATGGAGGCCTTCTTTCCTTAAGTCACTAGAACGTGTAAATGTGAACTGCAGATGTATATCTCCCTTCTACCGCACCTGGGAAGTACAAAACTCAAAGGGAAAGTGCAGGGAGAATGCTCTGTGTTCCCTTTGGAAAAGAGCTTGAAGGGAACGTTTTTTTCCTCACTGGGATTTAGAGCGTTGCAGGCTCAATTGTGGCAGGGAAACACTGTTGTGCCATATCTTCTCTTCTTAACACAATCCATTTCTCGTCCCAGAAATAGGCAGGCCCCAGGTCCAAGGCAGCCAGTGTCAAAGCGGTGCTTAAACTCCAGCAAGCGTTTATGATGTAATAGGCCACCAGGCTGTGCACTAGATTCTAAGATGTAGGCGACGGAGTGCCCGACACTTCTGGGACCGGTAAGCCCCGTTCAGTGGAGGAGAACTATATGCCAAAAGAAGGGCAATGGAGACCTTCTTTTCTTAAGCCACTAGAAGCTCTAAATGTGAACAGCAGATGTATCTCCTTCCTACCACCCCTGGGAAGTACAAAACCCAGAACGAAGGCGCAGGGGGAATGCTCTGTGGTCCTTGTGGAGAATAGGGCTTGAAAACTGACCTGAAAACGTTCAGCGTTTTCGGAAGCCACTAGAAGGTGTCGATGTGAACAACAGAACTATCTACCTTCTACAGCACCGGGAAGCCCCAAAGACCGCAGGAAGGCAAAGGGAGAGTGCTTTGTGGTCCCTTTGGAAAACAGGGTTTGAAGGGATTCACTAAGGATTGTTAGTGAATGGGTAAACCACATGGGACGACTAGCATCGAGCTCAAGCTCTCTGTTTCTCGTCACACAGAGAGGCAGGCCGCAGGTCCAAGGCAGCGTGTGTCAAAGCGGTGCTTTAAATGCAGGAAGCTTTTACGGTGTCTTAGGCCATGTGTCTCTGCACTAGGATGCAACATGTAAACGACGGACTGCCTGACACTACTGGGAGCTGTAAGCCACTTTCAGTTGAGGACAACTATATGCCAATAGAAGGGCAATGGAGGCCTTCTTTCCTTAAGCCACTAGAACGTGTAAATGTGAGCAGCAGATGTATCTCCCTTCTACCGCACCTGGCAAGTACAAAACTCAAAGGGAAAGTGCAGGGAGAATGCTCTGTGTTCCCTTTGGAAAAGAGCTTGAAGGGAAACGTTTTTTTCCTCACTGGAATTTTACAGCTTTGCAGGCTCAATTGTGGCAGGGAAACACTTTTGTTCCATATCTTCTCTTCTTAACACAATCCATTTCTCGTCCCAGAAAGAGGCAGGCCCCAGATCCAAGGCAGCCTCTTTCAAAGCGGTGCTTAAACTCCAGCAAGCGTTTATGGTGTCATAGGCCACTAGGCTGTGCACTAGATTCTAAAATGTAGGCGAAGGACTGCCCGTCAGTTCTGGGACCTGTAAGCTACGTTCGGTTGAGGAGAACTATATGCCAGAAGAAGGGCAATGGAGGCCTTCTTTCCTTAAGCCACTAGAACGTTTAAATGTGAACTGCAGATGTATATCTCCCTTGTACGCACGTGGGAAGTACAAAACTCAAAGGGAAAGTGCAGGGAGAATGCTCAGTGTTCCCTTTGGAAAAGATAGCTTGAAGGGAAACTTTTTTTCTTCACTGGGATTTAGAGCGTTGCAGGCTCCATTGTGGCAGGGAAACACTGTTGTGCCATATCTTCTCTTCTTAACACAATCCATTTCTCGTCCCAGAAATAGGCAGGCCCCAGGTCCAAGGCAGCCAGTGTCAAAGCGGTGCTTAAACTCCAGCAAGCGTTTATGATGTAATAGGCCACCAGGCTGTGCACTAGATTCTAAGATGTAGGCGACGGAGTTCCCGACACTTCTGGGACCGGTAAGCCCCGTTCAGTGGAGGAGAACTATATGCCAAAAGAAGGGCAATGGAGACCTTCTTTTCTTAAGCCACTAGAAGCTCTAAATGTGAACAGCAGATATATCTCCTTCCTACCGCACCTGGGAAGTACAAAACACAGAACGAAGGCGCAGGGGGAATGCTCTGTGGTCCTTGTGGAGAATAGGGCTTGAAAACTGACCTGAAAACGTTCAGCGTTTTCGGAAGCCACTAGAAGGTGTCGATGTGAACAACAGAAGTATCTACCTTGTACAGCACCGGGAAGCCCCAAAGACCGCAGGAAGGCAAAGGGAGAGTGCTTTGTGGTCCCTTTGGAAAACAGGGTTTGAAGGGATTCACTAAGGATTGTTAGTGAATGGGTAAACCACATGGGACGACTAGCATCGAGCTCAAGCTCTCTGTTTCTCGTCACACAGAGAGGCAGGCCGCAGGTCCAAAGCAGCGTGTGTCAAAGCGGTGCTTTAAAAGCAGGAAGCTTTTACGGTGTCTTAGGCCATGTGTCTCTGCACTAGGATGCAACATGTAAACGACGGACTGCCTGACACTACTGGGAGCTGTAAGCCACTTTCAGTTGAGGACAACTATATGCCAATAGAAGGGCAATGGAGGCCTTCTTTCCTTAAGCCACTAGAACGTGAAAATGTGAGCAGCAGATGAATCTCCCTTCTACCGCACCTGGCAAGTACAAAACTCAAAGGGAAAGTGCAGGGAGAATGCTCTGTGTTCCCTTTGGAAAAGAGCTTGAAGGGAAACGTTTTTTTCCTCACTGGAATTTTACAGCTTTGCAGGCTCAATTGTGGCAGGGAAACACTGTTGTTCCATATCTTCTCTTCTAAACACAATCCATTTCTCGTCCCAGAAAGAGGCAGGCCCCAGATCCAAGGCAGCCTGTTTCAAAGCGGTGCTTAAACTCCAGCAAGCGTTTATGGTGTCATAGGCCACTAGGCTGTGCACTAGATTCTAAGATGTAGGCGAAGGACTGCCCGTCAGTTCTGGGACATGTAAGCTACGTTCGGTTGAGGAGAACAATATGCCAGAAGAAGGGCAATGGAGGCCTTCTTTCCTTAAGCCACTAGAACGTGTATATGTGAACTGCAGATGTATATCTCCCTTGTACGCACGTGGGAAGTACAAAACTCAAAGGGAAAGTGCAGGGAGAATGCTCTGTGTTCCCTTTGGAAAAGAGCTTGAAGGGAACCTTTTTTTCCTCACTGGGATTTAGAGCGTTGCAGGCTCAATTGTGGCAGGGAAACACTGTTGTGCCATATCTTCTCTTCTTAACACAATCCATTTCTCGTCCCAGAAATAGGCAGGCCCCAGGTCCAAGGCAGCCAGTGTCAAAGCGGTGCTTAAACTCCAGCAAGCGTTTATGATGTAATAGGCCACCAGGCTGTGCACTAGATTCTAAGATGTAGGCGACGGAGTGCCCGACACTTCTGGGACCGGTAAGCCCCGTTCAGTGGAGGAGAACTATATGCCAAAAGAAGGGCAATGGAGACCTTCTTTTCTTAAGCCACTAGAAGCTCTAAATGTGAACAGCAGATATATCTCCTTCCTACCGCACCTGGGAAGTACAAAACACAGAACGAAGGCCCAGGGGGAATGCTCTGTGCTCCTTGTGGAGAATAGAGCTTCAAAACTGACCTGAAAACGTTCAGTGTTTTCGGAAGCCACTAGAAGGTGTCAATGTGAACAACAGAACTATCTACCTTCTACAACACCGGGAAGCCCCAAAGACCGCAGGAAGGCAAAGGGAGAGTGCTTTGTGGTCCCTTTGGAAAACAGGGTTTGAAGGGATTCCCTAAGGATTGTTAGTGAATAGGTAAACCACATGGGACGACTAGCATCGAGCTCAAGCTCTCTGTTTCTCGTCACACAGAGAGGCAGGCCGCAGGTCCAAGGCAGCGTGTGTCAAAGCGGTGCTTTAAATGCAGGAAGCTTTTACGGTGTCTTAGGCCATGTGTCTCTGCACTAGGATGCAACATGTAAACGACGGACTGCCTGACACTACTGGGAGCTGTAAGCCACTTTCAGTTGAGGACAACTATATGCCAATAGAAGGGCAATGGAGGCCTTCTTTCCTTAAGCCACTAGAACGTGTAAATGTGAACAGCAGATGTATCTCCCTTATACCGCACCTGGCAAGTACAAAACTCAAAGGGAAAGTGCAGGGAGAATGCTCTGTGTTCCCTTTGGAAAAGAGCTTGAAGGGAAACGTTTTTTCCTCACTGGAATTTTACAGCTTTGCAGGCTCAATTGTGGCAGGGAAACACTGTTGTGCCATATCTTCTCTTCTTAACACAATCCATTTCTCGTCCCAGAAAGAGGCAGGCCCCAGATCCAAGGCAGCCTCTTTCAAAGCGGTGCTTAAACTCCAGCAAGCGTTTATGGTGTCATAGGCCACTAGGCTGTGCACTAGATTCTAAAATGTAGGCGAAGGACTGCCCGTCAGTTCTGGGACCTGTAAGCTACGTTCGGTTGAGGAGAACTATATGCCAGAAGAAGGGCAATGGAGGCCTTCTTTCCTTAAGCCACTAGAACGTTTAAATGTGAACTGCAGATGTATATCTCCCTTGTACGCACGTGGGAAGTACAAAACTCAAAGGGAAAGTGCAGGGAGAATGCTCAGTGTTCCCTTTGGAAAAGATAGCTTGAAGGGAAACTTTTTTTCTTCACTGGGATTTAGAGCGTTGCAGGCTCCATTGTGGCAGGGAAACACTGTTGTGCCATATCTTCTCTTCTTAACACAATCCATTTCTCGTCCCAGAAAGAGGCAGGCCCCAGATCCAAGGCAGCCTGTTTAAAAGCGGTGCTTAAACTCCAGCATGCGTTTATGATGTCATAGGCCACTAGGCTGTGCACTAGATTCTAAGATGTAGGCGACGGAGTGCCCGACACTTCTGGGACCGGTAAGCCCCGTTCAGTGTAGGAGAACTATATGCCAAAAGAAGGGCAATGGAGACCTTCTTTTCTTAAGCCACTAGAAGCTCTAAATGTGAACAGCAGATGTATCTCCTTCCTACCACACCTGGGAAGTACAAAACACAGAACGAAAGCACAGGGGGAATGCTCTGTGATCCTTGTGGAGAATAGGGCTTGAAAACTGACCTGAAAACGTTCAGCGTTTTCGGAAGCCCCTAGAAGGTGTCGATGTGAACAACAGAAGTATCTACCTTGTACAGCACCGGGAAGCCCCAAAGACCGCAGGAAGGCAAAGGGAGAGTGCTTTGTGGTCCCTTTGGAAAACAGGGTTTGAAGGGATTCACTAAGGATTGTTAGTGAATAGGTAAAACACATGGGACGACTAGCATCGAGCTCAAGCTCTCTGTTTCTCGTCACACAGAGAGGCAGGCCGCAGGTCCAAGGCAGCGTGTGTCAAAGCGGTGCTTTAAACGCAGGAAGCTTTTACGGTGTCTTAGGCCATGTGTCTCTGCACTAGGATGCAACATGTAAACGACGGACTGCCTGACACTACTGGGAGCTGTAAGCCACTTTCAGTTGAGGACAACTATATGCCAATAGAAGGGCAATGGAGGCCTTCTTTCCTTAAGCCACTAGAACGTGTAAATGTGAACAGCAGATGTATCTCCCTTCTACCGCACCTGGCAAGTACAAAACTCAAAGGGAAAGTGCAGGGAGAATGCTCTGTGTCCCCTTTGGAAAAGAGCTTGAAGGGAAACGTTTTTTTCCTCACTGGAATTTTACAGCTTTGCAGGCTCAATTGTGGCAGGGAAACACTGTTGTTCCATATCTTCTCTTCTTAACACAATCCATTTCTCCCCCCAGAAAGAGGCAGGCCCCAGGTACAAGGCAGCCTGTTTCAAAGCGGTGCTTAAACTCCAGCAAGCGTTTATGGTGTCATAGGCCACTAGGCTGTGCACTAGATTCTAAGATGTAGGCGAAGGACTGCCCGTCAGTTCTGGGACATGTAAGCTACGTTCGGTTGAGGAGAACAATATGCCAGAAGAAGGGCAATGGAGGCCTTCTTTCCTTAAGCCACTAGAACGTGTATATGTGAACTGCAGATGTATATCTCCCTTATACGCACGTGGGAAGTACAAAACTCAAAGGGAAAGTGCAGGGAGAATGCTCTGTGTTCCCTTTGGAAAAGAGAGCTTGAAGGGAACCTTTTTTTCCTCACTGGGATTTACAGCGTTGCAGGCTCCATTATGGCAGGGAAACACTGTTGTGCCATATCTTCTCTTCTTAACACAATCCATTTCTCGTCCCAGAAATAGGCAGGCCCCAGGTCCAAGGCAGCCAGTGTCAAAGCGGTGCTTAAACTCCAGCAAGCGTTTATGATGTAATAGGCCACCAGGCTGTGCACTAGATTCTAAGATGTAGGCGACGGAATGCCCGACACTTCTGGGACTGGTAAGCCACGTTCAGTGGAGGAGAACTATATGCCAAAAGAAGGGCAATGGAGACCTTCTTTTCTTAAGCCACTAGAAGCTCTAAATGTGAACAGCAGATGTATCTCCTTCCTACCGCACCTGGGAAGTACAAAACACAGAACGAAGGCCCAGGGGGAATGCTCTGTGCTCCTTGTGGAGAATAGAGCTTGAAAACTGACCTGAAAACGTTCAGTGTTTTCGGAAGCCACTAGAAGGTGTCGATGTGAACAACAGAAGTATCTACCTTCTACAACACCGGGAAGCCCCAAAGACCGCAGGAAGGCAAAGGGAGAGTGCTTTGTGGTCCCTTTGGAAAACAGGGTTTGAAGGGATTCCCTAAGGATTGTTAGTGAATAGGTAAACCACATGGGACGACTAGCATCGAGCTCAAGCTCTCTGTTTCTCGTCACACAGAGAGGCAGGCCGCAGGTCCAAGGCAGCGTGTGTCAAAGCGGTGCTTTAAATGCAGGAAGCTTTTATGGTGTCTTAGGCCATGTGTCTCTGCACTAGGATGCAACATGTAAAGGAAGGACTGCCTGACACTACTGGGAGCTGTAAGCCACTTTCAGTTGAGGACAACTATATGCCAAAAGAAGGGCAATGGAGGCCTTCTTTCCTTAAGCCACTAGAACGTGTAAATGTGAGCAGCAGATGTATCTCCCTTTTACCGCACCTGGCAAGTACAAAACTCAAAGGGAAAGTGCAGGGAGAATGCTCTGTGTTCCCTTTGGAAAAGAGCTTGAAGGGAAACGTTTCTTTCCTCACTGGAATTTACAGCGTTGCAGGCTCAATTGTGGCAGGGAAACACTGTTGTGCCATATCTTCTCTTCTTAACACAATCCATTTCTCGTCCCAGAAAGAGGCAGGCCCCACATCCAAGGCAGCCTGTTTCAAAGCGGTGCTTAAACTCCAGCATGCGTTTATGATGTCATAGGCCACTAGACTGTGCACTAGATTCTAAGATGTAGGCGACGGAGTGCCCGACACTTCTGGCACCGGTAAGCCCCGTTCAGTGGAGGAGAACTATATGCCAAAAGAAGGGCAATGGAGACCTTCTTTTCTTAAGCCACTAGAAGCTCTAAATGTGAACAGCAGATGTATCTCCTTCCTACCACCCCTGGGAAGTACAAAACACAGAACGAAGGCGCAGGGGGAATGCTCTGTGGTCCTTGTGGAGAATAGGGCTTGAAAACTGACCTGAAAACGTTCAGCGTTTTCGGAAGCCACTAGAAGGTGTCGATGTGAACAACAGAAGTATCTACCTTCTACAGCACCGGGAAGCCCCAAAGACCGCAGGAAGGCAAAGGGAGAGTGCTTTGTGGTCCCTTTGGAAAACAGGGTTTGAAGGGATTCACTAAGGATTGTTAGTGAATGGGTAAACCACATGGGACGACTAGCATCGAGCTCAAGCTCTCTGTTTCTCGTCACACAGAGAGGCAGGCCGCAGGTCCAAAGCAGCGTGTGTCAAAGCGGTGCTTTAAAAGCAGGAAGCTTTTACGGTGTCTTAGGCCATGTGTCTCTGCACTAGGATGCAACATGTAAACGACGGACTGCCTGACACTACTGGGAGCTGTAAGCCACTTTCAGTTGAGGACAACTATATGCCAATAGAAGGGCAATGGAGGCCTTCTTTCCTTAAGCCACTAGAACGTGAAAATGTGAGCAGCAGATGTATCTCCCTTCTACCGCACCTGGCAAGTACAAAACTCAAAGGGAAAGTGCAGGGAGAATGCTCTGTGTTCCCTTTGGAAAAGAGCTTGAAGGGAAACGTTTTTTTCCTCACTGGAATTTTACAGCTTTGCAGGCTCAATTGTGGCAGGGAAACACTGTTGTTCCATATCTTCTCTTCTAAACACAATCCATTTCTCGTCCCAGAAAGAGGCAGGCCCCAGATCCAAGGCAGCCTGTTTCAAAGCGGTGCTTAAACTCCAGCAAGCGTTTATGGTGTCATAGGCCACTAGGCTGTGCACTAGATTCTAAGATGTAGGCGAAGGACTGCCCGTCAGTTCTGGGACATGTAAGCTACGTTCGGTTGAGGAGAACAATATGCCAGAAGAAGGGCAATGGAGGCCTTCTTTCCTTAAGCCACTAGAACGTGTATATGTGAACTGCAGATGTATATCTCCCTTGTACGCACGTGGGAAGTACAAAACTCAAAGGGAAAGTGCAGGGAGAATGCTCTGTGTTCCCTTTGGAAAAGAGCTTGAAGGGAACCTTTTTTTCCTCACTGGGATTTAGAGCGTTGCAGGCTCAATTGTGGCAGGGAAACACTGTTGTGCCATATCTTCTCTTCTTAACACAATCCATTTCTCGTCCCAGAAATAGGCAGGCCCCAGGTCCAAGGCAGCCAGTGTCAAAGCGGTGCTTAAACTCCAGCAAGCGTTTATGATGTAATAGGCCACCAGGCTGTGCACTAGATTCTAAGATGTAGGCGACGGAGTGCCCGACACTTCTGGGACCGGTAAGCCCCGTTCAGTGGAGGAGAACTATATGCCAAAAGAAGGGCAATGGAGACCTTCTTTTCTTAAGCCACTAGAAGCTCTAAATGTGAACAGCAGATATATCTCCTTCCTACCGCACCTGGGAAGTACAAAACACAGAACGAAGGCCCAGGGGGAATGCTCTGTGCTCCTTGTGGAGAATAGAGCTTGAAAACTGACCTGAAAACGTTCAGTGTTTTCGGAAGCCACTAGAAGGTGTCGATGTGAACAACAGAAGTATCTACCTTCTACAACACCGGGAAGCCCCAAAGACCGCAGGAAGGCAAAGGGAGAGTGCTTTGTGGTCCCTTTGGAAAACAGGGTTTGAAGGGATTCCCTAAGGATTGTTAGTGAATAGGTAAACCACATGGGACGACTAGCATCGAGCTCAAGCTCTCTGTTTCTCGTCACACAGAGAGGCAGGCCGCAGGTCCAAGGCAGCGTGTGTCAAAGCGGTGCTTTAAATGCAGGAAGCTTTTATGGTGTCTTAGGCCATGTGTCTCTGCACTAGGATGCAACATGTAAAGGAAGGACTGCCTGACACTACTGGGAGCTGTAAGCCACTTTCAGTTGAGGACAACTATATGCCAAAAGAAGGGCAATGGAGGCCTTCTTTCCTTAAGCCACTAGAACGTGTAAATGTGAGCAGCAGATGTATCTCCCTTTTACCGCACCTGGCAAGTACAAAACTCAAAGGGAAAGTGCAGGGAGAATGCTCTGTGTTCCCTTTGGAAAAGAGCTTGAAGGGAAACGTTTCTTTCCTCACTGGAATTTACAGCGTTGCAGGCTCAATTGTGGCAGGGAAACACTGTTGTGCCATATCTTCTCTTCTTAACACAATCCATTTCTCGTCCCAGAAAGAGGCAGGCCCCACATCCAAGGCAGCCTGTTTCAAAGCGGTGCTTAAACTCCAGCATGCGTTTATGATGTCATAGGCCACTAGACTGTGCACTAGATTCTAAGATGTAGGCGACGGAGTGCCCGACACTTCTGGGACCGGTAAGCCCCGTTCAGTGGAGGAGAACTATATGCCAAAAGAAGGGCAATGGAGACCTTCTTTTCTTAAGCCACTAGAAGCTCTAAATGTGAACAGCAGATGTATCTCCTTCCTACCACCCCTGGGAAGTACAAAACACAGAACGAAGGCGCAGGGGGAATGCTCTGTGGTCCTTGTGGAGAATAGGGCTTGAAAACTGACCTGAAAACGTTCAGCGTTTTCGGAAGCCACTAGAAGGTGTCGATGTGAACAACAGAAGTATCTACCTTCTACAGCACCGGGAAGCCCCAAAGACCGCAGGAAGGCAAAGGGAGAGTGCTTTGTGGTCCCTTTGGAAAACAGGGTTTGAAGGGATTCACTAAGGATTGTTAGTGAATGGGTAAACCACATGGGACGACTAGCATCGAGCTCAAGCTCTCTGTTTCTCGTCACACAGAGAGGCAGGCCGCAGGTCCAAAGCAGCGTGTGTCAAAGCGGTGCTTTAAAAGCAGGAAGCTTTTACGGTGTCTTAGGCCATGTGTCTCTGCACTAGGATGCAACATGTAAACGACGGACTGCCTGACACTACTGGGAGCTGTAAGCCACTTTCAGTTGAGGACAACTATATGCCAATAGAAGGGCAATGGAGGCCTTCTTTCCTTAAGCCACTAGAACGTGAAAATGTGAGCAGCAGATGTATCTCCCTTCTACCGCACCTGGCAAGTACAAAACTCAAAGGGAAAGTGCAGGGAGAATGCTCTGTGTTCCCTTTGGAAAAGAGCTTGAAGGGAAACGTTTTTTTCCTCACTGGAATTTTACAGCTTTGCAGGCTCAATTGTGGCAGGGAAACACTGTTGTTCCATATCTTCTCTTCTAAACACAATCCATTTCTCGTCCCAGAAAGAGGCAGGCCCCAGATCCAAGGCAGCCTGTTTCAAAGCGGTGCTTAAACTCCAGCAAGCGTTTATGGTGTCATAGGCCACTAGGCTGTGCACTAGATTCTAAGATGTAGGCGAAGGACTGCCCGTCAGTTCTGGGACATGTAAGCTACGTTCGGTTGAGGAGAACAATATGCCAGAAGAAGGGCAATGGAGGCCTTCTTTCCTTAAGCCACTAGAACGTGTATATGTGAACTGCAGATGTATATCTCCCTTGTACGCACGTGGGAAGTACAAAACTCAAAGGGAAAGTGCAGGGAGAATGCTCTGTGTTCCCTTTGGAAAAGAGCTTGAAGGGAACCTTTTTTTCCTCACTGGGATTTAGAGCGTTGCAGGCTCAATTGTGGCAGGGAAACACTGTTGTGCCATATCTTCTCTTCTTAACACAATCCATTTCTCGTCCCAGAAATAGGCAGGCCCCAGGTCCAAGGCAGCCAGTGTCAAAGCGGTGCTTAAACTCCAGCAAGCGTTTATGATGTAATAGGCCACCAGGCTGTGCACTAGATTCTAAGATGTAGGCGACGGAGTGCCCGACACTTCTGGGACCGGTAAGCCCCGTTCAGTGGAGGAGAACTATATGCCAAAAGAAGGGCAATGGAGACCTTCTTTTCTTAAGCCACTAGAAGCTCTAAATGTGAACAGCAGATATATCTCCTTCCTACCGCACCTGGGAAGTACAAAACACAGAACGAAGGCCCAGGGGGAATGCTCTGTGCTCCTTGTGGAGAATAGAGCTTGAAAACTGACCTGAAAACGTTCAGTGTTTTCGGAAGCCACTAGAAGGTGTCGATGTGAACAACAGAAGTATCTACCTTCTACAACACCGGGAAGCCCCAAAGACCGCAGGAAGGCAAAGGGAGAGTGCTTTGTGGTCCCTTTGGAAAACAGGGTTTGAAGGGATTCCCTAAGGATTGTTAGTGAATAGGTAAACCACATGGGACGACTAGCATCGAGCTCAAGCTCTCTGTTTCTCGTCACACAGAGAGGCAGGCCGCAGGTCCAAGGCAGCGTGTGTCAAAGCGGTGCTTTAAATGCAGGAAGCTTTTATGGTGTCTTAGGCCATGTGTCTCTGCACTAGGATGCAACATGTAAAGGAAGGACTGCCTGACACTACTGGGAGCTGTAAGCCACTTTCAGTTGAGGACAACTATATGCCAAAAGAAGGGCAATGGAGGCCTTCTTTCCTTAAGCCACTAGAACGTGTAAATGTGAGCAGCAGATGTATCTCCCTTTTACCGCACCTGGCAAGTACAAAACTCAAAGGGAAAGTGCAGGGAGAATGCTCTGTGTTCCCTTTGGAAAAGAGCTTGAAGGGAAACGTTTCTTTCCTCACTGGAATTTACAGCGTTGCAGGCTCAATTGTGGCAGGGAAACACTGTTGTGCCATATCTTCTCTTCTTAACACAATCCATTTCTCGTCCCAGAAATAGGCAGGCCCCAGGTCCAAGGCAGCCAGTGTCAAAGCGGTGCTTAAACTCCAGCAAGCGTTTATGATGTAATAGGCCACCAGGCTGTGCACTAGATTCTAAGATGTAGGCGACGGAGTGCCCGACACTTCTGGGACCGGTAAGCCCCGTTCAGTGGAGGAGAACTATATGCCAAAAGA
Organism: Mesoplodon mirus; assembly: GCF_964341445.2. Lineage (NCBI taxonomy): Eukaryota > Metazoa > Chordata > Mammalia > Artiodactyla > Ziphiidae > Mesoplodon > Mesoplodon mirus. The sequence goes on from NW_028295484.1 coordinate 250,914, forward strand.
AGGGCAATGGAGACCTTCTTTTCTTAAGCCACTAGAAGCTCTAAATGTGAACAGCAGATGTATCTCCTTCCTACCGCACCTGGGAAGTACAAAACACAGAACGAAGGCGCAGGGGGAATGCTCTGTGGTCCTTGTGGAGAATAGGGCTTGAAAACTGACCTGAAAACGTTCAGCGTTTTCGGAAGCCACTAGAAGGTGTCGATGTGAACAACAGAAGTATCTACCTTCTACAGCACCGGGAAGCCCCAAAGACCGCAGGAAGGCAAAGGGAGAGTGCTTTGTGGTCCCTTTGGAAAACAGGGTTTGAAGGGATTCACTAAGGATTGTTAGTGAATGGGTAAACCACATGGGACGACTAGCATCGAGCTCAAGCTCTCTGTTTCTCGTCACACAGAGAGGCAGGCCGCAGGTCCAAAGCAGCGTGTGTCAAAGCGGTGCTTTAAAAGCAGGAAGCTTTTACGGTGTCTTAGGCCATGTGTCTCTGCACTAGGATGCAACATGTAAACGACGGACTGCCTGACACTACTGGGAGCTGTAAGCCACTTTCAGTTGAGGACAACTATATGCCAATAGAAGGGCAATGGAGGCCTTCTTTCCTTAAGCCACTAGAACGTGAAAATGTGAGCAGCAGATGTATCTCCCTTCTACCGCACCTGGCAAGTACAAAACTCAAAGGGAAAGTGCAGGGAGAATGCTCTGTGTTCCCTTTGGAAAAGAGCTTGAAGGGAAACGTTTTTTTCCTCACTGGAATTTTACAGCTTTGCAGGCTCAATTGTGGCAGGGAAACACTGTTGTTCCATATCTTCTCTTCTAAACACAATCCATTTCTCGTCCCAGAAAGAGGCAGGCCCCAGATCCAAGGCAGCCTGTTTCAAAGCGGTGCTTAAACTCCAGCAAGCGTTTATGGTGTCATAGGCCACTAGGCTGTGCACTAGATTCTAAGATGTAGGCGAAGGACTGCCCGTCAGTTCTGGGACATGTAAGCTACGTTCGGTTGAGGAGAACAATATGCCAGAAGAAGGGCAATGGAGGCCTTCTTTCCTTAAGCCACTAGAACGTGTATATGTGAACTGCAGATGTATATCTCCCTTGTACGCACGTGGGAAGTACAAAACTCAAAGGGAAAGTGCAGGGAGAATGCTCTGTGTTCCCTTTGGAAAAGAGCTTGAAGGGAACCTTTTTTTCCTCACTGGGATTTAGAGCGTTGCAGGCTCAATTGTGGCAGGGAAACACTGTTGTGCCATATCTTCTCTTCTTAACACAATCCATTTCTCGTCCCAGAAATAGGCAGGCCCCAGGTCCAAGGCAGCCAGTGTCAAAGCGGTGCTTAAACTCCAGCAAGCGTTTATGATGTAATAGGCCACCAGGCTGTGCACTAGATTGTAAGATGTAGGCGACGGAGTGCCCGACACTTCTGGGACCGGTAAGCCCCGTTCAGTGGAGGAGAACTATATGCCAAAAGAAGGGCAATGGAGACCTTCTTTTCTTAAGCCACTAGAAGCTCTAAATGTGAACAGCAGATATATCTCCTTCCTACCGCACCTGGGAAGTACAAAACACAGAACGAAGGCCCAGGGGGAATGCTCTGTGCTCCTTGTGGAGAATAGAGCTTGAAAACTGACCTGAAAACGTTCAGTGTTTTCGGAAGCCACTAGAAGGTGTCAATGTGAACAACAGAAGTATCTACCTTCTACAACACCGGGAAGCCCCAAAGACCGCAGGAAGGCAAAGGGAGAGTGCTTTGTGGTCCCTTTGGAAAACAGGGTTTGAAGGGATTCCCTAAGGATTGTTAGTGAATAGGTAAACCACATGGGACGACTAGCATCGAGCTCAAGCTCTCTGTTTCTCGTCACACAGAGAGGCAGGCCGCAGGTCCAAGGCAGCGTGTGTCAAAGCGGTGCTTTAAATGCAGGAAGCTTTTATGGTGTCTTAGGCCATGTGTCTCTGCACTAGGATGCAACATGTAAAGGAAGGACTGCCTGACACTACTGGGAGCTGTAAGCCACTTTCAGTTGAGGACAACTATATGCCAAAAGAAGGGCAATGGAGGCCTTCTTTCCTTAAGCCACTAGAACGTGTAAATGTGAGCAGCAGATGTATCTCCCTTTTACCGCACCTGGCAAGTACAAAACTCAAAGGGAAAGTGCAGGGAGAATGCTCTGTGTTCCCTTTGGAAAAGAGCTTGAAGGGAAACGTTTCTTTCCTCACTGGAATTTACAGCGTTGCAGGCTCAATTGTGGCAGGGAAACACTGTTGTGCCATATCTTCTCTTCTTAACACAATCCATTTCTCGTCCCAGAAATAGGCAGGCCCCAGGTCCAAGGCAGCCAGTGTCAAAGCGGTGCTTAAACTCCAGCAAGCGTTTATGATGTAATAGGCCACCAGGCTGTGCACTAGATTCTAAGATGTAGGCGACGGAGTGCCCGACACTTCTGGGACCGGTAAGCCCCGTTCAGTGGAGGAGAACTATATGCCAAAAGAAGGGCAATGGAGACCTTCTTTTCTTAAGCCACTAGAAGCTCTAAATGTGAACAGCAGATGTATCTCCTTCCTACCGCACCTGGGAAGTACAAAACACAGAACGAAGGCGCAGGGGGAATGCTCTGTGGTCCTTGTGGAGAATAGGGCTTGAAAACTGACCTGAAAACGTTCAGCGTTTTCGGAAGCCACTAGAAGGTGTCGATGTGAACAACAGAAGTATCTACCTTCTACAGCACCGGGAAGCCCCAAAGACCGCAGGAAGGCAAAGGGAGAGTGCTTTGTGGTCCCTTTGGAAAACAGGGTTTGAAGGGATTCACTAAGGATTGTTAGTGAATGGGTAAACCACATGGGACGACTAGCATCGAGCTCAAGCTCTCTGTTTCTCGTCACACAGAGAGGCAGGCCGCAGGTCCAAAGCAGCGTGTGTCAAAGCGGTGCTTTAAAAGCAGGAAGCTTTTACGGTGTCTTAGGCCATGTGTCTCTGCACTAGGATGCAACATGTAAACGACGGACTGCCTGACACTACTGGGAGCTGTAAGCCACTTTCAGTTGAGGACAACTATATGCCAATAGAAGGGCAATGGAGGCCTTCTTTCCTTAAGCCACTAGAACGTGAAAATGTGAGCAGCAGATGTATCTCCCTTCTACCGCACCTGGCAAGTACAAAACTCAAAGGGAAAGTGCAGGGAGAATGCTCTGTGTTCCCTTTGGAAAAGAGCTTGAAGGGAAACGTTTTTTTCCTCACTGGAATTTTACAGCTTTGCAGGCTCAATTGTGGCAGGGAAACACTGTTGTTCCATATCTTCTCTTCTAAACACAATCCATTTCTCGTCCCAGAAAGAGGCAGGCCCCAGATCCAAGGCAGCCTGTTTCAAAGCGGTGCTTAAACTCCAGCAAGCGTTTATGGTGTCATAGGCCACTAGGCTGTGCACTAGATTCTAAGATGTAGGCGAAGGACTGCCCGTCAGTTCTGGGACATGTAAGCTACGTTCGGTTGAGGAGAACAATATGCCAGAAGAAGGGCAATGGAGGCCTTCTTTCCTTAAGCCACTAGAACGTGTATATGTGAACTGCAGATGTATATCTCCCTTGTACGCACGTGGGAAGTACAAAACTCAAAGGGAAAGTGCAGGGAGAATGCTCTGTGTTCCCTTTGGAAAAGAGCTTGAAGGGAACCTTTTTTTCCTCACTGGGATTTAGAGCGTTGCAGGCTCAATTGTGGCAGGGAAACACTGTTGTGCCATATCTTCTCTTCTTAACACAATCCATTTCTCGTCCCAGAAATAGGCAGGCCCCAGGTCCAAGGCAGCCAGTGTCAAAGCGGTGCTTAAACTCCAGCAAGCGTTTATGATGTAATAGGCCACCAGGCTGTGCACTAGATTGTAAGATGTAGGCGACGGAGTGCCCGACACTTCTGGGACCGGTAAGCCCCGTTCAGTGGAGGAGAACTATATGCCAAAAGAAGGGCAATGGAGACCTTCTTTTCTTAAGCCACTAGAAGCTCTAAATGTGAACAGCAGATATATCTCCTTCCTACCGCACCTGGGAAGTACAAAACACAGAACGAAGGCCCAGGGGGAATGCTCTGTGCTCCTTGTGGAGAATAGAGCTTGAAAACTGACCTGAAAACGTTCAGTGTTTTCGGAAGCCACTAGAAGGTGTCAATGTGAACAACAGAAGTATCTACCTTCTACAACACCGGGAAGCCCCAAAGACCGCAGGAAGGCAAAGGGAGAGTGCTTTGTGGTCCCTTTGGAAAACAGGGTTTGAAGGGATTCCCTAAGGATTGTTAGTGAATAGGTAAACCACATGGGACGACTAGCATCGAGCTCAAGCTCTCTGTTTCTCGTCACACAGAGAGGCAGGCCGCAGGTCCAAGGCAGCGTGTGTCAAAGCGGTGCTTTAAATGCAGGAAGCTTTTACGGTGTCTTAGGCCATGTGTCTCTGCACTAGGATGCAACATGTAAACGACGGACTGCCTGACACTACTGGGAGCTGTAAGCCACTTTCAGTTGAGGACAACTATATGCCAATAGAAGGGCAATGGAGGCCTTCTTTCCTTAAGCCACTAGAACGTGTAAATGTGAACAGCAGATGTATCTCCCTTATACCGCACCTGGCAAGTACAAAACTCAAAGGGAAAGTGCAGGGAGAATGCTCTGTGTTCCCTTTGGAAAAGAGCTTGAAGGGAAACGTTTTTTCCTCACTGGAATTTTACAGCTTTGCAGGCTCAATTGTGGCAGGGAAACACTGTTGTGCCATATCTTCTCTTCTTAACACAATCCATTTCTCATCCCAGAAAGAGGCAGGCCCCAGATCCAAGGCAGCCTCTTTCAAAGCGGTGCTTAAACTCCAGCAAGCGTTTATGGTGTCATAGGCCACTAGGCTGTGCACTAGATTCTAAAATGTAGGCGAAGGACTGCCCGTCAGTTCTGGGACCTGTAAGCTACTTTCGGTTGAGGAGAACTATATGCCAGAAGAAGGGCAATGGAGGCCTTCTTTCCTTAAGTCACTAGAACGTTTAAATGTGAACTGCAGATGTATATCTCCCTTGTACGCACGTGGGAAGTACAAAACTCAAAGGGAAAGTGCAGGGAGAATGCTCAGTGTTCCCTTTGGAAAAGATAGCTTGAAGGGAAACTTTTTTTCTTCACTGGGATTTAGAGCGTTGCAGGCTCCATTGTGGCAGGGAAACACTGTTGTGCCATATCTTCTCTTCTTAACACAATGCATTTCTCGTCCCAGAAAGAGGCAGGCCCCAGATCCAAGGCAGCCTGTTTCAAAGCGGTGCTTAAACTCCAGCATGCGTTTATGATGTCATAGGCCACTAGGCTGTGCACTAGATTCTAAGATGTAGGCGACGGAGTGCTCGACACTTCTGGGACCGGTAAGCCCCGTTCAGTGTAGGAGAACTATATGCCAAAAGAAGGGCAATGGAGACCTTCTTTTCTTAAGCCACTAGAAGCTCTAAATGTGAACAGCAGATGTATCTCCTTCCTACCGCACCTGGGAAGTACAAAACACAGAACGAAGGCACAGGGGGAATGCTCTGTGATCCTTGTGGAGAATGGGGCTTGAAAACTGACCTGAAAACGTTCAGCGTTTTCGGAAGCCACTAGAAGGTGTCGATGTGAACAACAGAAGTATCTACCTTCTACAGCACCGGGAAGCCCCAAAGACCGCAGGAAGGCAAAGGGAGAGTGCTTTGTGGTCCCTTTGGAAAACAGGGTATGAAGGGATTCCCTAAGGATTGTTAGTGAATAGGTAAACCACATGGGACGACTAGCATCGAGCTCAAGCTCTCTGTTTCTCGTCACACAGATAGGCAGGCCGCAGGTCCAAGGCAGCGTGTGTCAAAGCGGTGCTTTAAATGCAGGAAGCTTTTACGGTGTCTTAGGCCATGTGTCTCTGCACTAGGATGCAACATGTAAACGACGGACTGCCTGACACTACTGGGAGCTGTAAGCCACTTTCAGTTGAGGACAACTATATGCCAATAGAAGGGCAATGGAGGCCTTCTTTCCTTAAGCCACTAGAACGTGTAAATGTGAACAGCAGATGTATCTCCCTTCTACCGCACCTGGCAAGTACAAAACTCAAAGGGAAAGTGCAGGGAGAATGCTCTGTGTCCCCTTTGGAAAAGAGCTTGAAGGGAAACGTTTTTTTTCTCACTGGAATTTTACAGCTTTGCAGGCTCAATTGTGGCAGGGAAACACTGTTGTTCCATATCTTCTCTTCTTAACACAATCCATTTCTCCCCCCAGAAAGAGGCAGTCCCCAGGTACAAGGCAGCCTGTTTCAAAGCGGTGCTTAAACTCCAGCAAGCGTTTATGGTGTCATAGGCCACTAGGCTGTGCACTAGATTCTAAGATGTAGGCGAAGGACTGCCCGTCAGTTCTGGGACCTGTAAGCTACGTTCGGTTGAGGAGAACAATATGCCAGAAGAAGGGCAATGGAGGCCTTCTTTCCTTAAGCCACTAGAATGTGTATATGTGAACTGCAGATGTATATCTCCCTTGTACGCACGTGGGAAGTACAAAACTCAAAGGGAAAGTGCAGGGAGAATGCTCTGTGTTCCCTTTGGAAAAGAGCTTGAAGGGAACCTTTTTTTCCTCACTGGGATTTAGAGCGTTGCAGGCTCAATTGTGGCAGGGAAACACTGTTGTGCCATATCTTCTCTTCTTAACACAATCCATTTCTCGTCCCAGAAATAGGCAGGCCCCAGGTCCAAGGCAGCCAGTGTCAAAGCGGTGCTTAAACTCCAGCAAGCGTTTATGATGTAATAGGCCACCAGGCTGTGCACTAGATTCTAAGATGTAGGCGACGGAGTGCCCGACACTTCTGGGACCGGTAAGCCCCGTTCAGTGGAGGAGAACTATATGCCAAAAGAAGGGCAATGGAGACCTTCTTTTCTTAAGCCACTAGAAGCTCTAAATGTGAACAGCAGATGTATCTCCTTCCTACCGCTCCTGGGAAGTACAAAACACAGAACGAAGGCGCAGGGGGAATGCTCTGTGGTCCTTGTGGAGAATAGGGCTTGAAAACTGACCTGAAAACGTTCAGCGTTTTCGGAAGCCACTAGAAGGTGTCGATGTGAACAACAGAAGTATCTACCTTCTACAGCACCGGGAAGCCCCAAAGACCGCAGGAAGGCAAAGGGAGAGTGCTTTGTGGTCCCTTTGGAAAACAGGGTTTGAAGGGATTCACTAAGGATTGTTAGTGAATGGGTAAACCACATGGGACGACTAGCATCGAGCTCAAGCTCTCTGTTTCTCGTCACACAGAGAGGCAGGCCGCAGGTCCAAAGCAGCGTGTGTCAAAGCGGTGCTTTAAAAGCAGGAAGCTTTTACGGTGTCTTAGGCCATGTGTCTCTGCACTAGGATGCAACATGTAAACGACGGACTGCCTGACACTACTGGGAGCTGTAAGCCACTTTCAGTTGAGGACAACTATATGCCAATAGAAGGGCAATGGAGGCCTTCTTTCCTTAAGCCACTAGAACGTGAAAATGTGAGCAGCAGATGTATCTCCCTTCTACCGCACCTGGCAAGTACAAAACTCAAAGGGAAAGTGCAGGGAGAATGCTCTGTGTTCCCTTTGGAAAAGAGCTTGAAGGGAAACGTTTTTTTCCTCACTGGAATTTTACAGCTTTGCAGGCTCAATTGTGGCAGGGAAACACTGTTGTTCCATATCTTCTCTTCTAAACACAATCCATTTCTCGTCCCAGAAAGAGGCAGGCCCCAGATCCAAGGCAGCCTGTTTCAAAGCGGTGCTTAAACTCCAGCAAGCGTTTATGGTGTCATAGGCCACTAGGCTGTGCACTAGATTCTAAGATGTAGGCGAAGGACTGCCCGTCAGTTCTGGGACATGTAAGCTACGTTCGGTTGAGGAGAACAATATGCCAGAAGAAGGGCAATGGAGGCCTTCTTTCCTTAAGCCACTAGAACGTGTATATGTGAACTGCAGATGTATATCTCCCTTGTACGCACGTGGGAAGTACAAAACTCAAAGGGAAAGTGCAGGGAGAATGCTCTGTGTTCCCTTTGGAAAAGAGCTTGAAGGGAACCTTTTTTTCCTCACTGGGATTTAGAGCGTTGCAGGCTCAATTGTGGCAGGGAAACACTGTTGTGCCATATCTTCTCTTCTTAACACAATCCATTTCTCGTCCCAGAAATAGGCAGGCCCCAGGTCCAAGGCAGCCAGTGTCAAAGCGGTGCTTAAACTCCAGCAAGCGTTTATGATGTAATAGGCCACCAGGCTGTGCACTAGATTCTAAGATGTAGGCGACGGAGTGCCCGACACTTCTGGGACCGGTAAGCCCCGTTCAGTGGAGGAGAACTATATGCCAAAAGAAGGGCAATGGAGACCTTCTTTTCTTAAGCCACTAGAAGCTCTAAATGTGAACAGCAGATATATCTCCTTCCTACCGCACCTGGGAAGTACAAAACACAGAACGAAGGCCCAGGGGGAATGCTCTGTGCTCCTTGTGGAGAATAGAGCTTGAAAACTGACCTGAAAACGTTCAGTGTTTTCGGAAGCCACTAGAAGGTGTCGATGTGAACAACAGAAGTATCTACCTTCTACAACACCGGGAAGCCCCAAAGACCGCAGGAAGGCAAAGGGAGAGTGCTTTGTGGTCCCTTTGGAAAACAGGGTTTGAAGGGATTCCCTAAGGATTGTTAGTGAATAGGTAAACCACATGGGACGACTAGCATCGAGCTCAAGCTCTCTGTTTCTCGTCACACAGAGAGGCAGGCCGCAGGTCCAAGGCAGCGTGTGTCAAAGCGGTGCTTTAAATGCAGGAAGCTTTTATGGTGTCTTAGGCCATGTGTCTCTGCACTAGGATGCAACATGTAAAGGAAGGACTGCCTGACACTACTGGGAGCTGTAAGCCACTTTCAGTTGAGGACAACTATATGCCAAAAGAAGGGCAATGGAGGCCTTCTTTCCTTAAGCCACTAGAACGTGTAAATGTGAGCAGCAGATGTATCTCCCTTTTACCGCACCTGGCAAGTACAAAACTCAAAGGGAAAGTGCAGGGAGAATGCTCTGTGTTCCCTTTGGAAAAGAGCTTGAAGGGAAACGTTTCTTTCCTCACTGGAATTTACAGCGTTGCAGGCTCAATTGTGGCAGGGAAACACTGTTGTGCCATATCTTCTCTTCTTAACACAATCCATTTCTCGTCCCAGAAAGAGGCAGGCCCCACATCCAAGGCAGCCTGTTTCAAAGCGGTGCTTAAACTCCAGCATGCGTTTATGATGTCATAGGCCACTAGACTGTGCACTAGATTCTAAGATGTAGGCGACGGAGTGCCCGACACTTCTGGGACCGGTAAGCCCCGTTCAGTGGAGGAGAACTATATGCCAAAAGAAGGGCAATGGAGACCTTCTTTTCTTAAGCCACTAGAAGCTCTAAATGTGAACAGCAGATGTATCTCCTTCCTACCACCCCTGGGAAGTACAAAACACAGAACGAAGGCGCAGGGGGAATGCTCTGTGGTCCTTGTGGAGAATAGGGCTTGAAAACTGACCTGAAAACGTTCAGCGTTTTCGGAAGCCACTAGAAGGTGTCGATGTGAACAACAGAAGTATCTACCTTCTACAGCACCGGGAAGCCCCAAAGACCGCAGGAAGGCAAAGGGAGAGTGCTTTGTGGTCCCTTTGGAAAACAGGGTTTGAAGGGATTCACTAAGGATTGTTAGTGAATGGGTAAACCACATGGGACGACTAGCATCGAGCTCAAGCTCTCTGTTTCTCGTCACACAGAGAGGCAGGCCGCAGGTCCAAAGCAGCGTGTGTCAAAGCGGTGCTTTAAAAGCAGGAAGCTTTTACGGTGTCTTAGGCCATGTGTCTCTGCACTAGGATGCAACATGTAAACGACGGACTGCCTGACACTACTGGGAGCTGTAAGCCACTTTCAGTTGAGGACAACTATATGCCAATAGAAGGGCAATGGAGGCCTTCTTTCCTTAAGCCACTAGAACGTGAAAATGTGAGCAGCAGATGTATCTCCCTTCTACCGCACCTGGCAAGTACAAAACTCAAAGGGAAAGTGCAGGGAGAATGCTCTGTGTTCCCTTTGGAAAAGAGCTTGAAGGGAAACGTTTTTTTCCTCACTGGAATTTTACAGCTTTGCAGGCTCAATTGTGGCAGGGAAACACTGTTGTTCCATATCTTCTCTTCTAAACACAATCCATTTCTCGTCCCAGAAAGAGGCAGGCCCCAGATCCAAGGCAGCCTGTTTCAAAGCGGTGCTTAAACTCCAGCAAGCGTTTATGGTGTCATAGGCCACTAGGCTGTGCACTAGATTCTAAGATGTAGGCGAAGGACTGCCCGTCAGTTCTGGGACATGTAAGCTACGTTCGGTTGAGGAGAACAATATGCCAGAAGAAGGGCAATGGAGGCCTTCTTTCCTTAAGCCACTAGAACGTGTATATGTGAACTGCAGATGTATATCTCCCTTGTACGCACGTGGGAAGTACAAAACTCAAAGGGAAAGTGCAGGGAGAATGCTCTGTGTTCCCTTTGGAAAAGAGCTTGAAGGGAACCTTTTTTTCCTCACTGGGATTTAGAGCGTTGCAGGCTCAATTGTGGCAGGGAAACACTGTTGTGCCATATCTTCTCTTCTTAACACAATCCATTTCTCGTCCCAGAAATAGGCAGGCCCCAGGTCCAAGGCAGCCAGTGTCAAAGCGGTGCTTAAACTCCAGCAAGCGTTTATGATGTAATAGGCCACCAGGCTGTGCACTAGATTCTAAGATGTAGGCAACGGAGTGCCCGACACTTCTGGGACCGGTAAGCCCCGTTCAGTGGAGGAGAACTATATGCCAAAAGAAGGGCAATGGAGACCTTCTTTTCTTAAGCCACTAGAAGCTCTAAATGTGAACAGCAGATATATCTCCTTCCTACCGCACCTGGGAAGTACAAAACACAGAACGAAGGCCCAGGGGGAATGCTCTGTGCTCCTTGTGGAGAATAGAGCTTGAAAACTGACCTGAAAACGTTCAGTGTTTTCGGAAGCCACTAGAAGGTGTCAATGTGAACAACAGAAGTATCTACCTTCTACAACACCGGGAAGCCCCAAAGACCGCAGGAAGGCAAAGGGAGAGTGCTTTGTGGTCCCTTTAGAAAACAGGGTTTGAAGGGATTCCCTAAGGATTGTTAGTGAATAGGTAAACCACATGGGACGACTAGCATCGAGCTCAAGCTCTCTGTTTCTCGTCACACAGAGAGGCAGGCCGCAGGTCCAAGGCAGCGTGTGTCAAAGCGGTGCTTTAAATGCAGGAAGCTTTTACGGTGTCTTAGGCCATGTGTCTCTGCACTAGGATGCAACATGTAAACGACGGACTGCCTGACACTACTGGGAGCTGTAAGCCACTTTCAGTTGAGGACAACTATATGCCAATAGAAGGGCAATGGAGGCCTTCTTTCCTTAAGCCACTAGAACGTGTAAATGTGAACAGCAGATGTATCTCCCTTATACCGCACCTGGCAAGTACAAAACTCAAAGGGAAAGTGCAGGGAGAATGCTCTGTGTTCCCTTTGGAAAAGAGCTTGAAGGGAAACGTTTTTTCCTCACTGGAATTTTACAGCTTTGCAGGCTCAATTGTGGCAGGGAAACACTGTTGTGCCATATCTTCTCTTCTTAACACAATCCATTTCTCATCCCAGAAAGAGGCAGGCCCCAGATCCAAGGCAGCCTCTTTCAAAGCGGTGCTTAAACTCCAGCAAGCGTTTATGGTGTCATAGGCCACTAGGCTGTGCACTAGATTCTAAAATGTAGGCGAAGGACTGCCCGTCAGTTCTGGGACCTGTAAGCTACGTTCGGTTGAGGAGAACTATATGCCAGAAGAAGGGCAATGGAGGCCTTCTTTCCTTAAGTCACTAGAACGTTTAAATGTGAACTGCAGATGTATATCTCCCTTGTACGCACGTGGGAAGTACAAAACTCAAAGGGAAAGTGCAGGGAGAATGCTCAGTGTTCCCTTTGGAAAAGATAGCTTGAAGGGAAACTTTTTTTCTTCACTGGGATTTAGAGCGTTGCAGGCTCCATTGTGGCAGGGAAACACTGTTGTGCCATATCTTCTCTTCTTAACACAATGCATTTCTCGTCCCAGAAAGAGGCAGGCCCCAGATCCAAGGCAGCCTGTTTCAAAGCGGTGTTTAAACTCCAGCATGCGTTTATGATGTCATAGGCCACTAGGCTGTGCACTAGATTCTAAGATGTAGGCGACGGAGTGCTCGACACTTCTGGGACCGGTAAGCCCCGTTCAGTGTAGGAGAACTATATGCCAAAAGAAGGGCAATGGAGACCTTCTTTTCTTAAGCCACTAGAAGCTCTAAATGTGAACAGCAGATGTATCTCCTTCCTACCGCACCTGGGAAGTACAAAACACAGAACGAAGGCACAGGGGGAATGCTCTGTGATCCTTGTGGAGAATAGGGCTTGAAAACTGACCTGAAAACGTTCAGCGTTTTCGGAAGCCACTAGAAGGTGTCGATGTGAACAACAGAAGTATCTACCTTCTACAGCACCGGGAAGCCCCAAAGACCGCAGGAAGGCAAAGGGAGAGTGCTTTGTGGTCCCTTTGGAAAACAGGGTTTGAAGGGATTCCCTAAGGATTGTTAGTGAATAGGTAAACCACATGGGACGACTAGCATCGAGCTCAAGCTCTCTGTTTCTCGTCACACAGAGAGGCAGGCCGCAGGTCCAAGGCAGCGTGTGTCAAAGCGGTGCTTTAAATGCAGGAAGCTTTTACGGTGTCTTAGGCCATGTGTCTCTGCACTAGGATGCAACATGTAAACGACGGACTGCCTGACACTACTGGGAGCTGTAAGCCACTTTCAGTTGAGGACAACTATATGCCAATAGAAGGGCAATGGAGGCCTTCTTTCCTTAAGCCACTAGAAGGTGTAAATGTGAACAGCAGATGTATCTCCCTTCTACCGCACCTGGCAAGTACAAAACTCAAAGGGAAAGTGCAGGGAGAATGCTCTGTGTCCCCTTTGGAAAAGAGCTTGAAGGGAAACGTTTTTTTCCTCACTGGAATTTTACAGCTTTGCAGGCTCAATTGTGGCAGGGAAACACTGTTGTTCCATATCTTCTCTTCTTAACACAATCCATTTCTCCCCCCAGAAAGAGGCAGTCCCCAGGTACAAGGCAGCCTGTTTCAAAGCGGTGCTTAAACTCCAGCAAGCGTTTATGGTGTCATAGGCCACTAGGCTGTGCACTAGATTCTAAGATGTAGGCGAAGGACTGCCCGTCAGTTCTGGGACCTGTAAGCTACGTTCGGTTGAGGAGAACAATATGCCAGAAGAAGGGCAATGGAGGCCTTCTTTCCTTAAGCCACTAGAACGTGTATATGTGAACTGCAGATGTATATCTCCCTTGTACGCACGTGGGAAGTACAAAACTCAAAGGGAAAGTGCAGGGAGAATGCTCTGTGTTCCCTTTGGAAAAGAGCTTGAAGGGAACCTTTTTTTCCTCACTGGGATTTAGAGCGTTGCAGGCTCAATTGTGGCAGGGAAACACTGTTGTGCCATATCTTCTCTTCTTAACACAATCCATTTCTCGTCCCAGAAATAGGCAGGCCCCAGGTCCAAGGCAGCCAGTGTCAAAGCGGTGCTTAAACTCCAGCAAGCGTTTATGATGTAATAGGCCACCAGGCTGTGCACTAGATTGTAAGATGTAGGCGACGGAGTGCCCGACACTTCTGGGACCGGTAAGCCCCGTTCAGTGGAGGAGAACTATATGCCAAAAGAAGGGCAATGGAGACCTTCTTTTCTTAAGCCACTAGAAGCTCTAAATGTGAACAGCAGATGTATCTCCTTCCTACCGCACCTGGGAAGTACAAAACACAGAACGAAGGCGCAGGGGGAATGCTCTGTGGTCCTTGTGGAGAATAGGGCTTGAAAACTGACCTGAAAACGTTCAGCGTTTTCGGAAGCCACTAGAAGGTGTCGATGTGAACAACAGAAGTATCTACCTTCTACAGCACCGGGAAGCCCCAAAGACCGCAGGAAGGCAAAGGGAGAGTGCTTTGTGGTCCCTTTGGAAAACAGGGTTTGAAGGGATTCACTAAGGATTGTTAGTGAATGGGTAAACCACATGGGACGACTAGCATCGAGCTCAAGCTCTCTGTTTCTCGTCACACAGAGAGGCAGGCCGCAGGTCCAAAGCAGCGTGTGTCAAAGCGGTGCTTTAAAAGCAGGAAGCTTTTACGGTGTCTTAGGCCATGTGTCTCTGCACTAGGATGCAACATGTAAACGACGGACTGCCTGACACTACTGGGAGCTGTAAGCCACTTTCAGTTGAGGACAACTATATGCCAATAGAAGGGCAATGGAGGCCTTCTTTCCTTAAGCCACTAGAACGTGAAAATGTGAGCAGCAGATGTATCTCCCTTCTACCGCACCTGGCAAGTACAAAACTCAAAGGGAAAGTGCAGGGAGAATGCTCTGTGTTCCCTTTGGAAAAGAGCTTGAAGGGAAACGTTTTTTTCCTCACTGGAATTTTACAGCTTTGCAGGCTCAATTGTGGCAGGGAAACACTGTTGTTCCATATCTTCTCTTCTAAACACAATCCATTTCTCGTCCCAGAAAGAGGCAGGCCCCAGATCCAAGGCAGCCTGTTTCAAAGCGGTGCTTAAACTCCAGCAAGCGTTTATGGTGTCATAGGCCACTAGGCTGTGCACTAGATTCTAAGATGTAGGCGAAGGACTGCCCGTCAGTTCTGGGACATGTAAGCTACGTTCGGTTGAGGAGAACAATATGCCAGAAGAAGGGCAATGGAGGCCTTCTTTCCTTAAGCCACTAGAACGTGTATATGTGAACTGCAGATGTATATCTCCCTTGTACGCACGTGGGAAGTACAAAACTCAAAGGGAAAGTGCAGGGAGAATGCTCTGTGTTCCCTTTGGAAAAGAGCTTGAAGGGAACCTTTTTTTCCTCACTGGGATTTAGAGCGTTGCAGGCTCAATTGTGGCAGGGAAACACTGTTGTGCCATATCTTCTCTTCTTAACACAATCCATTTCTCGTCCCAGAAATAGGCAGGCCCCAGGTCCAAGGCAGCCAGTGTCAAAGCGGTGCTTAAACTCCAGCAAGCGTTTATGATGTAATAGGCCACCAGGCTGTGCACTAGATTCTAAGATGTAGGCGACGGAGTGCCCGACACTTCTGGGACCGGTAAGCCCCGTTCAGTGGAGGAGAACTATATGCCAAAAGAAGGGCAATGGAGACCTTCTTTTCTTAAGCCACTAGAAGCTCTAAATGTGAACAGCAGATATATCTCCTTCCTACCGCACCTGGGAAGTACAAAACACAGAACGAAGGCCCAGGGGGAATGCTCTGTGCTCCTTGTGGAGAATAGAGCTTGAAAACTGACCTGAAAACGTTCAGTGTTTTCGGAAGCCACTAGAAGGTGTCGATGTGAACAACAGAAGTATCTACCTTCTACAACACCGGGAAGCCCCAAAGACCGCAGGAAGGCAAAGGGAGAGTGCTTTGTGGTCCCTTTGGAAAACAGGGTTTGAAGGGATTCCCTAAGGATTGTTAGTGAATAGGTAAACCACATGGGACGACTAGCATCGAGCTCAAGCTCTCTGTTTCTCGTCACACAGAGAGGCAGGCCGCAGGTCCAAGGCAGCGTGTGTCAAAGCGGTGCTTTAAATGCAGGAAGCTTTTATGGTGTCTTAGGCCATGTGTCTCTGCACTAGGATGCAACATGTAAAGGAAGGACTGCCTGACACTACTGGGAGCTGTAAGCCACTTTCAGTTGAGGACAACTATATGCCAAAAGAAGGGCAATGGAGGCCTTCTTTCCTTAAGCCACTAGAACGTGTAAATGTGAGCAGCAGATGTATCTCCCTTTTACCGCACCTGGCAAGTACAAAACTCAAAGGGAAAGTGCAGGGAGAATGCTCTGTGTTCCCTTTGGAAAAGAGCTTGAAGGGAAACGTTTCTTTCCTCACTGGAATTTACAGCGTTGCAGGCTCAATTGTGGCAGGGAAACACTGTTGTGCCATATCTTCTCTTCTTAACACAATCCATTTCTCGTCCCAGAAAGAGGCAGGCCCCACATCCAAGGCAGCCTGTTTCAAAGCGGTGCTTAAACTCCAGCATGCGTTTATGATGTCATAGGCCACTAGACTGTGCACTAGATTCTAAGATGTAGGCGACGGAGTGCCCGACACTTCTGGGACCGGTAAGCCCCGTTCAGTGGAGGAGAACTATATGCCAAAAGAAGGGCAATGGAGACCTTCTTTTCTTAAGCCACTAGAAGCTCTAAATGTGAACAGCAGATGTATCTCCTTCCTACCACCCCTGGGAAGTACAAAACACAGAACGAAGGCGCAGGGGGAATGCTCTGTGGTCCTTGTGGAGAATAGGGCTTGAAAACTGACCTGAAAACGTTCAGCGTTTTCGGAAGCCACTAGAAGGTGTCGATGTGAACAACAGAAGTATCTACCTTGTACAGCACCGGGAAGCCCCAAAGACCGCAGGAAGGCAAAGGGAGAGTGCTTTGTGGTTCCTTTGGAAAACAGGGTTTGAAGGGATTCCCTAAGGATTGTTAGTGAATAGGTAAACCACATGGGACGACTAGCATCGAGCTCAAGCTCTCTGTTTCTCGTCACACAGAGAGGCAGGCCGCAGGTCCAAAGCAGCGTGTGTCAAAGCGGTGCTTTAAAAGCAGGAAGCTTTTACGGTGTCTTAGGCCATGTGTCTCTGCACTAGGATGCAACATGTAAACGACGGACTGCCTGACACTACTGGGAGCTGTAAGCCACTTTCAGTTGAGGACAACTATATGCCAATAGAAGGGCAATGGAGGCCTTCTTTCCTTAAGCCACTAGAACGTGAAAATGTGAGCAGCAGATGTATCTCCCTTCTACCGCACCTGGCAAGTACAAAACTCAAAGGGAAAGTGCAGGGAGAATGCTCTGTGTTCCCTTTGGAAAAGAGCTTGAAGGGAAACGTTTTTTTCCTCACTGGAATTTTACAGCTTTGCAGGCTCAATTGTGGCAGGGAAACACTGTTGTTCCATATCTTCTCTTCTAAACACAATCCATTTCTCGTCCCAGAAAGAGGCAGGCCCCAGATCCAAGGCAGCCTGTTTCAAAGCGGTGCTTAAACTCCAGCAAGCGTTTATGGTGTCATAGGCCACTAGGCTGTGCACTAGATTCTAAGATGTAGGCGAAGGACTGCCCGTCAGTTCTGGGACATGTAAGCTACGTTCGGTTGAGGAGAACAATATGCCAGAAGAAGGGCAATGGAGGCCTTCTTTCCTTAAGCCACTAGAACGTGTATATGTGAACTGCAGATGTATATCTCCCTTGTACGCACGTGGGAAGTACAAAACTCAAAGGGAAAGTGCAGGGAGAATGCTCTGTGTTCCCTTTGGAAAAGAGCTTGAAGGGAACCTTTTTTTCCTCACTGGGATTTAGAGCGTTGCAGGCTCAATTGTGGCAGGGAAACACTGTTGTGCCATATCTTCTCTTCTTAACACAATCCATTTCTCGTCCCAGAAATAGGCAGGCCCCAGGTCCAAGGCAGCCAGTGTCAAAGCGGTGCTTAAACTCCAGCAAGCGTTTATGATGTAATAGGCCACCAGGCTGTGCACTAGATTCTAAGATGTAGGCGACGGAGTGCCCGACACTTCTGGGACCGGTAAGCCCCGTTCAGTGGAGGAGAACTATATGCCAAAAGAAGGGCAATGGAGACCTTCTTTTCTTAAGCCACTAGAAGCTCTAAATGTGAACAGCAGATATATCTCCTTCCTACCGCACCTGGGAAGTACAAAACACAGAACGAAGGCCCAGGGGGAATGCTCTGTGCTCCTTGTGGAGAATAGAGCTTGAAAACTGACCTGAAAACGTTCAGTGTTTTCGGAAGCCACTAGAAGGTGTCAATGTGAACAACAGAAGTATCTACCTTCTACAACACCGGGAAGCCCCAAAGACCGCAGGAAGGCAAAGGGAGAGTGCTTTGTGGTCCCTTTAGAAAACAGGGTTTGAAGGGATTCCCTAAGGATTGTTAGTGAATAGGTAAACCACATGGGACGACTAGCATCGAGCTCAAGCTCTCTGTTTCTCGTCACACAGAGAGGCAGGCCGCAGGTCCAAGGCAGCGTGTGTCAAAGCGGTGCTTTAAATGCAGGAAGCTTTTACGGTGTCTTAGGCCATGTGTCTCTGCACTAGGATGCAACATGTAAACGACGGACTGCCTGACACTACTGGGAGCTGTAAGCCACTTTCAGTTGAGGACAACTATATGCCAATAGAAGGGCAATGGAGGCCTTCTTTCCTTAAGCCACTAGAACGTGTAAATGTGAACAGCAGATGTATCTCCCTTATACCGCACCTGGCAAGTACAAAACTCAAAGGGAAAGTGCAGGGAGAATGCTCTGTGTTCCCTTTGGAAAAGAGCTTGAAGGGAAACGTTTTTTCCTCACTGGAATTTTACAGCTTTGCAGGCTCAATTGTGGCAGGGAAACACTGTTGTGCCATATCTTCTCTTCTTAACACAATCCATTTCTCATCCCAGAAAGAGGCAGGCCCCAGATCCAAGGCAGCCTCTTTCAAAGCGGTGCTTAAACTCCAGCAAGCGTTTATGGTGTCATAGGCCACTAGGATGTGCACTAGATTCTAAAATGTAGGCGAAGGACTGCCCGTCAGTTCTGGGACCTGTAAGCTACGTTCGGTTGAGGAGAACTATATGCCAGAAGAAGGGCAATGGAGGCCTTCTTTCCTTAAGCCACTAGAACGTTTAAATGTGAACTGCAGATGTATATCAGGCTTGTACGCACGTGGGAAGTACAAAACTCAAAGGGAAAGTGCAGGGAGAATGCTCAGTGTTCCCTTTGGAAAAGAGAGCTTGAAGGGAAACTTTTTTTCTTCACTGGGATTTAGAGCGTTGCAGGCTCCATTGTGGCAGGGAAACACTGTTGTGCCATATCTTCTCTTCTTAACACAATCCATTTCTCGTCCCAGAAAGAGGCAGGCCCCAGATCCAAGGCAGCCTGTTTCAAAGCGGTGCTTAAACTCCAGCATGCGTTTATGATGTCATAGGCCACTAGGCTGTGCACTAGATTCTAAGATGTAGGCGACGGAGTGCTCGACACTTCTGGGACCGGTAAGCCCCGTTCAGTGTAGGAGAACTATATGCCAAAAGAAGGGCAATGGAGACCTTCTTTTCTTAAGCCACTAGAAGCTCTAAATGTGAACAGCAGATGTATCTCCTTCCTACCGCACCTGGGAAGTACAAAACACAGAACGAAGGCACAGGGGGAATGCTCTGTGATCCTTGTGGAGAATAGGGCTTGAAAACTGACCTGAAAACGTTCAGCGTTTTCGGAAGCCACTAGAAGGTGTCGATGTGAACAACAGAAGTATCTACCTTGTACAGCACCGGGAAGCCCCAAAGACCGCAGGAAGGCAAAGGGAGAGTGCTTTGTGGTTCCTTTGGAAAACAGGGTTTGAAGGGATTCCCTAAGGATTGTTAGTGAATAGGTAAACCACATGGGACGACTAGCATCGAGCTCAAGCTCTCTGTTTCTCGTCACACAGAGAGGCAGGCCGCAGGTCCAAGGCAGCGTGTGTCAAAGCGGTGCTTTAAATGCAGGAAGCTTTTACGGTGTCTTAGGCCATGTGTCTCTGCACTAGGATGCAACATGTAAACGACGGACTGCCTGACACTACTGGGAGCTGTAAGCCACTTTCAGTTGAGGACAACTATATGCCAATAGAAGGGCAATGGAGGCCTTCTTTCCTTAAGCCACTAGAACGTGTAAATGTGAACAGCAGATGTATCTCCCTTCTACCGCACCTGGCAAGTACAAAACTCAAAGGGAAAGTGCAGGGAGAATGCTCTGTGTCCCCTTTGGAAAAGAGCTTGAAGGGAAACGTTTTTTTCCTCACTGGAATTTTACAGCTTTGCAGGCTCAATTGTGGCAGGGAAACACTGTTGTTCCATATCTTCTCTTCTTAACACAATCCATTTCTCCCCCCAGAAAGAGGCAGTCCCCAGGTACAAGGCAGCCTGTTTCAAAGCGGTGCTTAAACTCCAGCAAGCGTTTATGGTGTCATAGGCCACTAGGCTGTGCACTAGATTCTAAGATGTAGGCGAAGGACTGCCCGTCAGTTCTGGGACCTGTAAGCTACGTTCGGTTGAGGAGAACAATATGCCAGAAGAAGGGCAATGGAGGCCTTCTTTCCTTAAGCCACTAGAACGTGTATATGTGAACTGCAGATGTATATCTCCCTTGTACGCACGTGGGAAGTACAAAACTCAAAGGGAAAGTGCAGGGAGAATGCTCTGTGTTCCCTTTGGAAAAGAGCTTGAAGGGAACCTTTTTTTCCTCACTGGGATTTAGAGCGTTGCAGGCTCAATTGTGGCAGGGAAACACTGTTGTGCCATATCTTCTCTTCTTAACACAATCCATTTCTCGTCCCAGAAATAGGCAGGCCCCAGGTCCAAGGCAGCCAGTGTCAAAGCGGTGCTTAAACTCCAGCAAGCGTTTATGATGTAATAGGCCACCAGGCTGTGCACTAGATTCTAAGATGTAGGCGACGGAGTGCCCGACACTTCTGGGACCGGTAAGCCCCGTTCAGTGGAGGAGAACTATATGCCAAAAGAAGGGCAATGGAGACCTTCTTTTCTTAAGCCACTAGAAGCTCTAAATGTGAACAGCAGATGTATCTCCTTCCTACCGCACCTGGGAAGTACAAAACACAGAACGAAGGCGCAGGGGGAATGCTCTGTGGTCCTTGTGGAGAATAGGGCTTGAAAACTGACCTGAAAACGTTCAGCGTTTTCGGAAGCCACTAGAAGGTGTCGATGTGAACAACAGAAGTATCTACCTTCTACAGCACCGGGAAGCCCCAAAGACCGCAGGAAGGCAAAGGGAGAGTGCTTTGTGGTCCCTTTGGAAAACAGGGTTTGAAGGGATTCACTAAGGATTGTTAGTGAATGGGTAAACCACATGGGACGACTAGCATCGAGCTCAAGCTCTCTGTTTCTCGTCACACAGAGAGGCAGGCCGCAGGTCCAAAGCAGCGTGTGTCAAAGCGGTGCTTTAAAAGCAGGAAGCTTTTACGGTGTCTTAGGCCATGTGTCTCTGCACTAGGATGCAACATGTAAACGACGGACTGCCTGACACTACTGGGAGCTGTAAGCCACTTTCAGTTGAGGACAACTATATGCCAATAGAAGGGCAATGGAGGCCTTCTTTCCTTAAGCCACTAGAACGTGTAAATGTGAACAGCAGATGTATCTCCCTTATACCGCACCTGGCAAGTACAAAACTCAAAGGGAAAGTGCAGGGAGAATGCTCTGTGTTCCCTTTGGAAAAGAGCTTGAAGGGAAACGTTTTTTCCTCACTGGAATTTTACAGCTTTGCAGGCTCAATTGTGGCAGGGAAACACTGTTGTGCCATATCTTCTCTTCTTAACACAATCCATTTCTCGTCCCAGAAATAGGCAGGCCCCAGGTCCAAGGCAGCCAGTGTCAAAGCGGTGCTTAAACTCCAGCAAGCGTTTATGATGTAATAGGCCACCAGGCTGTGCACTAGATTCTAAGATGTAGGCGACGGAGTGCCCGACACTTCTGGGACCGGTAAGCCCCGTTCAGTGGAGGAGAACTATATGCCAAAAGAAGGGCAATGGAGACCT
This sequence comes from Mesoplodon mirus, assembly GCF_964341445.2. Lineage (NCBI taxonomy): Eukaryota > Metazoa > Chordata > Mammalia > Artiodactyla > Ziphiidae > Mesoplodon > Mesoplodon mirus. The sequence continues at coordinate 272,561 of NW_028295484.1, forward strand.
TCTTTTCTTAAGCCACTAGAAGCTCTAAATGTGAACAGCAGATATATCTCCTTCCTACCGCACCTGGGAAGTACAAAACACAGAACGAAGGCCCAGGGGGAATGCTCTGTGCTCCTTGTGGAGAATAGAGCTTGAAAACTGACCTGAAAACGTTCAGTGTTTTCGGAAGCCACTAGAAGGTGTCAATGTGAACAACAGAAGTATCTACCTTCTACAACACCGGGAAGCCCCAAAGACCGCAGGAAGGCAAAGGGAGAGTGCTTTGTGGTCCCTTTAGAAAACAGGGTTTGAAGGGATTCCCTAAGGATTGTTAGTGAATAGGTAAACCACATGGGACGACTAGCATCGAGCTCAAGCTCTCTGTTTCTCGTCACACAGAGAGGCAGGCCGCAGGTCCAAGGCAGCGTGTGTCAAAGCGGTGCTTTAAATGCAGGAAGCTTTTACGGTGTCTTAGGCCATGTGTCTCTGCACTAGGATGCAACATGTAAACGACGGACTGCCTGACACTACTGGGAGCTGTAAGCCACTTTCAGTTGAGGACAACTATATGCCAATAGAAGGGCAATGGAGGCCTTCTTTCCTTAAGCCACTAGAACGTGTAAATGTGAACAGCAGATGTATCTCCCTTATACCGCACCTGGCAAGTACAAAACTCAAAGGGAAAGTGCAGGGAGAATGCTCTGTGTTCCCTTTGGAAAAGAGCTTGAAGGGAAACGTTTTTTCCTCACTGGAATTTTACAGCTTTGCAGGCTCAATTGTGGCAGGGAAACACTGTTGTGCCATATCTTCTCTTCTTAACACAATCCATTTCTCATCCCAGAAAGAGGCAGGCCCCAGATCCAAGGCAGCCTCTTTCAAAGCGGTGCTTAAACTCCAGCAAGCATTTATGGTGTCATAGGCCACTAGGCTGTGCACTAGATTCTAAAATGTAGGCGAAGGACTGCCCGTCAGTTCTGGGACCTGTAAGCTACGTTCGGTTGAGGAGAACTATATGCCAGAAGAAGGGCAATGGAGGCCTTCTTTCCTTAAGTCACTAGAACGTTTAAATGTGAACTGCAGATGTATATCTCCCTTGTACGCACGTGGGAAGTACAAAACTCAAAGGGAAAGTGCAGGGAGAATGCTCAGTGTTCCCTTTGGAAAAGATAGCTTGAAGGGAAACTTTTTTTCTTCACTGGGATTTAGAGCGTTGCAGGCTCCATTGTGGCAGGGAAACACTGTTGTGCCATATCTTCTCTTCTTAACACAATGCATTTCTCGTCCCAGAAAGAGGCAGGCCCCAGATCCAAGGCAGCCTGTTTCAAAGCGGTGCTTAAACTCCAGCATGCGTTTATGATGTCATAGGCCACTAGGCTGTGCACTAGATTCTAAGATGTAGGCGACGGAGTGCTCGACACTTCTGGGACCGGTAAGCCCCGTTCAGTGTAGGAGAACTATATGCCAAAAGAAGGGCAATGGAGACCTTCTTTTCTTAAGCCACTAGAAGCTCTAAATGTGAACAGCAGATGTATCTCCTTCCTACCGCACCTGGGAAGTACAAAACACAGAACGAAGGCACAGGGGGAATGCTCTGTGATCCTTGTGGAGAATAGGGCTTGAAAACTGACCTGAAAACGTTCAGCGTTTTCGGAAGCCACTAGAAGGTGTCGATGTGAACAACAGAAGTATCTACCTTCTACAGCACCGGGAAGCCCCAAAGACCGCAGGAAGGCAAAGGGAGAGTGCTTTGTGGTCCCTTTGGAAAACAGGGTTTGAAGGGATTCCCTAAGGATTGTTAGTGAATAGGTAAACCACATGGGACGACTAGCATCGAGCTCAAGCTCTCTGTTTCTCGTCACACAGAGAGGCAGGCCGCAGGTCCAAGGCAGCGTGTGTCAAAGCGGTGCTTTAAATGCAGGAAGCTTTTACGGTGTCTTAGGCCATGTGTCTCTGCACTAGGATGCAACATGTAAACGACAGACTGCCTGACACTACTGGGAGCTGTAAGCCACTTTCAGTTGAGGACAACTATATGCCAATAGAAGGGCAATGGAGGCCTTCTTTCCTTAAGCCACTAGAAGGTGTAAATGTGAACAGCAGATGTATCTCCCTTCTACCGCACCTGGCAAGTACAAAACTCAAAGGGAAAGTGCAGGGAGAATGCTCTGTGTCCCCTTTGGAAAAGAGCTTGAAGGGAAACGTTTTTTTCCTCACTGGAATTTTACAGCTTTGCAGGCTCAATTGTGGCAGGGAAACACTGTTGTTCCATATCTTCTCTTCTTAACACAATCCATTTCTCCCCCCAGAAAGAGGCAGTCCCCAGGTACAAGGCAGCCTGTTTCAAAGCGGTGCTTAAACTCCAGCAAGCGTTTATGGTGTCATAGGCCACTAGGCTGTGCACTAGATTCTAAGATGTAGGCGAAGGACTGCCCGTCAGTTCTGGGACCTGTAAGCTACGTTCGGTTGAGGAGAACAATATGCCAGAAGAAGGGCAATGGAGGCCTTCTTTCCTTAAGCCACTAGAACGTGTATATGTGAACTGCAGATGTATATCTCCCTTGTACGCACGTGGGAAGTACAAAACTCAAAGGGAAAGTGCAGGGAGAATGCTCTGTGTTCCCTTTGGAAAAGAGCTTGAAGGGAACCTTTTTTTCCTCACTGGGATTTAGAGCGTTGCAGGCTCAATTGTGGCAGGGAAACACTGTTGTGCCATATCTTCTCTTCTTAACACAATCCATTTCTCGTCCCAGAAATAGGCAGGCCCCAGGTCCAAGGCAGCCAGTGTCAAAGCGGTGCTTAAACTCCAGCAAGCGTTTATGATGTAATAGGCCACCAGGCTGTGCACTAGATTCTAAGATGTAGGCGACGGAGTGCCCGACACTTCTGGGACCGGTAAGCCCCGTTCAGTGGAGGAGAACTATATGCCAAAAGAAGGGCAATGGAGACCTTCTTTTCTTAAGCCACTAGAAGCTCTAAATGTGAACAGCAGATGTATCTCCTTCCTACCGCACCTGGGAAGTACAAAACACAGAACGAAGGCGCAGGGGGAATGCTCTGTGGTCCTTGTGGAGAATAGGGCTTGAAAACTGACCTGAAAACGTTCAGCGTTTTCGGAAGCCACTAGAAGGTGTCGATGTGAACAACAGAAGTATCTACCTTCTACAGCACCGGGAAGCCCCAAAGACCGCAGGAAGGCAAAGGGAGAGTGCTTTGTGGTCCCTTTGGAAAACAGGGTTTGAAGGGATTCACTAAGGATTGTTAGTGAATGGGTAAACCACATGGGACGACTAGCATCGAGCTCAAGCTCTCTGTTTCTCGTCACACAGAGAGGCAGGCCGCAGGTCCAAAGCAGCGTGTGTCAAAGCGGTGCTTTAAAAGCAGGAAGCTTTTACGGTGTCTTAGGCCATGTGTCTCTGCACTAGGATGCAACATGTAAACGACGGACTGCCTGACACTACTGGGAGCTGTAAGCCACTTTCAGTTGAGGACAACTATATGCCAATAGAAGGGCAATGGAGGCCTTCTTTCCTTAAGCCACTAGAACGTGAAAATGTGAGCAGCAGATGTATCTCCCTTCTACCGCACCTGGCAAGTACAAAACTCAAAGGGAAAGTGCAGGGAGAATGCTCTGTGTTCCCTTTGGAAAAGAGCTTGAAGGGAAACGTTTTTTTCCTCACTGGAATTTTACAGCTTTGCAGGCTCAATTGTGGCAGGGAAACACTGTTGTTCCATATCTTCTCTTCTAAACACAATCCATTTCTCGTCCCAGAAAGAGGCAGGCCCCAGATCCAAGGCAGCCTGTTTCAAAGCGGTGCTTAAACTCCAGCAAGCGTTTATGGTGTCATAGGCCACTAGGCTGTGCACTAGATTCTAAGATGTAGGCGAAGGACTGCCCGTCAGTTCTGGGACATGTAAGCTACGTTCGGTTGAGGAGAACAATATGCCAGAAGAAGGGCAATGGAGGCCTTCTTTCCTTAAGCCACTAGAACGTGTATATGTGAACTGCAGATGTATATCTCCCTTGTACGCACGTGGGAAGTACAAAACTCAAAGGGAAAGTGCAGGGAGAATGCTCTGTGTTCCCTTTGGAAAAGAGCTTGAAGGGAACCTTTTTTTCCTCACTGGGATTTAGAGCGTTGCAGGCTCAATTGTGGCAGGGAAACACTGTTGTGCCATATCTTCTCTTCTTAACACAATCCATTTCTCGTCCCAGAAATAGGCAGGCCCCAGGTCCAAGGCAGCCAGTGTCAAAGCGGTGCTTAAACTCCAGCAAGCGTTTATGATGTAATAGGCCACCAGGCTGTGCACTAGATTCTAAGATGTAGGCGACGGAGTGCCCGACACTTCTGGGACCGGTAAGCCCCGTTCAGTGGAGGAGAACTATATGCCAAAAGAAGGGCAATGGAGACCTTCTTTTCTTAAGCCACTAGAAGCTCTAAATGTGAACAGCAGATATATCTCCTTCCTACCGCACCTGGGAAGTACAAAACACAGAACGAAGGCCCAGGGGGAATGCTCTGTGCTCCTTGTGGAGAATAGAGCTTGAAAACTGACCTGAAAACGTTCAGTGTTTTCGGAAGCCACTAGAAGGTGTCAATGTGAACAACAGAAGTATCTACCTTCTACAACACCGGGAAGCCCCAAAGACCGCAGGAAGGCAAAGGGAGAGTGCTTTGTGGTCCCTTTGGAAAACAGGGTTTGAAGGGATTCCCTAAGGATTGTTAGTGAATAGGTAAACCACATGGGACGACTAGCATCGAGCTCAAGCTCTCTGTTTCTCGTCACACAGAGAGGCAGGCCGCAGGTCCAAGGCAGCGTGTGTCAAAGCGGTGCTTTAAATGCAGGAAGCTTTTATGGTGTCTTAGGCCATGTGTCTCTGCACTAGGATGCAACATGTAAAGGAAGGACTGCCTGACACTACTGGGAGCTGTAAGCCACTTTCAGTTGAGGACAACTATATGCCAAAAGAAGGGCAATGGAGGCCTTCTTTCCTTAAGCCACTAGAACGTGTAAATGTGAGCAGCAGATGTATCTCCCTTTTACCGCACCTGGCAAGTACAAAACTCAAAGGGAAAGTGCAGGGAGAATGCTCTGTGTTCCCTTTGGAAAAGAGCTTGAAGGGAAACGTTTCTTTCCTCACTGGAATTTACAGCGTTGCAGGCTCAATTGTGGCAGGGAAACACTGTTGTGCCATATCTTCTCTTCTTAACACAATCCATTTCTCGTCCCAGAAAGAGGCAGGCCCCACATCCAAGGCAGCCTGTTTCAAAGCGGTGCTTAAACTCCAGCATGCGTTTATGATGTCATAGGCCACTAGACTGTGCACTAGATTCTAAGATGTAGGCGACGGAGTGCCCGACACTTCTGGGACCGGTAAGCCCCGTTCAGTGGAGGAGAACTATATGCCAAAAGAAGGGCAATGGAGACCTTCTTTTCTTAAGCCACTAGAAGCTCTAAATGTGAACAGCAGATGTATCTCCTTCCTACCACCCCTGGGAAGTACAAAACACAGAACGAAGGCGCAGGGGGAATGCTCTGTGGTCCTTGTGGAGAATAGGGCTTGAAAACTGACCTGAAAACGTTCAGCGTTTTCGGAAGCCACTAGAAGGTGTCGATGTGAACAACAGAAGTATCTACCTTCTACAGCACCGGGAAGCCCCAAAGACCGCAGGAAGGCAAAGGGAGAGTGCTTTGTGGTCCCTTTGGAAAACAGGGTTTGAAGGGATTCACTAAGGATTGTTAGTGAATGGGTAAACCACATGGGACGACTAGCATCGAGCTCAAGCTCTCTGTTTCTCGTCACACAGAGAGGCAGGCCGCAGGTCCAAAGCAGCGTGTGTCAAAGCGGTGCTTTAAAAGCAGGAAGCTTTTACGGTGTCTTAGGCCATGTGTCTCTGCACTAGGATGCAACATGTAAACGACGGACTGCCTGACACTACTGGGAGCTGTAAGCCACTTTCAGTTGAGGACAACTATATGCCAATAGAAGGGCAATGGAGGCCTTCTTTCCTTAAGCCACTAGAACGTGAAAATGTGAGCAGCAGATGTATCTCCCTTCTACCGCACCTGGCAAGTACAAAACTCAAAGGGAAAGTGCAGGGAGAATGCTCTGTGTTCCCTTTGGAAAAGAGCTTGAAGGGAAACGTTTTTTTCCTCACTGGAATTTTACAGCTTTGCAGGCACAATTGTGGCAGGGAAACACTGTTGTTCCATATCTTCTCTTCTAAACACAATCCATTTCTCGTCCCAGAAAGAGGCAGGCCCCAGATCCAAGGCAGCCTGTTTCAAAGCGGTGCTTAAACTCCAGCAAGCGTTTATGGTGTCATAGGCCACTAGGCTGTGCACTAGATTCTAAGATGTAGGCGAAGGACTGCCCGTCAGTTCTGGGACATGTAAGCTACGTTCGGTTGAGGAGAACAATATGCCAGAAGAAGGGCAATGGAGGCCTTCTTTCCTTAAGCCACTAGAACGTGTATATGTGAACTGCAGATGTATATCTCCCTTGTACGCACGTGGGAAGTACAAAACTCAAAGGGAAAGTGCAGGGAGAATGCTCTGTGTTCCCTTTGGAAAAGAGCTTGAAGGGAACCTTTTTTTCCTCACTGGGATTTAGAGCGTTGCAGGCTCAATTGTGGCAGGGAAACACTGTTGTGCCATATCTTCTCTTCTTAACACAATCCATTTCTCGTCCCAGAAATAGGCAGGCCCCAGGTCCAAGGCAGCCAGTGTCAAAGCGGTGCTTAAACTCCAGCAAGCGTTTATGATGTAATAGGCCACCAGGCTGTGCACTAGATTCTAAGATGTAGGCGACGGAGTGCCCGACACTTCTGGGACCGGTAAGCCCCGTTCAGTGGAGGAGAACTATATGCCAAAAGAAGGGCAATGGAGACCTTCTTTTCTTAAGCCACTAGAAGCTCTAAATGTGAACAGCAGATATATCTCCTTCCTACCGCACCTGGGAAGTACAAAACACAGAACGAAGGCCCAGGGGGAATGCTCTGTGCTCCTTGTGGAGAATAGAGCTTGAAAACTGACCTGAAAACGTTCAGTGTTTTCGGAAGCCACTAGAAGGTGTCAATGTGAACAACAGAAGTATCTACCTTCTACAACACCGGGAAGCCCCAAAGACCGCAGGAAGGCAAAGGGAGAGTGCTTTGTGGTCCCTTTGGAAAACAGGGTTTGAAGGGATTCCCTAAGGATTGTTAGTGAATAGGTAAACCACATGGGACGACTAGCATCGAGCTCAAGCTCTCTGTTTCTCGTCACACAGAGAGGCAGGCCGCAGGTCCAAGGCAGCGTGTGTCAAAGCGGTGCTTTAAATGCAGGAAGCTTTTACGGTGTCTTAGGCCATGTGTCTCTGCACTAGGATGCAACATGTAAACGACGGACTGCCTGACACTACTGGGAGCTGTAAGCCACTTTCAGTTGAGGACAACTATATGCCAATAGAAGGGCAATGGAGGCCTTCTTTCCTTAAGCCACTAGAACGTGTAAATGTGAACAGCAGATGTATCTCCCTTATACCGCACCTGGCAAGTACAAAACTCAAAGGGAAAGTGCAGGGAGAATGCTCTGTGTTCCCTTTGGAAAAGAGCTTGAAGGGAAACGTTTTTTCCTCACTGGAATTTTACAGCTTTGCAGGCTCAATTGTGGCAGGGAAACACTGTTGTGCCATATCTTCTCTTCTTAACACAATCCATTTCTCATCCCAGAAAGAGGCAGGCCCCAGATCCAAGGCAGCCTCTTTCAAAGCGGTGCTTAAACTCCAGCAAGCGTTTATGGTGTCATAGGCCACTAGGCTGTGCACTAGATTCTAAAATGTAGGCGAAGGACTGCCCGTCAGTTCTGGGACCTGTAAGCTACGTTCGGTTGAGGAGAACTATATGCCAGAAGAAGGGCAATGGAGGCCTTCTTTCCTTAAGCCACTAGAAAGTTTAAATGTGAACTGCAGATGTATATCAGGCTTGTACGCACGTGGGAAGTACAAAACTCAAAGGGAAAGTGCAGGGAGAATGCTCAGTGTTCCCTTTGGAAAAGAGAGCTTGAAGGGAAACTTTTTTTCTTCACTGGGATTTAGAGCGTTGCAGGCTCCATTGTGGCAGGGAAACACTGTTGTGCCATATCTTCTCTTCTTAACACAATCCATTTCTCGTCCCAGAAAGAGGCAGGCCCCAGATCCAAGGCAGCCTGTTTCAAAGCGGTGCTTAAACTCCAGCATGCGTTTATGATGTCATAGGCCACTAGGCTGTGCACTAGATTCTAAGATGTAGGCGACGGAGTGCTCGACACTTCTGGGACCGGTAAGCCCCGTTCAGTGTAGGAGAACTATATGCCAAAAGAAGGGCAATGGAGACCTTCTTTTCTTAAGCCACTAGAAGCTCTAAATGTGAACAGCAGATGTATCTCCTTCCTACCGCACCTGGGAAGTACAAAACACAGAACGAAGGCACAGGGGGAATGCTCTGTGATCCTTGTGGAGAATAGGGCTTGAAAACTGACCTGAAAACGTTCAGCGTTTTCGGAAGCCACTAGAAGGTGTCGATGTGAACAACAGATGTATCTACCTTGTACAGCACCGGGAAGCCCCAAAGACCGCAGGAAGGCAAAGGGAGAGTGCTTTGTGGTTCCTTTGGAAAACAGGGTTTGAAGGGATTCCCTAAGGATTGTTAGTGAATAGGTAAACCACATGGGACGACTAGCATCGAGCTCAAGCTCTCTGTTTCTCGTCACACAGAGAGGCAGGCCGCAGGTCCAAGGCAGCGTGTGTCAAAGCGGTGCTTTAAATGCAGGAAGCTTTTACGGTGTCTTAGGCCATGTGTCTCTGCACTAGGATGCAACATGTAAACGACGGACTGCCTGACACTACTGGGAGCTGTAAGCCACTTTCAGTTGAGGACAACTATATGCCAATAGAAGGGCAATGGAGGCCTTCTTTCCTTAAGCCACTAGAACGTGTAAATGTGAACAGCAGATGTATCTCCCTTCTACCGCACCTGGCAAGTACAAAACTCAAAGGGAAAGTGCAGGGAGAATGCTCTGTGTCCCCTTTGGAAAAGAGCTTGAAGGGAAACGTTTTTTTCCTCACTGGAATTTTACAGCTTTGCAGGCTCAATTGTGGCAGGGAAACACTGTTGTTCCATATCTTCTCTTCTTAACACAATCCATTTCTCCCCCCAGAAAGAGGCAGTCCCCAGGTACAAGGCAGCCTGTTTCAAAGCGGTGCTTAAACTCCAGCAAGCGTTTATGGTGTCATAGGCCACTAGGCTGTGCACTAGATTCTAAGATGTAGGCGAAGGAGTGCCCGTCAGTTCTGGGACCTGTAAGCTACGTTCGGTTGAGGAGAACAATATGCCAGAAGAAGGGCAATGGAGGCCTTCTTTCCTTAAGCCACTAGAACGTGTATATGTGAACTGCAGATGTATATCTCCCTTGTACGCACGTGGGAAGTACAAAACTCAAAGGGAAAGTGCAGGGAGAATGCTCTGTGTTCCCTTTGGAAAAGAGCTTGAAGGGAACCTTTTTTTCCTCACTGGGATTTAGAGCGTTGCAGGCTCAATTGTGGCAGGGAAACACTGTTGTGCCATATCTTCTCTTCTTAACACAATCCATTTCTCGTCCCAGAAATAGGCAGGCCCCAGGTCCAAGGCAGCCAGTGTCAAAGCGGTGCTTAAACTCCAGCAAGCGTTTATGATGTAATAGGCCACCAGGCTGTGCACTAGATTCTAAGATGTAGGCGACGGAGTGCCCGACACTTCTGGGACCGGTAAGCCCCGTTCAGTGGAGGAGAACTATATGCCAAAAGAAGGGCAATGGAGACCTTCTTTTCTTAAGCCACTAGAAGCTCTAAATGTGAACAGCAGATGTATCTCCTTCCTACCGCACCTGGGAAGTACAAAACACAGAACGAAGGCACAGGGGGAATGCTCTGTGATCCTTGTGGAGAATAGGGCTTGAAAACTGACCTGAAAACGTTCAGCGTTTTCGGAAGCCACTAGAAGGTGTCGATGTGAACAACAGAAGTATCTACCTTGTACAGCACCGGGAAGCCCCAAAGACCGCAGGAAGGCAAAGGGAGAGTGCTTTGTGGTCCCTTTGGAAAACAGGGTTTGAAGGGATTCCCTAAGGATTGTTAGTGAATAGGTAAACCACATGGGACGACTAGCATCGAGCTCAAGCTCTCTGTTTCTCGTCACACAGAGAGGCAGGCCGCAGGTCCAAGGCAGCGTGTGTCAAAGCGGTGCTTTAAATGCAGGAAGCTTTTACGGTGTCTTAGGCCATGTGTCTCTGCACTAGGATGCAACATGTAAACGACGGACTGCCTGACACTACTGGGAGCTGTAAGCCACTTTCAGTTGAGGACAACTATATGCCAATAGAAGGGCAATGGAGGCCTTCTTTCCTTAAGCCACTAGAACGTGTAAATGTGAACAGCAGATGTATCTCCCTTCTACCGCACCTGGCAAGTACAAAACTCAAAGGGAAAGTGCAGGGAGAATGCTCTGTGTCCCCTTTGGAAAAGAGCTTGAAGGGAAACGTTTTTTTCCTCACTGGAATTTTACAGCTTTGCAGGCTCAATTGTGGCAGGGAAACACTGTTGTTCCATATCTTCTCTTCTTAACACAATCCATTTCTCCCCCCAGAAAGAGGCAGGCCCCAGGTACAAGGCAGCCTGTTTCAAAGCGGTGCTTAAACTCCAGCAAGCGTTTATGGTGTCATAGGCCACTAGGCTGTGCACTAGATTCTAAGATGTAGGCGAAGGACTGCCCGTCAGTTCTGGAACCTGTAAGCTACGTTCGGTTGAGGAGAACAATATGCCAGAAGAAGGGCAATGGAGGCCTTCTTTCCTTAAGCCACTAGAACGTGTATATGTGAACTGCAGATGTATATCTCCCTTATACGCACGTGGGAAGTACAAAACTCAAAGGGAAAGTGCAGGGAGAATGCTCTGTGTTCCCTTTGGAAAAGAGAGCTTGAAGGGAACCTTTCTTTCCTCACTGGAATTTACAGCGTTGCAGGCTCAATTGTGGCAGGGAAACACTGTTGTGCCATATCTTCTCTTCTTAACACAATCCATTTCTCGTCCCAGAAAGAGGCAGGCCCCACATCCAAGGCAGCCTGTTTCAAAGCGGTGCTTAAACTCCAGCATGCGTTTATGATGTCATAGGCCACTAGGCTGTGCACTAGATTCTAAGATGTAGGCGACGGAGTGCCCGACACTTCTGGGACCGGTAAGCCCCGTTCAGTGGAGGAGAACTATATGCCAAAAGAAGGGCAATTGAGACCTTCTTTTTTTAAGCCACTAGAAGCTCTAAATGTGAACAGCAGATGTATCTCCTTCCTACCACCCCTGGGAAGTACAAAACACAGAACGAAGGCGCAGGGGGAATGCTCTGTGGTCCTTGTGGAAAATAGGGCTTGAAAACTGACCTGAAAACGTTCAGCGTTTTCGGAAGCCACTAGAAGGTGTCGATGTGAACAACAGAAGTATCTACCTTCTACAGCACCGGGAAGCCCCAAAGACCGCAGGAAGGCAAAGGGAGAGTGCTTTGTGGTCCCTTTGGAAAACAGGGTTTGAAGGGATTCACTAAGGATTGTTAGTGAATGGGTAAACCACATGGGACGACTAGCATCGAGCTCAAGCTCTCTGTTTCTCGTCACACAGAGAGGCAGGCCGCAGGTCCAAAGCAGCGTGTGTCAAAGCGGTGCTTTAAAAGCAGGAAGCTTTTACGGTGTCTTAGGCCATGTGTCTCTGCACTAGGATGCAACATGTAAACGACGGACTGCCTGACACTACTGGGAGCTGTAAGCCACTTTCAGTTGAGGACAACTATATGCCAATAGAAGGGCAATGGAGGCCTTCTTTCCTTAAGCCACTAGAACGTGAAAATGTGAGCAGCAGATGTATCTCCCTTCTACCGCACCTGGCAAGTACAAAACTCAAAGGGAAAGTGCAGGGAGAATGCTCTGTGTTCCCTTTGGAAAAGAGCTTGAAGGGAAACGTTTTTTTCCTCACTGGAATTTTACAGCTTTGCAGGCTCAATTGTGGCAGGGAAACACTGTTGTTCCATATCTTCTCTTCTAAACACAATCCATTTCTCGTCCCAGAAAGAGGCAGGCCCCAGATCCAAGGCAGCCTGTTTCAAAGCGGTGCTTAAACTCCAGCAAGCGTTTATGGTGTCATAGGCCACTAGGCTGTGCACTAGATTCTAAGATGTAGGCGAAGGACTGCCCGTCAGTTCTGGGACATGTAAGCTACGTTCGGTTGAGGAGAACAATATGCCAGAAGAAGGGCAATGGAGGCCTTCTTTCCTTAAGCCACTAGAACGTGTATATGTGAACTGCAGATGTATATCTCCCTTGTACGCACGTGGGAAGTACAAAACTCAAAGGGAAAGTGCAGGGAGAATGCTCTGTGTTCCCTTTGGAAAAGAGCTTGAAGGGAACCTTTTTTTCCTCACTGGGATTTAGAGCGTTGCAGGCTCAATTGTGGCAGGGAAACACTGTTGTGCCATATCTTCTCTTCTTAACACAATCCATTTCTCGTCCCAGAAATAGGCAGGCCCCAGGTCCAAGGCAGCCAGTGTCAAAGCGGTGCTTAAACTCCAGCAAGCGTTTATGATGTAATAGGCCACCAGGCTGTGCACTAGATTCTAAGATGTAGGCGACGGAGTGCCCGACACTTCTGGGACCGGTAAGCCCCGTTCAGTGGAGGAGAACTATATGCCAAAAGAAGGGCAATGGAGACCTTCTTTTCTTAAGCCACTAGAAGCTCTAAATGTGAACAGCAGATATATCTCCTTCCTACCGCACCTGGGAAGTACAAAACACAGAACGAAGGCCCAGGGGGAATGCTCTGTGCTCCTTGTGGAGAATAGAGCTTGAAAACTGACCTGAAAACGTTCAGTGTTTTCGGAAGCCACTAGAAGGTGTCAATGTGAACAACAGAAGTATCTACCTTCTACAACACCGGGAAGCCCCAAAGACCGCAGGAAGGCAAAGGGAGAGTGCTTTGTGGTCCCTTTGGAAAACAGGGTTTGAAGGGATTCCCTCAGGATTGTTAGTGAATAGGTAAACCACATGGGACGACTAGCATCGAGCTCAAGCTCTCTGTTTCTCGTCACACAGAGAGGCAGGCCGCAGGTCCAAGGCAGCGTGTGTCAAAGCGGTGCTTTAAATGCAGGAAGCTTTTACGGTGTCTTAGGCCATGTGTCTCTGCACTAGGATGCAACATGTAAACGACGGACTGCCTGACACTACTGAGAGCTGTAAGCCACTTTCAGTTGAGGACAACTATATGCCAATAGAAGGGCAATGGAGGCCTTCTTTCCTTAAGCCACTAGAACGTGTAAATGTGAACAGCAGATGTATCTCCCTTATACCGCACCTGGCATGTACAAAACTCAAAGAGAAAGTGCAGGGAGAATGCTCTGTGTTACCTTTGGAAAAGATAGCTTGAAGGGAAACTTTTTTTCTTCACTGGGATTTAGAGCGTTGCAGGCTCCATTGTGGCAGGGAAACACTGTTGTTCCATATCTTCTCTTCTTAACACAATCCATTTCTCGTCCCAGAAAGAGGCAGGCCCCAGATCCAAGGCAGCCTCTTTCAAAGCGGTGCTTAAACTCCAGCAAGCGTTTATGGTGTCATAGGCCACTAGGCTGTGCACTAGATTCTAAAATGTAGGCGAAGGACTGCCCGTCAGTTCTGGGACCTGTAAGCTACGTTCGGTTGAGGAGAACTATATGCCAGAAGAAGGGCAATGGAGGCCTTCTTTCCTTAAGCCACTAGAACGTTTAAATGTGAACTGCAGATGTATATCTCCCTTGTACGCACGTGGGAAGTACAAAACTCAAAGGGAAAGTGCAGGGAGAATGCTCAGTGTTCCCTTTGGAAAAGAGAGCTTGAAGGGAAACTTTTTTTCTTCACTGGGATTTAGAGCGTTGCAGGCTCCATTGTGGCAGGGAAACACTGTTGTGCCATATCTTCTCTTCTTAACACAATCCATTTCTCGTCCCAGAAAGAGGCAGGCCCCAGATCCAAGGCAGCCTGTTTCAAAGCGGTGCTTAAACTCCAGCATGCGTTTATGATGTCATAGGCCACTAGGCTGTGCACTAGATTCTAAGATGTAGGCGACGGAGTGCCCGACACTTCTGGGACCGGTAAGCCCCGTTCAGTGTAGGAGAACTATATGCCAAAAGAAGGGCAATGGAGACCTTCTTTTCTTAAGCCACTAGAAGCTCTAAATGTGAACAGCAGATGTATCTCCTTCCTACCGCACCTGGGAAGTACAAAACACAGAACGAAGGCACAGGGGGAATGCTCTGTGATCCTTGTGGAGAATAGGGCTTGAAAACTGACCTGAAAACGTTCAGCGTTTTCGGAAGCCACTAGAAGGTGTCGATGTGAACAACAGAAGTATCTACCTTCTAGAGCACCGGGAAGCCCCAAAGACCGCAGGAAGGCAAAGGGAGAGTGCTTTGTGGTCCCTTTGGAAAACAGGGTTTGAAGGGATTCCCTAAGGATTGTTAGTGAATAGGTAAACCACATGGGACGACTAGCATCGAGCTCAAGCTCTCTGTTTCTCGTCACACAGAGAGGCAGGCCGCAGGTCCAAGGCAGCGTGTGTCAAAGCGGTGCTTTAAATGCAGGAAGCTTTTACGGTGTCTTAGGCCATGTGTCTCTGCACTAGGATGCAACATGTAAACGACGGACTGCCTGACACTACTGGGAGCTGTAAGCCACTTTCAGTTGAGGACAACTATATGCCAATAGAAGGGCAATGGAGGCCTTCTTTCCTTAAGCCACTAGAAGGTGTAAATGTGAACAGCAGATGTATCTCCCTTCTACCGCACCTGGCAAGTACAAAACTCAAAGGGAAAGTGCAGGGAGAATGCTGTGTGTCCCCTTTGGAAAAGAGCTTGAAGGGAAACGTTTTTTTCCTCACTGGAATTTTACAGCTTTGCAGGCTCAATTGTGGCAGGGAAACACTGTTGTTCCATATCTTCTCTTCTTAACACAATCCATTTCTCCCCCCAGAAAGAGGCAGGCCCCAGGTACAAGGCAGCCTGTTTCAAAGCGGTGCTTAAACTCCAGCAAGCGTTTATGGTGTCATAGGCCACTAGGCTGTGCACTAGATTCTAAGATGTAGGCGAAGGACTGCCCGTCAGTTCTGGGACATGTAAGCTACGTTCGGTTGAGGAGAACAATATGCCAGAAGAAGGGCAATGGAGGCCTTCTTTCCTTAAGCCACTAGAACGTGTATATGTGAACTGCAGATGTATATCTCCCTTGTACGCACGTGGGAAGTACAAAACTCAAAGGGAAAGTGCAGGGAGAATGCTCTGTGTTCCCTTTGGAAAAGAGCTTGAAGGGAACCTTTTTTTCCTCACTGGGAGTTACAGCGTTGCAGGCTCCATTATGGCAGGGAAACACTGTTGTGCCATATCTTCTCTTCTTAACACAATCCATTTCTCGTCCCAGAAATAGGCAGGCCCCAGGTCCAAGGCAGCCAGTGTCAAAGCGGTGCTTAAACTCCAGCAAGCGTTTATGATGTAATAGGCCACCAGGCTGTGCACTAGATTGTAAGATGTAGGCGACGGAGTGCCGACACTTCTGGGACCGGTAAGCCCCGTTCAGTGGAGGAGAACTATATGCCAAAAGAAGGGCAATGGAGACCTTCTTTTCTTAAGCCACTAGAAGCTCTAAATGTGAACAGCAGATGTATCTCCTTCCTACCGCACCTGGGAAGTACAAAACACAGAACGAAGGCCCAGGGGGAATGCTCTGTGCTCCTTGTGGAGAATAGAGCTTGAAAACTGACCTGAAAACGTTCAGCGTTTTCGGAAGCCACTAGAAGGTGTCGATGTGAACAACAGAAGTATCTACCTTCTACAACACCGGGAAGCCCCAAAGACCGCAGGAAGGCAAAGGGAGAGTGCTTTGTGGTCCCTTTGGAAAACAGGGTTTGAAGGGATTCCCTAAGGATTGTTAGAGAATAGGTAAACCACATGGGACGACTAGCATCGAGCTCAAGCTCTCTGTTTCTCGTCACACAGAGAGGCAGGCCGCAGGTCCAAGGCAGCGTGTGTCAAAGCGGTGCTTTAAATGCAGGAAGCTTTTACGGTGTCTTAGGCCATGTGTCTCTGCACTAGGATGCAACATGTAAACGACGGACTGCCTGACACTACTGGGAGCTGTAAGCCACTTTCAGTTGAGGACAACTATATGCCAAAAGAAGGGCAATGGAGGCCTTCTTTCCTTAAGCCACTAGAACGTGTAAATGTGAACAGCAGATGTATCTCCCTTCTACCGCACCTGGCAAGTACAAAACTCAAAGGGAAAGTGCAGGGAGAATGCTCTGTGTTCTCTATGGAAAAGAGCTTGAAAGGAAACGTTTTTTTCCTCACTGGAATTTTACAGCTTTGCAGGCTCAATTGTGGCAGGGAAACACTGTTGTGCCATATCTTCTCTTCTTAACACAATCCATTTCTCGTCCCAGAAATAGGCAGGCCCCAGGTCCAAGGCAGCCAGTGTCAAAGCGGTGCTTAAACTCCAGCAAGCGTTTATGATGTAATAGGCCACCAGGCTGTGCACTAGATTCTAAGATGTAGGCGACGGAGTGCCCGACACTTCTGGGACCGGTAAGCCCCGTTCAGTGGAGGAGAACTATATGCCAAAAGAAGGGCAATGGAGACCTTCTTTTCTTAAGCCACTAGAAGCTCTAAATGTGAACAGCAGATATATCTCCTTCCTAACGCACCTGGGAAGTACAAAACACAGAACGAAGGCCCAGGGGGAATGCTCTGTGCTCCTTGTGGAGAATAGAGCTTCAAAACTGACCTGAAAACGTTCAGTGTTTTCGGAAGCCACTAGAAGGTGTCAATGTGAACAACAGAAGTATCTACCTTCTACAACACCGGGAAGCCCCAAAGACCGCAGGAAGGCAAAGGGAGAGTGCTTTGTGGTCCCTTTGGAAAACAGGGTTTGAAGGGATTCCCTAAGGATTGTTAGTGAATAGGTAAACCACATGGGACGACTAGCATCGAGCTCAAGCTCTCTGTTTCTCGTCACACAGAGAGGCAGGCCGCAGGTCCAAGGCAGCGTGTGTCAAAGCGGTGCTTTAAATGCAGGAAGCTTTTACGGTGTCTTAGGCCATGTGTCTCTGCACTAGGATGCAACATGTAAACGACGGACTGCCTGACACTACTGGGAGCTGTAAGCCACTTTCAGTTGAGGACAACTATATGCCAATAGAAGGGCAATGGAGGCCTTCTTTCCTTAAGCCACTAGAACGTGTAAATGTGAACAGCAGATGTATCTCCCTTATACCGCACCTGGCAAGTACAAAACTCAAAGGGAAAGTGCAGGGAGAATGCTCTGTGTTCCCTTTGGAAAAGAGCTTGAAGGGAAACGTTTTTTCCTCACTGGAATTTTACAGCTTTGCAGGCTCAATTGTGGCAGGGAAACACTGTTGTGCCATATCTTCTCTTCTTAACACAATCCATTTCTCATCCCAGAAAGAGGCAGGCCCCAGATCCAAGGCAGCCTCTTTCAAAGCGGTGCTTAAACTCCAGCAAGCGTTTATGGTGTCATAGGCCACTAGGCTGTGCACTAGATTCTAAAATGTAGGCGAAGGACTGCCCGTCAGTTCTGGGACCTGTAAGCTACGTTCGGTTGAGGAGAACTATATGCCAGAAGAAGGGCAATGGAGGCCTTCTTTCCTTAAGCCACTAGAAAGTTTAAATGTGAACTGCAGATGTATATCAGGCTTGTACGCACGTGGGAAGTACAAAACTCAAAGGGAAAGTGCAGGGAGAATGCTCAGTGTTCCCTTTGGAAAAGAGAGCTTGAAGGGAAACTTTTTTTCTTCACTGGGATTTAGAGCGTTGCAGGCTCCATTGTGGCAGGGAAACACTGTTGTGCCATATCTTCTCTTCTTAACACAATCCATTTCTCGTCCCAGAAAGAGGCAGGCCCCAGATCCAAGGCAGCCTGTTTCAAAGCGGTGCTTAAACTCCAGCATGCGTTTATGATGTCATAGGCCACTAGGCTGTGCACTAGATTCTAAGATGTAGGCGACGGAGTGCTCGACACTTCTGGGACCGGTAAGCCCCGTTCAGTGTAGGAGAACTATATGCCAAAAGAAGGGCAATGGAGACCTTCTTTTCTTAAGCCACTAGAAGCTCTAAATGTGAACAGCAGATGTATCTCCTTCCTACCGCACCTGGGAAGTACAAAACACAGAACGAAGGCACAGGGGGAATGCTCTGTGATCCTTGTGGAGAATAGGGCTTGAAAACTGACCTGAAAACGTTCAGCGTTTTCGGAAGCCACTAGAAGGTGTCGATGTGAACAACAGATGTATCTACCTTGTACAGCACCGGGAAGCCCCAAAGACCGCAGGAAGGCAAAGGGAGAGTGCTTTGTGGTTCCTTTGGAAAACAGGGTTTGAAGGGATTCCCTAAGGATTGTTAGTGAATAGGTAAACCACATGGGACGACTAGCATCGAGCTCAAGCTCTCTGTTTCTCGTCACACAGAGAGGCAGGCCGCAGGTCCAAGGCAGCGTGTGTCAAAGCGGTGCTTTAAATGCAGGAAGCTTTTACGGTGTCTTAGGCCATGTGTCTCTGCACTAGGATGCAACATGTAAACGACGGACTGCCTGACACTACTGGGAGCTGTAAGCCACTTTCAGTTGAGGACAACTATATGCCAATAGAAGGGCAATGGAGGCCTTCTTTCCTTAAGCCACTAGAACGTGTAAATGTGAACAGCAGATGTATCTCCCTTCTACCGCACCTGGCAAGTACAAAACTCAAAGGGAAAGTGCAGGGAGAATGCTCTGTGTCCCCTTTGGAAAAGAGCTTGAAGGGAAACGTTTTTTTCCTCACTGGAATTTTACAGCTTTGCAGGCTCAATTGTGGCAGGGAAACACTGTTGTTCCATATCTTCTCTTCTTAACACAATCCATTTCTCCCCCCAGAAAGAGGCAGTCCCCAGGTACAAGGCAGCCTGTTTCAAAGCGGTGCTTAAACTCCAGCAAGCGTTTATGGTGTCATAGGCCACTAGGCTGTGCACTAGATTCTAAGATGTAGGCGAAGGAGTGCCCGTCAGTTCTGGGACCTGTAAGCTACGTTCGGTTGAGGAGAACAATATGCCAGAAGAAGGGCAATGGAGGCCTTCTTTCCTTAAGCCACTAGAACGTGTATATGTGAACTGCAGATGTATATCTCCCTTGTACGCACGTGGGAAGTACAAAACTCAAAGGGAAAGTGCAGGGAGAATGCTCTGTGTTCCCTTTGGAAAAGAGCTTGAAGGGAACCTTTTTTTCCTCACTGGGATTTAGAGCGTTGCAGGCTCAATTGTGGCAGGGAAACACTGTTGTGCCATATCTTCTCTTCTTAACACAATCCATTTCTCGTCCCAGAAATAGGCAGGCCCCAGGTCCAAGGCAGCCAGTGTCAAAGCGGTGCTTAAACTCCAGCAAGCGTTTATGATGTAATAGGCCACCAGGCTGTGCACTAGATTCTAAGATGTAGGCGACGGAGTGCCCGACACTTCTGGGACCGGTAAGCCCCGTTCAGTGGAGGAGAACTATATGCCAAAAGAAGGGCAATGGAGACCTTCTTTTCTTAAGCCACTAGAAGCTCTAAATGTGAACAGCAGATGTATCTCCTTCCTACCGCACCTGGGAAGTACAAAACACAGAACGAAGGCACAGGGGGAATGCTCTGTGATCCTTGTGGAGAATAGGGCTTGAAAACTGACCTGAAAACGTTCAGCGTTTTCGGAAGCCACTAGAAGGTGTCGATGTGAACAACAGAAGTATCTACCTTGTACAGCACCGGGAAGCCCCAAAGACCGCAGGAAGGCAAAGGGAGAGTGCTTTGTGGTCCCTTTGGAAAACAGGGTTTGAAGGGATTCCCTAAGGATTGTTAGTGAATAGGTAAACCACATGGGACGACTAGCATCGAGCTCAAGCTCTCTGTTTCTCGTCACACAGAGAGGCAGGCCGCAGGTCCAAGGCAGCGTGTGTCAAAGCGGTGCTTTAAATGCAGGAAGCTTTTACGGTGTCTTAGGCCATGTGTCTCTGCACTAGGATGCAACATGTAAACGACGGACTGCCTGACACTACTGGGAGCTGTAAGCCACTTTCAGTTGAGGACAACTATATGCCAATAGAAGGGCAATGGAGGCCTTCTTTCCTTAAGCCACTAGAACGTGTAAATGTGAACAGCAGATGTATCTCCCTTCTACCGCACCTGGCAAGTACAAAACTCAAAGGGAAAGTGCAGGGAGAATGCTCTGTGTCCCCTTTGGAAAAGAGCTTGAAGGGAAACGTTTTTTTCCTCACTGGAATTTTACAGCTTTGCAGGCTCAATTGTGGCAGGGAAACACTGTTGTTCCATATCTTCTCTTCTTAACACAATCCATTTCTCCCCCCAGAAAGAGGCAGGCCCCAGGTACAAGGCAGCCTGTTTCAAAGCGGTGCTTAAACTCCAGCAAGCGTTTATGGTGTCATAGGCCACTAGGCTGTGCACTAGATTCTAAGATGTAGGCGAAGGACTGCCCGTCAGTTCTGGAACCTGTAAGCTACGTTCGGTTGAGGAGAACAATATGCCAGAAGAAGGGCAATGGAGGCCTTCTTTCCTTAAGCCACTAGAACGTGTATATGTGAACTGCAGATGTATATCTCCCTTATACGCACGTGGGAAGTACAAAACTCAAAGGGAAAGTGCAGGGAGAATGCTCTGTGTTCCCTTTGGAAAAGAGAGCTTGAAGGGAACCTTTCTTTCCTCACTGGAATTTACAGCGTTGCAGGCTCAATTGTGGCAGGGAAACACTGTTGTGCCATATCTTCTCTTCTTAACACAATCCATTTCTCGTCCCAGAAAGAGGCAGGCCCCACATCCAAGGCAGCCTGTTTCAAAGCGGTGCTTAAACTCCAGCATGCGTTTATGATGTCATAGGCCACTAGGCTGTGCACTAGATTCTAAGATGTAGGCGACGGAGTGCCCGACACTTCTGGGACCGGTAAGCCCCGTTCAGTGGAGGAGAACTATATGCCAAAAGAAGGGCAATTGAGACCTTCTTTTTTTAAGCCACTAGAAGCTCTAAATGTGAACAGCAGATGTATCTCCTTCCTACCACCCCTGGGAAGTACAAAACACAGAACGAAGGCGCAGGGGGAATGCTCTGTGGTCCTTGTGGAAAATAGGGCTTGAAAACTGACCTGAAAACGTTCAGCGTTTTCGGAAGCCACTAGAAGGTGTCGATGTGAACAACAGAAGTATCTACCTTCTACAGCACCGGGAAGCCCCAAAGACCGCAGGAAGGCAAAGGGAGAGTGCTTTGTGGTCCCTTTGGAAAACAGGGTTTGAAGGGATTCACTAAGGATTGTTAGTGAATGGGTAAACCACATGGGACGACTAGCATCGAGCTCAAGCTCTCTGTTTCTCGTCACACAGAGAGGCAGGCCGCAGGTCCAAAGCAGCGTGTGTCAAAGCGGTGCTTTAAAAGCAGGAAGCTTTTACGGTGTCTTAGGCCATGTGTCTCTGCACTAGGATGCAACATGTAAACGACGGACTGCCTGACACTACTGGGAGCTGTAAGCCACTTTCAGTTGAGGACAACTATATGCCAATAGAAGGGCAATGGAGGCCTTCTTTCCTTAAGCCACTAGAACGTGAAAATGTGAGCAGCAGATGTATCTCCCTTCTACCGCACCTGGCAAGTACAAAACTCAAAGGGAAAGTGCAGGGAGAATGCTCTGTGTTCCCTTTGGAAAAGAGCTTGAAGGGAAACGTTTTTTTCCTCACTGGAATTTTACAGCTTTGCAGGCTCAATTGTGGCAGGGAAACACTGTTGTTCCATATCTTCTCTTCTAAACACAATCCATTTCTCGTCCCAGAAAGAGGCAGGCCCCAGATCCAAGGCAGCCTGTTTCAAAGCGGTGCTTAAACTCCAGCAAGCGTTTATGGTGTCATAGGCCACTAGGCTGTGCACTAGATTCTAAGATGTAGGCGAAGGACTGCCCGTCAGTTCTGGGACATGTAAGCTACGTTCGGTTGAGGAGAACAATATGCCAGAAGAAGGGCAATGGAGGCCTTCTTTCCTTAAGCCACTAGAACGTGTATATGTGAACTGCAGATGTATATCTCCCTTGTACGCACGTGGGAAGTACAAAACTCAAAGGGAAAGTGCAGGGAGAATGCTCTGTGTTCCCTTTGGAAAAGAGCTTGAAGGGAACCTTTTTTTCCTCACTGGGATTTAGAGCGTTGCAGGCTCAATTGTGGCAGGGAAACACTGTTGTGCCATATCTTCTCTTCTTAACACAATCCATTTCTCGTCCCAGAAATAGGCAGGCCCCAGGTCCAAGGCAGCCAGTGTCAAAGCGGTGCTTAAACTCCAGCAAGCGTTTATGATGTAATAGGCCACCAGGCTGTGCACTAGATTCTAAGATGTAGGCGACGGAGTGCCCGACACTTCTGGGACCGGTAAGCCCCGTTCAGTGGAGGAGAACTATATGCCAAAAGAAGGGCAATGGAGACCTTCTTTTCTTAAGCCACTAGAAGCTCTAAATGTGAACAGCAGATATATCTCCTTCCTACCGCACCTGGGAAGTACAAAACACAGAACGAAGGCCCAGGGGGAATGCTCTGTGCTCCTTGTGGAGAATAGAGCTTGAAAACTGACCTGAAAACGTTCAGTGTTTTCGGAAGCCACTAGAAGGTGTCAATGTGAACAACAGAAGTATCTACCTTCTACAACACCGGGAAGCCCCAAAGACCGCAGGAAGGCAAAGGGAGAGTGCTTTGTGGTCCCTTTGGAAAACAGGGTTTGAAGGGATTCCCTCAGGATTGTTAGTGAATAGGTAAACCACATGGGACGACTAGCATCGAGCTCAAGCTCTCTGTTTCTCGTCACACAGAGAGGCAGGCCGCAGGTCCAAGGCAGCGTGTGTCAAAGCGGTGCTTTAAATGCAGGAAGCTTTTACGGTGTCTTAGGCCATGTGTCTCTGCACTAGGATGCAACATGTAAACGACGGACTGCCTGACACTACTGAGAGCTGTAAGCCACTTTCAGTTGAGGACAACTATATGCCAATAGAAGGGCAATGGAGGCCTTCTTTCCTTAAGCCACTAGAACGTGTAAATGTGAACAGCAGATGTATCTCCCTTATACCGCACCTGGCATGTACAAAACTCAAAGAGAAAGTGCAGGGAGAATGCTCTGTGTTACCTTTGGAAAAGATAGCTTGAAGGGAAACTTTTTTTCTTCACTGGGATTTAGAGCGTTGCAGGCTCCATTGTGGCAGGGAAACACTGTTGTTCCATATCTTCTCTTCTTAACACAATCCATTTCTCGTCCCAGAAAGAGGCAGGCCCCAGATCCAAGGCAGCCTCTTTCAAAGCGGTGCTTAAACTCCAGCAAGCGTTTATGGTGTCATAGGCCACTAGGCTGTGCACTAGATTCTAAAATGTAGGCGAAGGACTGCCCGTCAGTTCTGGGACCTGTAAGCTACGTTCGGTTGAGGAGAACTATATGCCAGAAGAAGGGCAATGGAGGCCTTCTTTCCTTAAGCCACTAGAACGTTTAAATGTGAACTGCAGATGTATATCTCCCTTGTACGCACGTGGGAAGTACAAAACTCAAAGGGAAAGTGCAGGGAGAATGCTCAGTGTTCCCTTTGGAAAAGAGAGCTTGAAGGGAAACTTTTTTTCTTCACTGGGATTTAGAGCGTTGCAGGCTCCATTGTGGCAGGGAAACACTGTTGTGCCATATCTTCTCTTCTTAACACAATCCATTTCTCGTCCCAGAAAGAGGCAGGCCCCAGATCCAAGGCAGCCTGTTTCAAAGCGGTGCTTAAACTCCAGCATGCGTTTATGATGTCATAGGCCACTAGGCTGTGCACTAGATTCTAAGATGTAGGCGACGGAGTGCCCGACACTTCTGGGACCGGTAAGCCCCGTTCAGTGTAGGAGAACTATATGCCAAAAGAAGGGCAATGGAGACCTTCTTTTCTTAAGCCACTAGAAGCTCTAAATGTGAACAGCAGATGTATCTCCTTCCTACCGCACCTGGGAAGTACAAAACACAGAACGAAGGCACAGGGGGAATGCTCTGTGATCCTTGTGGAGAATAGGGCTTGAAAACTGACCTGAAAACGTTCAGCGTTTTCGGAAGCCACTAGAAGGTGTCGATGTGAACAACAGAAGTATCTACCTTCTAGAGCACCGGGAAGCCCCAAAGACCGCAGGAAGGCAAAGGGAGAGTGCTTTGTGGTCCCTTTGGAAAACAGGGTTTGAAGGGATTCCCTAAGGATTGTTAGTGAATAGGTAAACCACATGGGACGACTAGCATCGAGCTCAAGCTCTCTGTTTCTCGTCACACAGAGAGGCAGGCCGCAGGTCCAAGGCAGCGTGTGTCAAAGCGGTGCTTTAAATGCAGGAAGCTTTTACGGTGTCTTAGGCCATGTGTCTCTGCACTAGGATGCAACATGTAAACGACGGACTGCCTGACACTACTGGGAGCTGTAAGCCACTTTCAGTTGAGGACAACTATATGCCAATAGAAGGGCAATGGAGGCCTTCTTTCCTTAAGCCACTAGAAGGTGTAAATGTGAACAGCAGATGTATCTCCCTTCTACCGCACCTGGCAAGTACAAAACTCAAAGGGAAAGTGCAGGGAGAATGCTGTGTGTCCCCTTTGGAAAAGAGCTTGAAGGGAAACGTTTTTTTCCTCACTGGAATTTTACAGCTTTGCAGGCTCAATTGTGGCAGGGAAACACTGTTGTTCCATATCTTCTCTTCTTAACACAATCCATTTCTCCCCCCAGAAAGAGGCAGGCCCCAGGTACAAGGCAGCCTGTTTCAAAGCGGTGCTTAAACTCCAGCAAGCGTTTATGGTGTCATAGGCCACTAGGCTGTGCACTAGATTCTAAGATGTAGGCGAAGGACTGCCCGTCAGTTCTGGGACATGTAAGCTACGTTCGGTTGAGGAGAACAATATGCCAGAAGAAGGGCAATGGAGGCCTTCTTTCCTTAAGCCACTAGAACGTGTATATGTGAACTGCAGATGTATATCTCCCTTGTACGCACGTGGGAAGTAC
This sequence comes from Mesoplodon mirus, assembly GCF_964341445.2. Taxonomy (NCBI): domain Eukaryota; kingdom Metazoa; phylum Chordata; class Mammalia; order Artiodactyla; family Ziphiidae; genus Mesoplodon; species Mesoplodon mirus. Next base: position 297,647 of record NW_028295484.1, read on the forward strand.
AAAACTCAAAGGGAAAGTGCAGGGAGAATGCTCTGTGTTCCCTTTGGAAAAGAGCTTGAAGGGAACCTTTTTTTCCTCACTGGGAGTTACAGCGTTGCAGGCTCCATTATGGCAGGGAAACACTGTTGTGCCATATCTTCTCTTCTTAACACAATCCATTTCTCGTCCCAGAAATAGGCAGGCCCCAGGTCCAAGGCAGCCAGTGTCAAAGCGGTGCTTAAACTCCAGCAAGCGTTTATGATGTAATAGGCCACCAGGCTGTGCACTAGATTGTAAGATGTAGGCGACGGAGTGCCGACACTTCTGGGACCGGTAAGCCCCGTTCAGTGGAGGAGAACTATATGCCAAAAGAAGGGCAATGGAGACCTTCTTTTCTTAAGCCACTAGAAGCTCTAAATGTGAACAGCAGATGTATCTCCTTCCTACCGCACCTGGGAAGTACAAAACACAGAACGAAGGCCCAGGGGGAATGCTCTGTGCTCCTTGTGGAGAATAGAGCTTGAAAACTGACCTGAAAACGTTCAGCGTTTTCGGAAGCCACTAGAAGGTGTCGATGTGAACAACAGAAGTATCTACCTTCTACAACACCGGGAAGCCCCAAAGACCGCAGGAAGGCAAAGGGAGAGTGCTTTGTGGTCCCTTTGGAAAACAGGGTTTGAAGGGATTCCCTAAGGATTGTTAGAGAATAGGTAAACCACATGGGACGACTAGCATCGAGCTCAAGCTCTCTGTTTCTCGTCACACAGAGAGGCAGGCCGCAGGTCCAAGGCAGCGTGTGTCAAAGCGGTGCTTTAAATGCAGGAAGCTTTTACGGTGTCTTAGGCCATGTGTCTCTGCACTAGGATGCAACATGTAAACGACGGACTGCCTGACACTACTGGGAGCTGTAAGCCACTTTCAGTTGAGGACAACTATATGCCAAAAGAAGGGCAATGGAGGCCTTCTTTCCTTAAGCCACTAGAACGTGTAAATGTGAACAGCAGATGTATCTCCCTTCTACCGCACCTGGCAAGTACAAAACTCAAAGGGAAAGTGCAGGGAGAATGCTCTGTGTTCTCTATGGAAAAGAGCTTGAAAGGAAACGTTTTTTTCCTCACTGGAATTTTACAGCTTTGCAGGCTCAATTGTGGCAGGGAAACACTGTTGTGCCATATCTTCTCTTCTTAACACAATCCATTTCTCGTCCCAGAAATAGGCAGGCCCCAGGTCCAAGGCAGCCAGTGTCAAAGCGGTGCTTAAACTCCAGCAAGCGTTTATGATGTAATAGGCCACCAGGCTGTGCACTAGATTCTAAGATGTAGGCGACGGAGTGCCCGACACTTCTGGGACCGGTAAGCCCCGTTCAGTGGAGGAGAACTATATGCCAAAAGAAGGGCAATGGAGACCTTCTTTTCTTAAGCCACTAGAAGCTCTAAATGTGAACAGCAGATATATCTCCTTCCTAACGCACCTGGGAAGTACAAAACACAGAACGAAGGCCCAGGGGGAATGCTCTGTGCTCCTTGTGGAGAATAGAGCTTCAAAACTGACCTGAAAACGTTCAGTGTTTTCGGAAGCCACTAGAAGGTGTCAATGTGAACAACAGAAGTATCTACCTTCTACAACACCGGGAAGCCCCAAAGACCGCAGGAAGGCAAAGGGAGAGTGCTTTGTGGTCCCTTTGGAAAACAGGGTTTGAAGGGATTCCCTAAGGATTGTTAGTGAATAGGTAAACCACATGGGACGACTAGCATCGAGCTCAAGCTCTCTGTTTCTCGTCACACAGAGAGGCAGGCCGCAGGTCCAAGGCAGCGTGTGTCAAAGCGGTGCTTTAAATGCAGGAAGCTTTTACGGTGTCTTAGGCCATGTGTCTCTGCACTAGGATGCAACATGTAAACGACGGACTGCCTGACACTACTGGGAGCTGTAAGCCACTTTCAGTTGAGGACAACTATATGCCAATAGAAGGGCAATGGAGGCCTTCTTTCCTTAAGCCACTAGAACGTGTAAATGTGAACAGCAGATGTATCTCCCTTATACCGCACCTGGCAAGTACAAAACTCAAAGGGAAAGTGCAGGGAGAATGCTCTGTGTTCCCTTTGGAAAAGAGCTTGAAGGGAAACGTTTTTTCCTCACTGGAATTTTACAGCTTTGCAGGCTCAATTGTGGCAGGGAAACACTGTTGTGCCATATCTTCTCTTCTTAACACAATCCATTTCTCGTCCCAGAAAGAGGCAGGCCCCAGATCCAAGGCAGCCTCTTTCAAAGCGGTGCTTAAACTCCAGCAAGCGTTTATGGTGTCATAGGCCACTAGGCTGTGCACTAGATTCTAAAATGTAGGCGAAGGACTGCCCGTCAGTTCTGGGACCTGTAAGCTACGTTCGGTTGAGGAGAACTATATGCCAGAAGAAGGGCAATGGAGGCCTTCTTTCCTTAAGCCACTAGAACGTTTAAATGTGAACTGCAGATGTATATCTCCCTTGTACGCACGTGGGAAGTACAAAACTCAAAGGGAAAGTGCAGGGAGAATGCTCAGTGTTCCCTTTGGAAAAGATAGCTTGAAGGGAAACTTTTTTTCTTCACTGGGATCTAGAGCGTTGCAGGCTCCATTGTGGCAGGGAAACACTGTTGTGCCATATCTTCTCTTCTTAACACAATCCATTTCTCGTCCCAGAAAGAGGCAGGCCCCAGATCCAAGGCAGCCTGTTTCAAAGCGGTGCTTAAACTCCAGCATGCGTTTATGATGTCATAGGCCACTAGGCTGTGCACTAGATTCTAAGATGTAGGCGACGGAGTGCCCGACACTTCTGGGACCGGTAAGCCCCGTTCAGTGTAGGAGAACTATATGCCAAAAGAAGGGCAATGGAGACCTTCTTTTCTTAAGCCACTAGAAGCTCTAAATGTGAACAGCAGATGTATCTCCTTCCTACCGCACCTGGGAAGTACAAAACACAGAACGAAGGCACAGGGGGAATGCTCTGTGATCCTTGTGGAGAATAGGGCTTGAAAACTGACCTGAAAACGTTCAGCGTTTTCGGAAGCCACTAGAAGGTGTCGATGTGAACAACAGAAGTATCTACCTTGTACAGCACCGGGAAGCCCCAAAGACCGCAGGAAGGCAAAGGGAGAGTGCTTTGTGGTCCCTTTGGAAAACAGGGTTTGAAGGGATTCCCTAAGGATTGTTAGTGAATAGGTAAACCACATGGGACGACTAGCATCGAGCTCAAGCTCTCTGTTTCTCGTCACACAGAGAGGCAGGCCGCAGGTCCAAGGCAGCGTGTGTCAAAGCGGTGCTTTAAATGCAGGAAGCTTTTACGGTGTCTTAGGCCATGTGTCTCTGCACTAGGATGCAACATGTAAACGACGGACTGCCAGACACTACTGGGAGCTGTAAGCCACTTTCAGTTGAGGACAACTATATGCCAATAGAAGGGCAATGGAGGCCTTCTTTCCTTAAGCCACTAGAACGTGTAAATGTGAACAGCAGATGTATCTCCCTTATACCGCACCTGGCAAGTACAAAACTCAAAGGGAAAGTGCAGGGAGAATGCTCTGTGTTCCCTTTGGAAAAGAGCTTGAAGGGAAACGTTTTTTCCTCACTGGAATTTTACAGCTTTGCAGGCTCAATTGTGGCAGGGAAACACTGTTGTTCCATATCTTCTCTTCTTAACACAATCCATTTCTCGTCCCAGAAAGAGGCAGGCCCCAGATCCAAGGCAGCCTCTTTCAAAGCGGTGCTTAAACTCCAGCAAGCGTTTATGGTGTCATAGGCCACTAGGCTGTGCACTAGATTCTAAAATGTAGGCGAAGGACTGCCCGTCAGTTCTGGGACCTGTAAGCTACGTTCGGTTGAGGAGAACTATATGCCAGAAGAAGGGCAATGGAGGCCTTCTTTCCTTAAGCCACTAGAACGTTTAAATGTGAACTGCAGATGTATATCTCCCTTGTACGCACGTGGGAAGTACAAAACTCAAAGGGAAAGTGCAGGGAGAATGCTCTGTGTTCCCTTTGGAAAAGAGAGCTTGAAGGGAACCTTTTTTTCCTCACTGGGATTTACAGCGTTGCAGGCTCCATTGTGGCAGGGAAACACTGTTGTGCCATATCTTCTCTTCTTAACACAATCCATTTCTCGTCCCAGAAATAGGCAGGCCCCAGGTCCAAGGCAGCCAGTGTCAAAGCGGTGCTTAAACTCCAGCAAGCGTTTATGATGTAATAGGCCACCAGGCTGTGCACTAGATTCTAAGATGTAGGCGACGGAGTGCCCGACACTTCTGGGACTGGTAAGCCACGTTCAGTGGAGGAGAACTATATGCCAAAAGAAGGGCAATGGAGACCTTCTTTTCTTAAGCCACTAGAAGCTCTAAATGTGAACAGCAGATGTATCTCCTTCCTACCGCACCTGGGAAGTACAAAACACAGAACGAAGGCCCAGGGGGAATGCTCTGTGCTCCTTGTGGAGAATAGAGCTTGAAAACTGACCTGAAAACGTTCAGCGTTTTCGGATGCCACTAGAAGGTGTCGATGTGAACAACAGAAGTATCTACCTTCTACAACACCGGGAAGCCCCAAAGACCGCAGGAAGGCAAAGGGAGAGTGCTTTGTGGTCCCTTTGGAAAACAGGGTTTGAAGGGATTCCCTAAGGATTGTTAGTGAATAGGTAAACCACATGGGACGACTAGCATCGAGCTCAAGCTCTCTGTTTCTCGTCACACAGAGAGGCAGGCCGCAGGTCCAAGGCAGCGTGTGTCAAAGCGGTGCTTTAAATGCAGGAAGCTTTTACGGTGTCTTAGGCCATGTGTCTCTGCACTAGGATGCAACATGTAAACGACGGACTGCCTGACACTACTGGGAGCTGTAAGCCACTTTCAGTTGAGGACAACTATATGCCAAAAGAAGGGCAATGGAGGCCTTCTTTCCTTAAGCCACTAGAACGTGTAAATGTGAGCAGCAGATGTATCTCCCTTCTACCGCACCTGGCAAGTACAAAACTCAAAGGGAAAGTGCAGGGAGAATGCTCTGTGTTCCCTTTGGAAAAGAGCTTGAAGGGAAACGTTTTTTTCCTCACTGGAATTTACAGCGTTGCAGGCTCAATTGTGGCAGGGAAACACTGTTGTGCCATATCTTCTCTTCTTAACACAATCCATTTCTCGTCCCAGAAAGAGGCAGGCCCCAGATCCAAGGCAGCCTGTTTCAAAGCGGTGCTTAAACTCCAGCATGCGTTTATGATGTCATAGGCCACTAGGCTGTGCACTAGATTCTAAGATGTAGGCGACGGAGTGCCCGACACTTCTGGGACCGGTAAGCCCCGTTCAGTGGAGGAGAACTATATGCCAAAAGAAGGGCAATGGAGACCTTCTTTTCTTAAGCCACTAGAAGCTCTAAATGTGAACAGCAGATGTATCTCCTTCCTACCACCCCTGGGAAGTACAAAACACAGAACGAAGGCGCAGGGGGAATGTTCTGTGGTCCTTGTGGAGAATAGGGCTTGAAAACTGACCTGAAAACGTTCAGCGTTTTCGGAAGCCACTAGAAGGTGTCGATGTGAACAACAGAAGTATCTACCTTCTACAACACCGGGAAGCCCCAAAGACCGCAGGAAGGCAAAGGGAGAGTGCTTTGTGGTCCCTTTGGAAAACAGGGTTTGAAGGGATTCCCTCAGGATTGTTAGTGAATAGGTAAACCACATGGGACGACTAGCATCGAGCTCAAGCTCTCTGTTTCTCGTCACACAGAGAGGCAGGCCGCAGGTCCAAGGCAGCGTGTGTCAAAGCGGTGCTTTAAATGCAGGAAGCTTTTACGGTGTCTTAGGCCATGTGTCTCTGCACTAGGATGCAACATGTAAACGACGGACTGCCTGACACTACTGGGAGCTGTAAGCCACTTTCAGTTGAGGACAACTATATGCCAATAGAAGGGCAATGGAGGCCTTCTTTCCTTAAGCCACTAGAACGTGTAAATGTGAGCAGCAGATGTATCTCCCTTCTACCGCACCTGGCAAGTACAAAACTCAAAGGGAAAGTGCAGGGAGAATGCTCTGTGTTCCCTTTGGAAAAGAGCTTGAAGGGAAACGTTTTTTCCTCACTGGAATTTTACAGCTTTGCAGGCTCAATTGTTGCAGGGAAACACTGTTGTGCCATATCTTCTCTTCTTAACACAATCCATTTCTCGTCCCAGAAAGAGGCAGGCCCCAGATCCAAGGCAGCCTCTTTCAAAGCGGTGCTTAAACTCCAGCAAGCGTTTATGGTGTCATAGGCCACTAGGCTGTGCACTAGATTCTAAAATGTAGGCGAAGGACTGCCCGTCAGTTCTGGGACCTGTAAGCTACGTTCGGTTGAGGAGAACTATATGCCAGAAGAAGGGCAATGGAGGCCTTCTTTCCTTAAGCCACTAGAACGTTTAAATGTGAACTGCAGATGTATATCTCCCTTGTACGCACGTGGGAAGTACAAAACTCAAAGGGAAAGTGCAGGGAGAATGCTCAGTGTTCCCTTTGGAAAAGATAGCTTGAAGGGAAACTTTTTTTCTTCACTGGGATCTAGAGCGTTGCAGGCTCCATTGTGGCAGGGAAACACTGTTGTGCCATATCTTCTCTTCTTAACACAATCCATTTCTCGTCCCAGAAAGAGGCAGGCCCCAGATCCAAGGCAGCCTGTTTCAAAGCGGTGCTTAAACTCCAGCATGCGTTTATGATGTCATAGGCCACCAGGCTGTGCACTAGATTCTAAGATGTAGGCGACGGAGTGCCCGACACTTCTGGGACCGGTAAGCCCCGTTCAGTGTAGGAGAACTATATGCCAAAAGAAGGGCAATGGAGACCTTCTTTTCTTAAGCCACTAGAAGCTCTAAATGTGAACAGCAGATGTATCTCCTTCCTACCGCACCTGGGAAGTACAAAACACAGAACGAAGGCACAGGGGGAATGCTCTGTGATCCTTGTGGAGAATAGGGCTTGAAAACTGACCTGAAAACGTTCAGCGTTTTCGGAAGCCACTAGAAGGTGTCGATGTGAACAACAGAAGTATCTACCTTGTACAGCACCGGGAAGCCCCAAAGACCGCAGGAAGGCAAAGGGAGAGTGCTTTGTGGTCCCTTTGGAAAACAGGGTTTGAAGGGATTCCCTAAGGATTGTTAGTGAATAGGTAAACCACATGGGACGACTAGCATCGAGCTCAAGCTCTCTGTTTCTCGTCACACAGAGAGGCAGGCCGCAGGTCCAAGGCAGCGTGTGTCAAAGCGGTGCTTTAAATGCAGGAAGCTTTTACGGTGTCTTAGGCCATGTGTCTCTGCACTAGGATGCAACATGTAAACGACGGACTGCCAGACACTACTGGGAGCTGTAAGCCACTTTCAGTTGAGGACAACTATATGCCAATAGAAGGGCAATGGAGGCCTTCTTTCCTTAAGCCACTAGAACGTGTAAATGTGAACAGCAGATGTATCTCCCTTATACCGCACCTGGCAAGTACAAAACTCAAAGGGAAAGTGCAGGGAGAATGCTCTGTGTTCCCTTTGGAAAAGAGCTTGAAGGGAAACGTTTTTTCCTCACTGGAATTTTACAGCTTTGCAGGCTCAATTGTGGCAGGGAAACACTGTTGTTCCATATCTTCTCTTCTTAACACAATCCATTTCTCGTCCCAGAAAGAGGCAGGCCCCAGATCCAAGGCAGCCTCTTTCAAAGCGGTGCTTAAACTCCAGCAAGCGTTTATGGTGTCATAGGCCACTAGGCTGTGCACTAGATTCTAAAATGTAGGCGAAGGACTGCCCGTCAGTTCTGGGACCTGTAAGCTACGTTCGGTTGAGGAGAACTATATGCCAGAAGAAGGGCAATGGAGGCCTTCTTTCCTTAAGCCACTAGAACGTTTAAATGTGAACTGCAGATGTATATCTCCCTTGTACGCACGTGGGAAGTACAAAACTCAAAGGGAAAGTGCAGGGAGAATGCTCTGTGTTCCCTTTGGAAAAGAGAGCTTGAAGGGAACCTTTTTTTCCTCACTGGGATTTACAGCGTTGCAGGCTCCATTGTGGCAGGGAAACACTGTTGTGCCATATCTTCTCTTCTTAACACAATCCATTTCTCGTCCCAGAAATAGGCAGGCCCCAGGTCCAAGGCAGCCAGTGTCAAAGCGGTGCTTAAACTCCAGCAAGCGTTTATGATGTAATAGGCCACCAGGCTGTGCACTAGATTGTAAGATGTAGGCGACGGAGTGCCCGACACTTCTGGGACTGGTAAGCCACGTTCAGTGGAGGAGAACTATATGCCAAAAGAAGGGCAATGGAGACCTTCTTTTCTTAAGCCACTAGAAGCTCTAAATGTGAACAGCAGATGTATCTCCTTCCTACCGCACCTGGGAAGTACAAAACACAGAACGAAGGCCCAGGGGGAATGCTCTGTGCTCCTTGTGGAGAATAGAGCTTGAAAACTGACCTGAAAACGTTCAGCGTTTTCGGATGCCACTAGAAGGTGTCGATGTGAACAACAGAAGTATCTACCTTCTACAACACCGGGAAGCCCCAAAGACCGCAGGAAGGCAAAGGGAGAGTGCTTTGTGGTCCCTTTGGAAAACAGGGTTTGAAGGGATTCCCTAAGGATTGTTAGAGAATAGGTAAACCACATGGGACGACGAGCATCGAGCTCAAGCTCTCTGTTTCTCGTCACACAGAGAGGCAGGCCGCAGGTCCAAGGCAGCGTGTGTCAAAGCGGTGCTTTAAATGCAGGAAGCTTTTACGGTGTCTTAGGCCATGTGTCTCTGCACTAGGATGCAACATGTAAAGGAAGGACTGCCTGACACTACTGGGAGCTGTAAGCCACTTTCAGTTGAGGACAACTATATGCCAAAAGAAGGGCAATGGAGGCCTTCTTTCCTTAAGCCACTAGAACGTGTAAATGTGAGCAGCAGATGTATCTCCCTTCTACCGCACCTGGCAAGTACAAAACTCAAAGGGAAAGTGCAGGGAGAATGCTCTGTGTTCCCTTTGGAAAAGAGCTTGAAGGGAAACGTTTTTTTCCTCACTGGAATTTACAGCGTTGCAGGCTCAATTGTGGCAGGGAAACACTGTTGTGCCATATCTTCTCTTCTTAACACAATCCATTTCTCGTCCCAGAAAGAGGCAGGCCCCAGATCCAAGGCAGCCTGTTTCAAAGCGGTGCTTAAACTCCAGCATGCGTTTATGATGTCATAGGCCACTAGGCTGTGCACTAGATTCTAAGATGTAGGCGACGGAGTGCCCGACACTTCTGGGACCGGTAAGCCCCGTTCAGTGTAGGAGAACTATATGCCAAAAGAAGGGCAATGGAGACCTTCTTTTCTTAAGCCACTAGAAGCTCTAAATGTGAACAGCAGATGTATCTCCTTCCTACCGCACCTGGGAAGTACAAAACACAGAACGAAGGCACAGGGGGAATGCTCTGTGATCCTTGTGGAGAATAGGGCTTGAAAACTGACCTGAAAACGTTCAGCGTTTTCGGAAGCCACTAGAAGGTGTCGATGTGAACAACAGAAGTATCTACCTTCTAGAGCACCGGGAAGCCCCAAAGACCGCAGGAAGGCAAAGGGAGAGTGCTTTGTGGTCCCTTTGGAAAACAGGGTTTGAAGGGATTCCCTAAGGATTGTTAGTGAATAGGTAAACCACATGGGACGACTAGCATCGAGCTCAAGCTCTCTGTTTCTCGTCACACAGAGAGGCAGGCCGCAGGTCCAAGGCAGCGTGTGTCAAAGCGGTGCTTTAAATGCAGGAAGCTTTTACGGTGTCTTAGGCCATGTGTCTCTGCACTAGGATGCAACATGTAAACGACGGACTGCCTGACACTACTGGGAGCTGTAAGCCACTTTCAGTTGAGGACAACTATATGCCAATAGAAGGGCAATGGAGGCCTTCTTTCCTTAAGCCACTAGAAGGTGTAAATGTGAACAGCAGATGTATCTCCCTTCTACCGCACCTGGCAAGTACAAAACTCAAAGGGAAAGTGCAGGGAGAATGCTGTGTGTCCCCTTTGGAAAAGAGCTTGAAGGGAAACGTTTTTTTCCTCACTGGAATTTTACAGCTTTGCAGGCTCAATTGTGGCAGGGAAACACTGTTGTTCCATATCTTCTCTTCTTAACACAATCCATTTCTCCCCCCAGAAAGAGGCAGGCCCCAGGTACAAGGCAGCCTGTTTCAAAGCGGTGCTTAAACTCCAGCAAGCGTTTATGGTGTCATAGGCCACTAGGCTGTGCACTAGATTCTAAGATGTAGGCGAAGGACTGCCCGTCAGTTCTGGGACATGTAAGCTACGTTCGGTTGAGGAGAACAATATGCCAGAAGAAGGGCAATGGAGGCCTTCTTTCCTTAAGCCACTAGAACGTGTATATGTGAACTGCAGATGTATATCTCCCTTGTACGCACGTGGGAAGTACAAAACTCAAAGGGAAAGTGCAGGGAGAATGCTCTGTGTTCCCTTTGGAAAAGAGCTTGAAGGGAACCTTTTTTTCCTCACTGGGAGTTACAGCGTTGCAGGCTCCATTATGGCAGGGAAACACTGTTGTGCCATATCTTCTCTTCTTAACACAATCCATTTCTCGTCCCAGAAATAGGCAGGCCCCAGGTCCAAGGCAGCCAGTGTCAAAGCGGTGCTTAAACTCCAGCAAGCGTTTATGATGTAATAGGCCACCAGGCTGTGCACTAGATTGTAAGATGTAGGCGACGGAGTGCCGACACTTCTGGGACCGGTAAGCCCCGTTCAGTGGAGGAGAACTATATGCCAAAAGAAGGGCAATGGAGACCTTCTTTTCTTAAGCCACTAGAAGCTCTAAATGTGAACAGCAGATGTATCTCCTTCCTACCGCACCTGGGAAGTACAAAACACAGAACGAAGGCCCAGGGGGAATGCTCTGTGCTCCTTGTGGAGAATAGAGCTTGAAAACTGACCTGAAAACGTTCAGCGTTTTCGGAAGCCACTAGAAGGTGTCGATGTGAACAACAGAAGTATCTACCTTCTACAACACCGGGAAGCCCCAAAGACCGCAGGAAGGCAAAGGGAGAGTGCTTTGTGGTCCCTTTGGAAAACAGGGTTTGAAGGGATTCCCTAAGGATTGTTAGAGAATAGGTAAACCACATGGGACGACTAGCATCGAGCTCAAGCTCTCTGTTTCTCGTCACACAGAGAGGCAGGCCGCAGGTCCAAGGCAGCGTGTGTCAAAGCGGTGCTTTAAATGCAGGAAGCTTTTACGGTGTCTTAGGCCATGTGTCTCTGCACTAGGATGCAACATGTAAACGACGGACTGCCTGACACTACTGGGAGCTGTAAGCCACTTTCAGTTGAGGACAACTATATGCCAAAAGAAGGGCAATGGAGGCCTTCTTTCCTTAAGCCACTAGAACGTGTAAATGTGAACAGCAGATGTATCTCCCTTCTACCGCACCTGGCAAGTACAAAACTCAAAGGGAAAGTGCAGGGAGAATGCTCTGTGTTCCCTATGGAAAAGAGCTTGAAAGGAAACGTTTTTTTCCTCACTGGAATTTTACAGCTTTGCAGGCTCAATTGTGGCAGGGAAACACTGTTGTGCCATATCTTCTCTTCTTAACACAATCCATTTCTCGTCCCAGAAATAGGCAGGCCCCAGGTCCAAGGCAGCCAGTGTCAAAGCGGTGCTTAAACTCCAGCAAGCGTTTATGATGTAATAGGCCACCAGGCTGTGCACTAGATTCTAAGATGTAGGCGACGGAGTGCCCGACACTTCTGGGACCGGTAAGCCCCGTTCAGTGGAGGAGAACTATATGCCAAAAGAAGGGCAATGGAGACCTTCTTTTCTTAAGCCACTAGAAGCTCTAAATGTGAACAGCAGATATATCTCCTTCCTACCGCACCTGGGAAGTACAAAACACAGAACGAAGGCCCAGGGGGAATGCTCTGTGCTCCTTGTGGAGAATAGAGCTTCAAAACTGACCTGAAAACGTTCAGTGTTTTCGGAAGCCACTAGAAGGTGTCAATGTGAACAACAGAAGTATCTACCTTCTACAACACCGGGAAGCCCCAAAGACCGCAGGAAGGCAAAGGGAGAGTGCTTTGTGGTCCCTTTGGAAAACAGGGTTTGAAGGGATTCCCTAAGGATTGTTAGTGAATAGGTAAACCACATGGGACGACTAGCATCGAGCTCAAGCTCTCTGTTTCTCGTCACACAGAGAGGCAGGCCGCAGGTCCAAGGCAGCGTGTGTCAAAGCGGTGCTTTAAATGCAGGAAGCTTTTACGGTGTCTTAGGCCATGTGTCTCTGCACTAGGATGCAACATGTAAACGACGGACTGCCTGACACTACTGGGAGCTGTAAGCCACTTTCAGTTGAGGACAACTATATGCCAATAGAAGGGCAATGGAGGCCTTCTTTCCTTAAGCCACTAGAACGTGTAAATGTGAACAGCAGATGTATCTCCCTTATACCGCACCTGGCAAGTACAAAACTCAAAGGGAAAGTGCAGGGAGAATGCTCTGTGTTCCCTTTGGAAAAGAGCTTGAAGGGAAACGTTTTTTCCTCACTGGAATTTTACAGCTTTGCAGGCTCAATTGTGGCAGGGAAACACTGTTGTGCCATATCTTCTCTTCTTAACACAATCCATTTCTCGTCCCAGAAAGAGGCAGGCCCCAGATCCAAGGCAGCCTCTTTCAAAGCGGTGCTTAAACTCCAGCAAGCGTTTATGGTGTCATAGGCCACTAGGCTGTGCACTAGATTCTAAAATGTAGGCGAAGGACTGCCCGTCAGTTCTGGGACCTGTAAGCTACGTTCGGTTGAGGAGAACTATATGCCAGAAGAAGGGCAATGGAGGCCTTCTTTCCTTAAGCCACTAGAACGTTTAAATGTGAACTGCAGATGTATATCTCCCTTGTACGCACGTGGGAAGTACAAAACTCAAAGGGAAAGTGCAGGGAGAATGCTCAGTGTTCCCTTTGGAAAAGATAGCTTGAAGGGAAACTTTTTTTCTTCACTGGGATCTAGAGCGTTGCAGGCTCCATTGTGGCAGGGAAACACTGTTGTGCCATATCTTCTCTTCTTAACACAATCCATTTCTCGTCCCAGAAAGAGGCAGGCCCCAGATCCAAGGCAGCCTGTTTCAAAGCGGTGCTTAAACTCCAGCATGCGTTTATGATGTCATAGGCCACTAGGCTGTGCACTAGATTCTAAGATGTAGGCGACGGAGTGCCCGACACTTCTGGGACCGGTAAGCCCCGTTCAGTGTAGGAGAACTATATGCCAAAAGAAGGGCAATGGAGACCTTCTTTTCTTAAGCCACTAGAAGCTCTAAATGTGAACAGCAGATGTATCTCCTTCCTACCGCACCTGGGAAGTACAAAACACAGAACGAAGGCACAGGGGGAATGCTCTGTGATCCTTGTGGAGAATAGGGCTTGAAAACTGACCTGAAAACGTTCAGCGTTTTCGGAAGCCACTAGAAGGTGTCGATGTGAACAACAGAAGTATCTACCTTGTACAGCACCGGGAAGCCCCAAAGACCGCAGGAAGGCAAAGGGAGAGTGCTTTGTGGTCCCTTTGGAAAACAGGGTTTGAAGGGATTCCCTAAGGATTGTTAGTGAATAGGTAAACCACATGGGACGACTAGCATCGAGCTCAAGCTCTCTGTTTCTCGTCACACAGAGAGGCAGGCCGCAGGTCCAAGGCAGCGTGTGTCAAAGCGGTGCTTTAAATGCAGGAAGCTTTTACGGTGTCTTAGGCCATGTGTCTCTGCACTAGGATGCAACATGTAAACGACGGACTGCCAGACACTACTGGGAGCTGTAAGCCACTTTCAGTTGAGGACAACTATATGCCAATAGAAGGGCAATGGAGGCCTTCTTTCCTTAAGCCACTAGAACGTGTAAATGTGAACAGCAGATGTATCTCCCTTATACCGCACCTGGCAAGTACAAAACTCAAAGGGAAAGTGCAGGGAGAATGCTCTGTGTTCCCTTTGGAAAAGAGCTTGAAGGGAAACGTTTTTTCCTCACTGGAATTTTACAGCTTTGCAGGCTCAATTGTGGCAGGGAAACACTGTTGTTCCATATCTTCTCTTCTTAACACAATCCATTTCTCGTCCCAGAAAGAGGCAGGCCCCAGATCCAAGGCAGCCTCTTTCAAAGCGGTGCTTAAACTCCAGCAAGCGTTTATGGTGTCATAGGCCACTAGGCTGTGCACTAGATTCTAAAATGTAGGCGAAGGACTGCCCGTCAGTTCTGGGACCTGTAAGCTACGTTCGGTTGAGGAGAACTATATGCCAGAAGAAGGGCAATGGAGGCCTTCTTTCCTTAAGCCACTAGAACGTTTAAATGTGAACTGCAGATGTATATCTCCCTTGTACGCACGTGGGAAGTACAAAACTCAAAGGGAAAGTGCAGGGAGAATGCTCTGTGTTCCCTTTGGAAAAGAGAGCTTGAAGGGAACCTTTTTTTCCTCACTGGGATTTACAGCGTTGCAGGCTCCATTGTGGCAGGGAAACACTGTTGTGCCATATCTTCTCTTCTTAACACAATCCATTTCTCGTCCCAGAAATAGGCAGGCCCCAGGTCCAAGGCAGCCAGTGTCAAAGCGGTGCTTAAACTCCAGCAAGCGTTTATGATGTAATAGGCCACCAGGCTGTGCACTAGATTCTAAGATGTAGGCGACGGAGTGCCCGACACTTCTGGGACTGGTAAGCCACGTTCAGTGGAGGAGAACTATATGCCAAAAGAAGGGCAATGGAGACCTTCTTTTCTTAAGCCACTAGAAGCTCTAAATGTGAACAGCAGATGTATCTCCTTCCTACCGCACCTGGGAAGTACAAAACACAGAACGAAGGCCCAGGGGGAATGCTCTGTGCTCCTTGTGGAGAATAGAGCTTGAAAACTGACCTGAAAACGTTCAGCGTTTTCGGATGCCACTAGAAGGTGTCGATGTGAACAACAGAAGTATCTACCTTCTACAACACCGGGAAGCCCCAAAGACCGCAGGAAGGCAAAGGGAGAGTGCTTTGTGGTCCCTTTGGAAAACAGGGTTTGAAGGGATTCCCTAAGGATTGTTAGTGAATAGGTAAACCACATGGGACGACTAGCATCGAGCTCAAGCTCTCTGTTTCTCGTCACACAGAGAGGCAGGCCGCAGGTCCAAGGCAGCGTGTGTCAAAGCGGTGCTTTAAATGCAGGAAGCTTTTACGGTGTCTTAGGCCATGTGTCTCTGCACTAGGATGCAACATGTAAACGACGGACTGCCTGACACTACTGGGAGCTGTAAGCCACTTTCAGTTGAGGACAACTATATGCCAAAAGAAGGGCAATGGAGGCCTTCTTTCCTTAAGCCACTAGAACGTGTAAATGTGAGCAGCAGATGTATCTCCCTTCTACCGCACCTGGCAAGTACAAAACTCAAAGGGAAAGTGCAGGGAGAATGCTCTGTGTTCCCTTTGGAAAAGAGCTTGAAGGGAAACGTTTTTTTCCTCACTGGAATTTACAGCGTTGCAGGCTCAATTGTGGCAGGGAAACACTGTTGTGCCATATCTTCTCTTCTTAACACAATCCATTTCTCGTCCCAGAAAGAGGCAGGCCCCAGATCCAAGGCAGCCTGTTTCAAAGCGGTGCTTAAACTCCAGCATGCGTTTATGATGTCATAGGCCACTAGGCTGTGCACTAGATTCTAAGATGTAGGCGACGGAGTGCCCGACACTTCTGGGACCGGTAAGCCCCGTTCAGTGGAGGAGAACTATATGCCAAAAGAAGGGCAATGGAGACCTTCTTTTCTTAAGCCACTAGAAGCTCTAAATGTGAACAGCAGATGTATCTCCTTCCTACCACCCCTGGGAAGTACAAAACACAGAACGAAGGCGCAGGGGGAATGTTCTGTGGTCCTTGTGGAGAATAGGGCTTGAAAACTGACCTGAAAACGTTCAGCGTTTTCGGAAGCCACTAGAAGGTGTCGATGTGAACAACAGAAGTATCTACCTTCTACAACACCGGGAAGCCCCAAAGACCGCAGGAAGGCAAAGGGAGAGTGCTTTGTGGTCCCTTTGGAAAACAGGGTTTGAAGGGATTCCCTCAGGATTGTTAGTGAATAGGTAAACCACATGGGACGACTAGCATCGAGCTCAAGCTCTCTGTTTCTCGTCACACAGAGAGGCAGGCCGCAGGTCCAAGGCAGCGTGTGTCAAAGCGGTGCTTTAAATGCAGGAAGCTTTTACGGTGTCTTAGGCCATGTGTCTCTGCACTAGGATGCAACATGTAAACGACGGACTGCCTGACACTACTGGGAGCTGTAAGCCACTTTCAGTTGAGGACAACTATATGCCAATAGAAGGGCAATGGAGGCCTTCTTTCCTTAAGCCACTAGAACGTGTAAATGTGAGCAGCAGATGTATCTCCCTTCTACCGCACCTGGCAAGTACAAAACTCAAAGGGAAAGTGCAGGGAGAATGCTCTGTGTTCCCTTTGGAAAAGAGCTTGAAGGGAAACGTTTTTTCCTCACTGGAATTTTACAGCTTTGCAGGCTCAATTGTTGCAGGGAAACACTGTTGTGCCATATCTTCTCTTCTTAACACAATCCATTTCTCGTCCCAGAAAGAGGCAGGCCCCAGATCCAAGGCAGCCTCTTTCAAAGCGGTGCTTAAACTCCAGCAAGCGTTTATGGTGTCATAGGCCACTAGGCTGTGCACTAGATTCTAAAATGTAGGCGAAGGACTGCCCGTCAGTTCTGGGACCTGTAAGCTACGTTCGGTTGAGGAGAACTATATGCCAGAAGAAGGGCAATGGAGGCCTTCTTTCCTTAAGCCACTAGAACGTTTAAATGTGAACTGCAGATGTATATCTCCCTTGTACGCACGTGGGAAGTACAAAACTCAAAGGGAAAGTGCAGGGAGAATGCTCAGTGTTCCCTTTGGAAAAGATAGCTTGAAGGGAAACTTTTTTTCTTCACTGGGATCTAGAGCGTTGCAGGCTCCATTGTGGCAGGGAAACACTGTTGTGCCATATCTTCTCTTCTTAACACAATCCATTTCTCGTCCCAGAAAGAGGCAGGCCCCAGATCCAAGGCAGCCTGTTTCAAAGCGGTGCTTAAACTCCAGCATGCGTTTATGATGTCATAGGCCACCAGGCTGTGCACTAGATTCTAAGATGTAGGCGACGGAGTGCCCGACACTTCTGGGACCGGTAAGCCCCGTTCAGTGTAGGAGAACTATATGCCAAAAGAAGGGCAATGGAGACCTTCTTTTCTTAAGCCACTAGAAGCTCTAAATGTGAACAGCAGATGTATCTCCTTCCTACCGCACCTGGGAAGTACAAAACACAGAACGAAGGCACAGGGGGAATGCTCTGTGATCCTTGTGGAGAATAGGGCTTGAAAACTGACCTGAAAACGTTCAGCGTTTTCGGAAGCCACTAGAAGGTGTCGATGTGAACAACAGAAGTATCTACCTTGTACAGCACCGGGAAGCCCCAAAGACCGCAGGAAGGCAAAGGGAGAGTGCTTTGTGGTCCCTTTGGAAAACAGGGTTTGAAGGGATTCCCTAAGGATTGTTAGTGAATAGGTAAACCACATGGGACGACTAGCATCGAGCTCAAGCTCTCTGTTTCTCGTCACACAGAGAGGCAGGCCGCAGGTCCAAGGCAGCGTGTGTCAAAGCGGTGCTTTAAATGCAGGAAGCTTTTACGGTGTCTTAGGCCATGTGTCTCTGCACTAGGATGCAACATGTAAACGACGGACTGCCAGACACTACTGGGAGCTGTAAGCCACTTTCAGTTGAGGACAACTATATGCCAATAGAAGGGCAATGGAGGCCTTCTTTCCTTAAGCCACTAGAACGTGTAAATGTGAACAGCAGATGTATCTCCCTTATACCGCACCTGGCAAGTACAAAACTCAAAGGGAAAGTGCAGGGAGAATGCTCTGTGTTCCCTTTGGAAAAGAGCTTGAAGGGAAACGTTTTTTCCTCACTGGAATTTTACAGCTTTGCAGGCTCAATTGTGGCAGGGAAACACTGTTGTTCCATATCTTCTCTTCTTAACACAATCCATTTCTCGTCCCAGAAAGAGGCAGGCCCCAGATCCAAGGCAGCCTCTTTCAAAGCGGTGCTTAAACTCCAGCAAGCGTTTATGGTGTCATAGGCCACTAGGCTGTGCACTAGATTCTAAAATGTAGGCGAAGGACTGCCCGTCAGTTCTGGGACCTGTAAGCTACGTTCGGTTGAGGAGAACTATATGCCAGAAGAAGGGCAATGGAGGCCTTCTTTCCTTAAGCCACTAGAACGTTTAAATGTGAACTGCAGATGTATATCTCCCTTGTACGCACGTGGGAAGTACAAAACTCAAAGGGAAAGTGCAGGGAGAATGCTCTGTGTTCCCTTTGGAAAAGAGAGCTTGAAGGGAACCTTTTTTTCCTCACTGGGATTTACAGCGTTGCAGGCTCCATTGTGGCAGGGAAACACTGTTGTGCCATATCTTCTCTTCTTAACACAATCCATTTCTCGTCCCAGAAATAGGCAGGCCCCAGGTCCAAGGCAGCCAGTGTCAAAGCGGTGCTTAAACTCCAGCAAGCGTTTATGATGTAATAGGCCACCAGGCTGTGCACTAGATTGTAAGATGTAGGCGACGGAGTGCCCGACACTTCTGGGACTGGTAAGCCACGTTCAGTGGAGGAGAACTATATGCCAAAAGAAGGGCAATGGAGACCTTCTTTTCTTAAGCCACTAGAAGCTCTAAATGTGAACAGCAGATGTATCTCCTTCCTACCGCACCTGGGAAGTACAAAACACAGAACGAAGGCCCAGGGGGAATGCTCTGTGCTCCTTGTGGAGAATAGAGCTTGAAAACTGACCTGAAAACGTTCAGCGTTTTCGGATGCCACTAGAAGGTGTCGATGTGAACAACAGAAGTATCTACCTTCTACAACACCGGGAAGCCCCAAAGACCGCAGGAAGGCAAAGGGAGAGTGCTTTGTGGTCCCTTTGGAAAACAGGGTTTGAAGGGATTCCCTAAGGATTGTTAGAGAATAGGTAAACCACATGGGACGACTAGCATCGAGCTCAAGCTCTCTGTTTCTCGTCACACAGAGAGGCAGGCCGCAGGTCCAAGGCAGCGTGTGTCAAAGCGGTGCTTTAAATGCAGGAAGCTTTTACGGTGTCTTAGGCCATGTGTCTCTGCACTAGGATGCAACATGTAAAGGAAGGACTGCCTGACACTACTGGGAGCTGTAAGCCACTTTCAGTTGAGGACAACTATATGCCAAAAGAAGGGCAATGGAGGCCTTCTTTCCTTAAGCCACTAGAACGTGTAAATGTGAGCAGCAGATGTATCTCCCTTCTACCGCACCTGGCAAGTACAAAACTCAAAGGGAAAGTGCAGGGAGAATGCTCTGTGTTCCCTTTGGAAAAGAGCTTGAAGGGAAACGTTTTTTTCCTCACTGGAATTTACAGCGTTGCAGGCTCAATTGTGGCAGGGAAACACTGTTGTGCCATATCTTCTCTTCTTAACACAATCCATTTCTCGTCCCAGAAAGAGGCAGGCCCCAGATCCAAGGCAGCCTGTTTCAAAGCGGTGCTTAAACTCCAGCATGCGTTTATGATGTCATAGGCCACTAGGCTGTGCACTAGATTCTAAGATGTAGGCGACGGAGTGCCCGACACTTCTGGGACCGGTAAGCCCCGTTCAGTGGAGGAGAACTATATGCCAAAAGAAGGGCAATGGAGACCTTCTTTTCTTAAGCCACTAGAAGCTCTAAATGTGAACAGCAGATGTATCTCCTTCCTACCACCCCTGGGAAGTACAAAACACAGAACGAAGGCGCAGGGGGAATGCTCTGTGGTCCTTGTGGAGAATAGGGCTTGAAAACTGACCTGAAAACGTTCAGCGTTTTCGGAAGCCACTAGAAGGTGTCGATGTGAACAACAGAAGTATCTACCTTCTACAGCACCGGGAAGCCCCAAAGACCGCAGGAAGGCAAAGGGAGAGTGCTTTGTGGTCCCTTTGGAAAACAGGGTTTGAAGCGATTCACTAAGGATTGTTAGTGAATGGGTAAACCACATGGGACGACTAGCATCGAGCTCAAGCTCTCTGTTTCTCGTCACACAGAGAGGCAGGCCGCAGGTCCAAAGCAGCGTGTGTCAAAGCGGTGCTTTAAATGCAGGAAGCTTTTACGGTGTCTTAGGCCATGTGTCTCTGCACTAGGATGCAACATGTAAACGACGGACTGCCTGACACTACTGGGAGCTGTAAGCCACTTTCAGTTGAGGACAACTATATGCCAATAGAAGGGCAATGGAGGCCTTCTTTCCTTAAGCCACTAGAACGTGTAAATGTGAGCAGCAGATGTATCTCCCTTCTACCGCACCTGGCAAGTACAAAACTCAAAGGGAAAGTGCAGGGAGAATGCTCTGTGTTCCCTTTGGAAAAGAGCTTGAAGGGAAACGTTTTTTTCCTCACTGGAATTTTACAGTTTTGCAGGCTCAATTGTGGCAGGAAACACTGTTGTTCCATATCTTCTCTTCTAAACACAATCCATTTCTCGTCCCAGAAAGAGGCAGGCCCCAGATCCAAGGCAGCCTGTTTCAAAGCGGTGCTTAAACTCCAGCAAGCGTTTATGGTGTCATAGGCCACTAGGCTGTGCACTAGATTCTAAGATGTAGGCGAAGGACTGCCCGTCAGTTCTGGGACCTGTAAGCTACGTTCGGTTGAGGAGAACAATATGCCAGAAGAAGGGCAATGGAGGCCTTCTTTCCTTAAGCCACTAGAACGTGTATATGTGAACTGCAGATGTATATCTCCCTTGTACGCACGTGGGGAGTACAAAACTCAAAGGGAAAGTGCAGGGAGAATGCTCTGTGTTCCCTTTGGAAAAGAGCTTGAAGGGAACCTTTTTTTCCTCACTGGGATTTAGAGCGTTGCAGGCTCAATTGTGGCAGGGAAACACTGTTGTGCCATATCTTCTCTTCTTAACACAATCCATTTTTTCGTCCCAGAAAGAGGCAGGCCCCAGGTCCAAGGCAGCCAGTGTCAAAGCGGTGCTTAAACTCCAGCAAGCGTTTATGATGTAATAGGCCACCAGGCTGTGCACTAGATTGTAAGATGTAGGCGACGGAGTGCCCGACACTTCTGGGACCGGTAAGCCCCGTTCAGTGGAGGAGAACTATATGCCAAAAGAAGGGCAATGGAGACCTTCTTTTCTTAAGCGACTAGAAGCTCTAAATGTGAACAGCAGATGTATCTCCTTCCTACCGCACCTGGGAAGTACAAAACACAGAACGAAGGCCCAGGGGGAATGCTCTGTGCTCCTTGTGGAGAATAGAGCTTCAAAACTGACCTGAAAACGTTCAGTGTTTTCGGAAGCCACTAGAAGGTGTCAATGTGAACAACAGAAATATCTACCTTCTACAACACCGGGAAGCCCCAAAGACCGCAGGAAGGCAAAGGGAGAGTGCTTTGTGGTCCCTTTGGAAAACAGGGTTTGAAGGGATTCCCTAAGGATTGTTAGTGAATAGGTAAACCACATGGGACGACTAGCATCGAGCTCAAGCTCTCTGTTTCTCGTCACACAGAGAGGCAGGCCGCAGGTCCAAGGCAGCGTGTGTCAAAGCGGTGCTTTAAATGCAGGAAGCTTTTACGGTGTCTTAGGCCATGTGTCTCTGCACTAGGATGCAACATGTAAACGACGGACTGCCTGACACTACTGGGAGCTGTAAGCCACTTTCAGTTGAGGACAACTATATGCCAATAGAAGGGCAATGGAGGCCTTCTTTCCTTAAGCCACTAGAACGTGTAAATGTGAACAGCAGATGTATCTCCCTTCTACCGCACCTGGCAAGTACAAAACTCAAAGGGAAAGTGCAGGGAGAATGCTCTGTGTTCCCTTTGGAAAAGAGCTTGAAGGGAAACGTTTTTTCCTCACTGGAATTTTACAGCTTTGCAGGCTCAATTGTGGCAGGGAAACACTGTTGTTCCATATCTTCTCTTCTTAACACAATCCATTTCTCGTCCCAGAAAGAGGCAGGCCCCAGATCCAAGGCAGCCTCTTTCAAAGCGGTGCTTAAACTCCAGCAAGCGTTTATGGTGTCATAGGCCACTAGGCTGTGCACTAGATTCTAAAATGTAGGCGAAGGACTGCCCGTCAGTTCTGGGACCTGTAAGCTACGTTCGGTTGAGGAGAACTATATGCCAGAAGAAGGGCAATGGAGGCCTTCTTTCCTTAAGCCACTAGAACGTTTAAATGTGAACTGCAGATGTATATCTCCCTTGTACGCACGTGGGAAGTACAAAACTCAAAGGGAAAGTGCAGGGAGAATGCTCAGTGTTCCCTTTGGAAAAGATAGCTTGAAGGGAAACTTTTTTTCTTCACTGGGATTTAGAGCGTTGCAGGCTCCATTGTGGCAGGTAAACACTGTTGTGCCATATCTTCTCTTCTTAACACAATCCATTTCTCGTCCCAGAAAGAGGCAGGCCCCAGATCCAAGGCAGCCTGTTTCAAAGCGGTGCTTAAACTCCAGCATGCGTTTATGATGTCATAGGCCACTAGGCTGTGCACTAGATTCTAAGATGTAGGCGACGGAGTGCCCGACACTTCTGGGACCGGTAAGCCCCGTTCAGTGTAGGAGAACTATATGCCAAAAGAAGGGCAATGGAGACCTTCTTTTCTTAAGCCACTAGAAGCTCTAAATGTGAACAGCAGATGTATCTCCTTCCTACCGCACCTGGGAAGTACAAAACACAGAACGAAGGCACAGGGGGAATGCTCTGTGATCCTTGTGGAGAATAGGGCTTGAAAACTGACCTGAAAACGTTCAGCGTTTTCGGAAGCCCCTAGAAGGTGTCGATGTGAACAACAGAATTATCTACCTTGTACAGCACCGGGAAGCCCCAAAGACCGCAGGAAGGCAAAGGGAGAGTGCTTTGTGGTCCCTTTGGAAAACAGGGTTTGAAGGGATTCCCTAAGGATTGTTAGTGAATAGGTAAACCACATGGGACGACTAGCATCGAGCTCAAGCTCTCTGTTTCTCGTCACACAGAGAGGCAGGCCGCAGGTCCAAGGCAGCGTGTGTCAAAGCGGTGCTTTAAATGCAGGAAGCTTTTACGGTGTCTTAGGCCATGTGTCTCTGCACTAGGATGCAACATGTAAAGGAAGGACTGCCTGACACTACTGGGAGCTGTAAGCCACTTTCAGTTGAGGACAACTATATGCCAATAGAAGGGCAATGGAGGCCTTCTTTCCTTAAGCCACTAGAACGTGTAAATGTGAACAGCAGATGTATCTCCCTTCTACCGCACCTGGCAAGTACAAAACTCAAAGGGAAAGTGCAGGGAGAATGCTCTGTGTTCCCTTTGGAAAAGAGCTTGAAGGGAAACGTTTTTTTCCTCACTGGAATTTTACAGCTTTGCAGGCTCAATTGTGGCAGGGAAACACTGTTGTTCCATATCTTCTCTTCTTAACACAATCCATTTCTCCCCCCAGAAAGAGGCAGGCCCCAGGTACAAGGCAGCCTGTTTCAAAGCGGTGCTTAAACTCCAGCAAGCGTTTATGGTGTCATAGGCCACTAGGCTGTGCACTAGATTCTAAGATGTAGGCGAAGGACTGCCCGTCAGTTCTGGGACATGTAAGCTACGTTCGGTTGAGGAGAACAATATGCCAGAAGAAGGGCAATGGAGGCCTTCTTTCCTTAAGCCACTAGAACGTGTATATGTGAACTGCAGATGTATATCTCCCTTGTACGCACGTGGGAAGTACAAAACTCAAAGGGAAAGTGCAGGGAGAATGCTCTGTGTTCCCTTTGGAAAAGAGCTTGAAGGGAACCTTTTTTTCCTCACTGGGATTTAGAGCGTTGCAGGCTCAATTGTGGCAGGGAAACACTGTTGTGCCATATCTTCTCTTCTTAACACAATCCATTTCTCGTCCCAGAAATAGGCAGGCCCCAGGTCCAAGGCAGCCAGTGTCAAAGCGGTGCTTAAACTCCAGCAAGCGTTTATGATGTAATAGGCCACCAGGCTGTGCACTAGATTGTAAGATGTAGGCGACGGAGTGCCCGACACTTCTGGGACCGGTAAGCCCCGTTCAGTGGAGGAGAACTATATGCCAAAAGAAGGGCAATGGAGACCTTCTTTTCTTAAGCCACTAGAAGCTCTAAATGTGAACAGCAGATGTATCTCCTTCCTACCGCACCTGGGAAGTACAAAACACAGAACGAAGGCCCAGGGGGAATGCTCTGTGCTCCTTGTGGAGAAAAGAGCTTGAAAACTGACCTGAAAACGTTCAGGGTTTTCGGAAGCCACTAGAAGGTGTCAATGTGAGCAACAGAAGTATCTACCTTCTACAACACCGGGAAGCCCCAAAGACCGCAGGAAGGCAAAGGGAGAGTGCTTTGTGGTCCCTTTGGAAAACAGGGTTTGAAGGGATTCCCTAAGGATTGTTAGTGAATAGGTAAACCACATGGGACGACTAGCATCGAGCTCAAGCTCTCTGTTTCTCGTCACACAGAGAGGCAGGCCGCAGGTCCAAGGCAGCGTGTGTCAAAGCGGTGCTTTAAATGCAGGAAGCTTTTACGGTGTCTTAGGCCATGTGTCTCTGCACTAGGATGCAACATGTAAACGACGGACTGCCTGACACTACTGGGAGCTGTAAGCCACTTTCAGTTGAGGACAACTATATGCCAATAGAAGGGCAATGGAGGCCTTCTTTCCTTAAGCCACTAGAACGTGTAAATGTGAACAGCAGATGTATCTCCCTTATACCGCACCTGGCAAGTACAAAACTCAAAGGGAAAGTGCAGGGAGAATGCTCTGTGTTCCCTTTGGAAAAGAGCTTGAAGGGAAACGTTTTTTCCTCACTGGAATTTTACAGCTTTGCAGGCTCAATTGTGGCAGGGAAACACTGTTGTTCCATATCTTCTCTTCTTAACACAATCCATTTCTCGTCCCAGAAAGAGGCAGGCCCCAGATCCAAGGCAGCCTCTTTCAAAGCGGTGCTTAAACTCCAGCAAGCGTTTATGGTGTCATAGGCCACTAGGCTGTGCACTAGATTCTAAAATGTAGGCGAAGGACTGCCCGTCAGTTCTGGGACCTGTAAGCTACGTTCGGTTGAGGAGAACTATATGCCAGAAGAAGGGCAATGGAGGCCTTCTTTCCTTAAGCCACTAGAACGTTTAAATGTGAACTGCAGATGTATATCTCCCTTGTACGCACGTGGGAAGTACAAAACTCAAAGGGAAAGTGCAGGGAGAATGCTCAGTGTTCCCTTTGGAAAAGATAGCTTGAAGGGAAACTTTTTTTCTTCACTGGGATTTAGAGCGTTGCAGGCTCCATTGTGGCAGGGAAACACTGTTGTGCCATATCTTCTCTTCTTAACACAATCCATTTCTCGTCCCAGAAAGAGGCAGGCCCCACATCCAAGGCAGCCTGTTTCAAAGCGGTGCTTAAACTCCAGCATGCGTTTATGATGTCATAGGCCACTAGGCTGTGCACTAGATTCTAAGATGTAGGCGACGGAGTGCCCGACACTTCTGGGACTGGTAAGCCACGTTCAGTGGAGGAGAACTATATGCCAAAAGAAGGGCAATGGAGACCTTCTTTTCTTAAGCCACTAGAAGCTCTAAATGTGAACAGCAGATGTATCTCCTTCCTACCGCACCTGGGAAGTACAAAACACAGAACGAAGGCCCAGGGGGAATGCTCTGTGCTCCTTGTGGAGAATAGAGCTTGAAAACTGACCTGAAAACGTTCAGCGTTTTCGGATGCCACTAGAAGGTGTCGATGTGAACAACAGAAGTATCTACCTTCTACAACACCGGGAAGCCCCAAAGACCGCAGGAAGGCAAAGGGAGAGTGCTTTGTGGTCCCTTTGGAAAACAGGGTTTGAAGGGATTCCCTAAGGATTGTTAGAGAATAGGTAAACCACATGGGACGACTAGCATCGAGCTCAAGCTCTCTGTTTCTCGTCACACAGAGAGGCAGGCCGCAGGTCCAAGGCAGCGTGTGTCAAAGCGGTGCTTTAAATGCAGGAAGCTTTTACGGTGTCTTAGGCCATGTGTCTCTGCACTAGGATGCAACATGTAAACGACGGACTGCCTGACACTACTGGGAGCTGTAAGCCACTTTCAGTTGAGGACAACTATATGCCAATAGAAGGGCAATGGAGGCCTTCTTTCCTTAAGCCACTAGAACGTGTAAATGTGAGCAGCAGATGTATCTCCCTTCTACCGCACCTGGCAAGTACAAAACTCAAAGGGAAAGTGCAGGGAGAATGCTCTGTGTTCCCTTTGGAAAAGAGCTTGAAGGGAAACGTTTTTTTCCTCACTGGAATTTACAGCGTTGCAGGCTCAATTGTGGCAGGGAAACACTGTTGTGCCATATCTTCTCTTCTTAACACAATCCATTTCTCGTCCCAGAAAGAGGCAGGCCCCAGATCCAAGGCAGCCTGTTTCAAAGCGGTGCTTAAACTCCAGCATGCGTTTATGATGTCATAGGCCACTAGGCTGTGCACTAGATTCTAAGATGTAGGCGACGGAGTGCCCGACACTTCTGGGACCGGTAAGCCCCGTTCAGTGGAGGAGAACTATATGCCAAAAGAAGGGCAATGGAGACCTTCTTTTCTTAAGCCACTAGAAGCTCTAAATGTGAACAGCAGATGTATCTCCTTCCTACCACCCCTGGGAAGTACAAAACACAGAACGAAGGCGCAGGGGGAATGTTCTGTGGTCCTTGTGGAGAATAGGGCTTGAAAACTGACCTGAAAACGTTCAGCGTTTTCGGAAGCCACTAGAAGGTGTCGATGTGAACAACAGAAGTATCTACCTTCTACAACACCGGGAAGCCCCAAAGACCGCAGGAAGGCAAAGGGAGAGTGCTTTGTGGTCCCTTTGGAAAACAGGGTTTGAAGGGATTCCCTCAGGATTGTTAGTGAATAGGTAAACCACATGGGACGACTAGCATCGAGCTCAAGCTCTCTGTTTCTCGTCACACAGAGAGGCAGGCCGCAGGTCCAAGGCAGCGTGTGTCAAAGCGGTGCTTTAAATGCAGGAAGCTTTTACGGTGTCTTAGGCCATGTGTCTCTGCACTAGGATGCAACATGTAAACGACGGACTGCCTGACACTACTGGGAGCTGTAAGCCACTTTCAGTTGAGGACAACTATATGCCAATAGAAGGGCAATGGAGGCCTTCTTTCCTTAAGCCACTAGAACGTGTAAATGTGAGCAGCAGATGTATCTCCCTTCTACCGCACCTGGCAAGTACAAAACTCAAAGGGAAAGTGCAGGGAGAATGCTCTGTGTTCCCTTTGGAAAAGAGCTTGAAGGGAAACGTTTTTTCCTCACTGGAATTTTACAGCTTTGCAGGCTCAATTGTTGCAGGGAAACACTGTTGTGCCATATCTTCTCTTCTTAACACAATCCATTTCTCGTCCCAGAAAGAGGCAGGCCCCAGATCCAAGGCAGCCTCTTTCAAAGCGGTGCTTAAACTCCAGCAAGCGTTTATGGTGTCATAGGCCACTAGGCTGTGCACTAGATTCTAAAATGTAGGCGAAGGACTGCCCGTCAGTTCTGGGACCTGTAAGCTACGTTCGGTTGAGGAGAACTATATGCCAGAAGAAGGGCAATGGAGGCCTTCTTTCCTTAAGCCACTAGAACGTTTAAATGTGAACTGCAGATGTATATCTCCCTTGTACGCACGTGGGAAGTACAAAACTCAAAGGGAAAGTGCAGGGAGAATGCTCAGTGTTCCCTTTGGAAAAGATAGCTTGAAGGGAAACTTTTTTTCTTCACTGGGATCTAGAGCGTTGCAGGCTCCATTGTGGCAGGGAAACACTGTTGTGCCATATCTTCTCTTCTTAACACAATCCATTTCTCGTCCCAGAAAGAGGCAGGCCCCAGATCCAAGGCAGCCTGTTTCAAAGCGGTGCTTAAACTCCAGCATGCGTTTATGATGTCATAGGCCACCAGGCTGTGCACTAGATTCTAAGATGTAGGCGACGGAGTGCCCGACACTTCTGGGACCGGTAAGCCCCGTTCAGTGTAGGAGAACTATATGCCAAAAGAAGGGCAATGGAGACCTTCTTTTCTTAAGCCACTAGAAGCTCTAAATGTGAACAGCAGATGTATCTCCTTCCTACCGCACCTGGGAAGTACAAAACACAGAACGAAGGCACAGGGGGAATGCTCTGTGATCCTTGTGGAGAATAGGGCTTGAAAACTGACCTGAAAACGTTCAGCGTTTTCGGAAGCCACTAGAAGGTGTCGATGTGAACAACAGAAGTATCTACCTTGTACAGCACCGGGAAGCCCCAAAGACCGCAGGAAGGCAAAGGGAGAGTGCTTTGTGGTCCCTTTGGAAAACAGGGTTTGAAGGGATTCCCTAAGGATTGTTAGTGAATAGGTAAACCACATGGGACGACTAGCATCGAGCTCAAGCTCTCTGTTTCTCGTCACACAGAGAGGCAGGCCGCAGGTCCAAGGCAGCGTGTGTCAAAGCGGTGCTTTAAATGCAGGAAGCTTTTACGGTGTCTTAGGCCATGTGTCTCTGCACTAGGATGCAACATGTAAACGACGGACTGCCAGACACTACTGGGAGCTGTAAGCCACTTTCAGTTGAGGACAACTATATGCCAATAGAAGGGCAATGGAGGCCTTCTTTCCTTAAGCCACTAGAACGTGTAAATGTGAACAGCAGATGTATCTCCCTTATACCGCACCTGGCAAGTACAAAACTCAAAGGGAAAGTGCAGGGAGAATGCTCTGTGTTCCCTTTGGAAAAGAGCTTGAAGGGAAACGTTTTTTCCTCACTGGAATTTTACAGCTTTGCAGGCTCAATTGTGGCAGGGAAACACTGTTGTTCCATATCTTCTCTTCTTAACACAATCCATTTCTCGTCCCAGAAAGAGGCAGGCCCCAGATCCAAGGCAGCCTCTTTCAAAGCGGTGCTTAAACTCCAGCAAGCGTTTATGGTGTCATAGGCCACTAGGCTGTGCACTAGATTCTAAAATGTAGGCGAAGGACTGCCCGTCAGTTCTGGGACCTGTAAGCTACGTTCGGTTGAGGAGAACTATATGCCAGAAGAAGGGCAATGGAGGCCTTCTTTCCTTAAGCCACTAGAACGTTTAAATGTGAACTGCAGATGTATATCTCCCTTGTACGCACGTGGGAAGTACAAAACTCAAAGGGAAAGTGCAGGGAGAATGCTCTGTGTTCCCTTTGGAAAAGAGAGCTTGAAGGGAACCTTTTTTTCCTCACTGGGATTTACAGCGTTGCAGGCTCCATTGTGGCAGGGAAACACTGTTGTGCCATATCTTCTCTTCTTAACACAATCCATTTCTCGTCCCAGAAATAGGCAGGCCCCAGGTCCAAGGCAGCCAGTGTCAAAGCGGTGCTTAAACTCCAGCAAGCGTTTATGATGTAATAGGCCACCAGGCTGTGCACTAGATTGTAAGATGTAGGCGACGGAGTGCCCGACACTTCTGGGACTGGTAAGCCACGTTCAGTGGAGGAGAACTATATGCCAAAAGAAGGGCAATGGAGACCTTCTTTTCTTAAGCCACTAGAAGCTCTAAATGTGAACAGCAGATGTATCTCCTTCCTACCGCACCTGGGAAGTACAAAACACAGAACGAAGGCCCAGGGGGAATGCTCTGTGCTCCTTGTGGAGAATAGAGCTTGAAAACTGACCTGAAAACGTTCAGCGTTTTCGGATGCCACTAGAAGGTGTCGATGTGAACAACAGAAGTATCTACCTTCTACAACACCGGGAAGCCCCAAAGACCGCAGGAAGGCAAAGGGAGAGTGCTTTGTGGTCCCTTTGGAAAACAGGGTTTGAAGGGATTCCCTAAGGATTGTTAGAGAATAGGTAAACCACATGGGACGACTAGCATCGAGCTCAAGCTCTCTGTTTCTCGTCACACAGAGAGGCAGGCCGCAGGTCCAAGGCAGCGTGTGTCAAAGCGGTGCTTTAAATGCAGGAAGCTTTTACGGTGTCTTAGGCCATGTGTCTCTGCACTAGGATGCAACATGTAAAGGAAGGACTGCCTGACACTACTGGGAGCTGTAAGCCACTTTCAGTTGAGGACAACTATATGCCAAAAGAAGGGCAATGGAGGCCTTCTTTCCTTAAGCCACTAGAACGTGTAAATGTGAGCAGCAGATGTATCTCCCTTCTACCGCACCTGGCAAGTACAAAACTCAAAGGGAAAGTGCAGGGAGAATGCTCTGTGTTCCCTTTGGAAAAGAGCTTGAAGGGAAACGTTTTTTTCCTCACTGGAATTTACAGCGTTGCAGGCTCAATTGTGGCAGGGAAACACTGTTGTGCCATATCTTCTCTTCTTAACACAATCCATTTCTCGTCCCAGAAAGAGGCAGGCCCCAGATCCAAGGCAGCCTGTTTCAAAGCGGTGCTTAAACTCCAGCATGCGTTTATGATGTCATAGGCCACTAGGCTGTGCACTAGATTCTAAGATGTAGGCGACGGAGTGCCCGACACTTCTGGGACCGGTAAGCCCCGTTCAGTGGAGGAGAACTATATGCCAAAAGAAGGGCAATGGAGACCTTCTTTTCTTAAGCCACTAGAAGCTCTAAATGTGAACAGCAGATGTATCTCCTTCCTACCACCCCTGGGAAGTACAAAACACAGAACGAAGGCGCAGGGGGAATGCTCTGTGGTCCTTGTGGAGAATAGGGCTTGAAAACTGACCTGAAAACGTTCAGCGTTTTCGGAAGCCACTAGAAGGTGTCGATGTGAACAACAGAAGTATCTACCTTCTACAGCACCGGGAAGCCCCAAAGACCGCAGGAAGGCAAAGGGAGAGTGCTTTGTGGTCCCTTTGGAAAACAGGGTTTGAAGCGATTCACTAAGGATTGTTAGTGAATGGGTAAACCACATGGGACGACTAGCATCGAGCTCAAGCTCTCTGTTTCTCGTCACACAGAGAGGCAGGCCGCAGGTCCAAAGCAGCGTGTGTCAAAGCGGTGCTTTAAATGCAGGAAGCTTTTACGGTGTCTTAGGCCATGTGTCTCTGCACTAGGATGCAACATGTAAACGACGGACTGCCTGACACTACTGGGAGCTGTAAGCCACTTTCAGTTGAGGACAACTATATGCCAATAGAAGGGCAATGGAGGCCTTCTTTCCTTAAGCCACTAGAACGTGTAAATGTGAGCAGCAGATGTATCTCCCTTCTACCGCACCTGGCAAGTACAAAACTCAAAGGGAAAGTGCAGGGAGAATGCTCTGTGTTCCCTTTGGAAAAGAGCTTGAAGGGAAACGTTTTTTTCCTCACTGGAATTTTACAGTTTTGCAGGCTCAATTGTGGCAGGAAACACTGTTGTTCCATATCTTCTCTTCTAAACACAATCCATTTCTCGTCCCAGAAAGAGGCAGGCCCCAGATCCAAGGCAGCCTGTTTCAAAGCGGTGCTTAAACTCCAGCAAGCGTTTATGGTGTCATAGGCCACTAGGCTGTGCACTAGATTCTAAGATGTAGGCGAAGGACTGCCCGTCAGTTCTGGGACCTGTAAGCTACGTTCGGTTGAGGAGAACAATATGCCAGAAGAAGGGCAATGGAGGCCTTCTTTCCTTAAGCCACTAGAACGTGTATATGTGAACTGCAGATGTATATCTCCCTTGTACGCACGTGGGGAGTACAAAACTCAAAGGGAAAGTGCAGGGAGAATGCTCTGTGTTCCCTTTGGAAAAGAGCTTGAAGGGAACCTTTTTTTCCTCACTGGGATTTAGAGCGTTGCAGGCTCAATTGTGGCAGGGAAACACTGTTGTGCCATATCTTCTCTTCTTAACACAATCCATTTTTTCGTCCCAGAAAGAGGCAGGCCCCAGGTCCAAGGCAGCCAGTGTCAAAGCGGTGCTTAAACTCCAGCAAGCGTTTATGATGTAATAGGCCACCAGGCTGTGCACTAGATTGTAAGATGTAGGCGACGGAGTGCCCGACACTTCTGGGACCGGTAAGCCCCGTTCAGTGGAGGAGAACTATATGCCAAAAGAAGGGCAATGGAGACCTTCTTTTCTTAAGCGACTAGAAGCTCTAAATGTGAACAGCAGATGTATCTCCTTCCTACCGCACCTGGGAAGTACAAAACACAGAACGAAGGCCCAGGGGGAATGCTCTGTGCTCCTTGTGGAGAATAGAGCTTCAAAACTGACCTGAAAACGTTCAGTGTTTTCGGAAGCCACTAGAAGGTGTCAATGTGAACAACAGAAATATCTACCTTCTACAACACCGGGAAGCCCCAAAGACCGCAGGAAGGCAAAGGGAGAGTGCTTTGTGGTCCCTTTGGAAAACAGGGTTTGAAGGGATTCCCTAAGGATTGTTAGTGAATAGGTAAACCACATGGGACGACTAGCATCGAGCTCAAGCTCTCTGTTTCTCGTCACACAGAGAGGCAGGCCGCAGGTCCAAGGCAGCGTGTGTCAAAGCGGTGCTTTAAATGCAGGAAGCTTTTACGGTGTCTTAGGCCATGTGTCTCTGCACTAGGATGCAACATGTAAACGACGGACTGCCTGACACTACTGGGAGCTGTAAGCCACTTTCAGTTGAGGACAACTATATGCCAATAGAAGGGCAATGGAGGCCTTCTTTCCTTAAGCCACTAGAACGTGTAAATGTGAACAGCAGATGTATCTCCCTTCTACCGCACCTGGCAAGTACAAAACTCAAAGGGAAAGTGCAGGGAGAATGCTCTGTGTTCCCTTTGGAAAAGAGCTTGAAGGGAAACGTTTTTTCCTCACTGGAATTTTACAGCTTTGCAGGCTCAATTGTGGCAGGGAAACACTGTTGTTCCATATCTTCTCTTCTTAACACAATCCATTTCTCGTCCCAGAAAGAGGCAGGCCCCAGATCCAAGGCAGCCTCTTTCAAAGCGGTGCTTAAACTCCAGCAAGCGTTTATGGTGTCATAGGCCACTAGGCTGTGCACTAGATTCTAAAATGTAGGCGAAGGACTGCCCGTCAGTTCTGGGACCTGTAAGCTACGTTCGGTTGAGGAGAACTATATGCCAGAAGAAGGGCAATGGAGGCCTTCTTTCCTTAAGCCACTAGAACGTTTAAATGTGAACTGCAGATGTATATCTCCCTTGTACGCACGTGGGAAGTACAAAACTCAAAGGGAAAGTGCAGGGAGAATGCTCAGTGTTCCCTTTGGAAAAGATAGCTTGAAGGGAAACTTTTTTTCTTCACTGGGATTTAGAGCGTTGCAGGCTCCATTGTGGCAGGTAAACACTGTTGTGCCATATCTTCTCTTCTTAACACAATCCATTTCTCGTCCCAGAAAGAGGCAGGCCCCAGATCCAAGGCAGCCTGTTTCAAAGCGGTGCTTAAACTCCAGCATGCGTTTATGATGTCATAGGCCACTAGGCTGTGCACTAGATTCTAAGATGTAGGCGACGGAGTGCCCGACACTTCTGGGACCGGTAAGCCCCGTTCAGTGTAGGAGAACTATATGCCAAAAGAAGGGCAATGGAGACCTTCTTTTCTTAAGCCACTAGAAGCTCTAAATGTGAACAGCAGATGTATCTCCTTCCTACCGCACCTGGGAAGTACAAAACACAGAACGAAGGCACAGGGGGAATGCTCTGTGATCCTTGTGGAGAATAGGGCTTGAAAACTGACCTGAAAACGTTCAGCGTTTTCGGAAGCCCCTAGAAGGTGTCGATGTGAACAACAGAATTATCTACCTTGTACAGCACCGGGAAGCCCCAAAGACCGCAGGAAGGCAAAGGGAGAGTGCTTTGTGGTCCCTTTGGAAAACAGGGTTTGAAGGGATTCCCTAAGGATTGTTAGTGAATAGGTAAACCACATGGGACGACTAGCATCGAGCTCAAGCTCTCTGTTTCTCGTCACACAGAGAGGCAGGCCGCAGGTCCAAGGCAGCGTGTGTCAAAGCGGTGCTTTAAATGCAGGAAGCTTTTACGGTGTCTTAGGCCATGTGTCTCTGCACTAGGATGCAACATGTAAAGGAAGGACTGCCTGACACTACTGGGAGCTGTAAGCCACTTTCAGTTGAGGACAACTATATGCCAATAGAAGGGCAATGGAGGCCTTCTTTCCTTAAGCCACTAGAACGTGTAAATGTGAACAGCAGATGTATCTCCCTTCTACCGCACCTGGCAAGTACAAAACTCAAAGGGAAAGTGCAGGGAGAATGCTCTGTGTTCCCTTTGGAAAAGAGCTTGAAGGGAAACGTTTTTTTCCTCACTGGAATTTTACAGCTTTGCAGGCTCAATTGTGGCAGGGAAACACTGTTGTTCCATATCTTCTCTTCTTAACACAATCCATTTCTCCCCCCAGAAAGAGGCAGGCCCCAGGTACAAGGCAGCCTGTTTCAAAGCGGTGCTTAAACTCCAGCAAGCGTTTATGGTGTCATAGGCCACTAGGCTGTGCACTAGATTCTAAGATGTAGGCGAAGGACTGCCCGTCAGTTCTGGGACATGTAAGCTACGTTCGGTTGAGGAGAACAATATGCCAGAAGAAGGGCAATGGAGGCCTTCTTTCCTTAAGCCACTAGAACGTGTATATGTGAACTGCAGATGTATATCTCCCTTGTACGCACGTGGGAAGTACAAAACTCAAAGGGAAAGTGCAGGGAGAATGCTCTGTGTTCCCTTTGGAAAAGAGCTTGAAGGGAACCTTTTTTTCCTCACTGGGATTTAGAGCGTTGCAGGCTCAATTGTGGCAGGGAAACACTGTTGTGCCATATCTTCTCTTCTTAACACAATCCATTTCTCGTCCCAGAAATAGGCAGGCCCCAGGTCCAAGGCAGCCAGTGTCAAAGCGGTGCTTAAACTCCAGCAAGCGTTTATGATGTAATAGGCCACCAGGCTGTGCACTAGATTGTAAGATGTAGGCGACGGAGTCCCCGACACTTCTGGGACCGGTAAGCCCCGTTCAGTGGAGGAGAACTATATGCCAAAAGAAGGGCAATGGAGACCTTCTTTTCTTAAGCCACTAGAAGCTCTAAATGTGAACAGCAGATATATCTCCTTCCTACCGCACCTGGGAAGTACAAAACACAGAACGAAGGCCCAGGGGGAATGCTCTGTGCTCCTTGTGGAGAAAAGAGCTTGAAAACTGACCTGAAAACGTTCAGGGTTTTCGGAAGCCACTAGAAGGTGTCAATGTGAGCAACAGAAGTATCTACCTTCTACAACACCGGGAAGCCCCAAAGACCGCAGGAAGGCAAAGGGAGAGTGCTTTGTGGTCCCTTTGGAAAACAGGGTTTGAAGGGATTCCCTAAGGATTGTTAGTGAATAGGTAAACCACATGGGACGACTAGCATCGAGCTCAAGCTCTCTGTTTCTCGTCACACAGAGAGGCAGGCCGCAGGTCCAAGGCAGCGTGTGTCAAAGCGGTGCTTTAAATGCAGGAAGCTTTTACGGTGTCTTAGGCCATGTGTCTCTGCACTAGGATGCAACATGTAAACGACGGACTGCCTGACACTACTGGGAGCTGTAAGCCACTTTCAGTTGAGGACAACTATATGCCAATAGAAGGGCAATGGAGGCCTTCTTTCCTTAAGCCACTAGAACGTGTAAATGTGAACAGCAGATGTATCTCCCTTATACCGCACCTGGCAAGTACAAAACTCAAAGGGAAAGTGCAGGGAGAATGCTCTGTGTTCCCTTTGGAAAAGAGCTTGAAGGGAAACGTTTTTTCCTCACTGGAATTTTACAGCTTTGCAGGCTCAATTGTGGCAGGGAAACACTGTTGTTCCATATCTTCTCTTCTTAACACAATCCATTTCTCGTCCCAGAAAGAGGCAGGCCCCAGATCCAAGGCAGCCTCTTTCAAAGCGGTGCTTAAACTCCAGCAAGCGTTTATGGTGTCATAGGCCACTAGGCTGTGCACTAGATTCTAAAATGTAGGCGAAGGACTGCCCGTCAGTTCTGGGACCTGTAAGCTACGTTCGGTTGAGGAGAACTATATGCCAGAAGAAGGGCAATGGAGGCCTTCTTTCCTTAAGCCACTAGAACGTTTAAATGTGAACTGCAGATGTATATCTCCCTTGTACGCACGTGGGAAGTACAAAACTCAAAGGGAAAGTGCAGGGAGAATGCTCAGTGTTCCCTTTGGAAAAGATAGCTTGAAGGGAAACTTTTTTTCTTCACTGGGATTTAGAGCGTTGCAGGCTCCATTGTGGCAGGGAAACACTGTTGTGCCATATCTTCTCTTCTTAACACAATCCATTTCTCGTCCCAGAAAGAGGCAGGCCCCACATCCAAGGCAGCCTGTTTCAAAGCGGTGCTTAAACTCCAGCATGCGTTTATGATGTCATAGGCCACTAGGCTGTGCACTAGATTCTAAGATGTAGGCGACGGAGTGCCCGACACTTCTGGGACTGGTAAGCCACGTTCAGTGGAGGAGAACTATATGCCAAAAGAAGGGCAATGGAGACCTTCTTTTCTTAAGCCACTAGAAGCTCTAAATGTGAACAGCAGATGTATCTCCTTCCTACCGCACCTGGGAAGTACAAAACACAGAACGAAGGCCCAGGGGGAATGCTCTGTGCTCCTTGTGGAGAATAGAGCTTGAAAACTGACCTGAAAACGTTCAGCGTTTTCGGATGCCACTAGAAGGTGTCGATGTGAACAACAGAAGTATCTACCTTCTACAACACCGGGAAGCCCCAAAGACCGCAGGAAGGCAAAGGGAGAGTGCTTTGTGGTCCCTTTGGAAAACAGGGTTTGAAGGGATTCCCTAAGGATTGTTAGAGAATAGGTAAACCACATGGGACGACTAGCATCGAGCTCAAGCTCTCTGTTTCTCGTCACACAGAGAGGCAGGCCGCAGGTCCAAGGCAGCGTGTGTCAAAGCGGTGCTTTAAATGCAGGAAGCTTTTACGGTGTCTTAGGCCATGTGTCTCTGCACTAGGATGCAACATGTAAACGACGGACTGCCTGACACTACTGGGAGCTGTAAGCCACTTTCAGTTGAGGACAACTATATGCCAATAGAAGGGCAATGGAGGCCTTCTTTCCTTAAGCCACTAGAACGTGTAAATGTGAGCAGCAGATGTATCTCCCTTCTACCGCACCTGGCAAGTACAAAACTCAAAGGGAAAGTGCAGGGAGAATGCTCTGTGTTCCCTTTGGAAAAGAGCTTGAAGGGAAACGTTTTTTCCTCACTGGAATTTTACAGCTTTGCAGGCTCAATTGTGGCAGGGAAACACTGTTGTTCCATATCTTCTCTTCTTAACACAATCCATTTCTCGTCCCAGAAAGAGGCAGGCCCCAGATCCAAGGCAGCCTCTTTCAAAGCGGTGCTTAAACTCCAGCAAGCGTTTATGGTGTCATAGGCCACTAGGCTGTGCACTAGATTCTAAAATGTAGGCGAAGGACTGCCCGTCAGTTCTGGGACCTGTAAGCTACGTTCGGTTGAGGAGAACTATATGCCAGAAGAAGGGCAATGGAGGCCTTCTTTCCTTAAGCCACTAGAACGTTTAAATGTGAACTGCAGATGTATATCTCCCTTGTACGCACGTGGGAAGTACAAAACTCAAAGGGAAAGTGCAGGGAGAATGCTCAGTGTTCCCTTTGGAAAAGATAGCTTGAAGGGAAACTTTTTTTCTTCACTGGGATTTAGAGCGTTGCAGGCTCCATTGTGGCAGGGAAACACTGTTGTGCCATATCTTCTCTTCTTAACACAATCCATTTCTCGTCCCAGAAAGAGGCAGGCCCCACATCCAAGGCAGCCTGTTTCAAAGCGGTGCTTAAACTCCAGCATGCGTTTATGATGTCATAGGCCACTAGGCTGTGCACTAGATTCTAAGATGTAGGCGACGGAGTGCCCGACACTTCTGGGACTGGTAAGCCACGTTCAGTGGAGGAGAACTATATGCCAAAAGAAGGGCAATGGAGACCTTCTTTTCTTAAGCCACTAGAAGCTCTAAATGTGAACAGCAGATGTATCTCCTTCCTACCGCACCTGGGAAGTACAAAACACAGAACGAAGGCCCAGGGGGAATGCTCTGTGCTCCTTGTGGAGAATAGAGCTTGAAAACTGACCTGAAAACGTTCAGCGTTTTCGGATGCCACTAGAAGGTGTCGATGTGAACAACAGAAGTATCTACCTTCTACAACACCGGGAAGCCCCAAAGACCGCAGGAAGGCAAAGGGAGAGTGCTTTGTGGTCCCTTTGGAAAACAGGGTTTGAAGGGATTCCCTAAGGATTGTTAGAGAATAGGTAAACCACATGGGACGACTAGCATCGAGCTCAAGCTCTCTGTTTCTCGTCACACAGAGAGGCAGGCCGCAGGTCCAAGGCAGCGTGTGTCAAAGCGGTGCTTTAAATGCAGGAAGCTTTTACGGTGTCTTAGGCCATGTGTCTCTGCACTAGGATGCAACATGTAAAGGAAGGACTGCCTGACACTACTGGGAGCTGTAAGCCACTTTCAGTTGAGGACAACTATATGCCAAAAGAAGGGCAATGGAGGCCTTCTTTCCTTAAGCCACTAGAACGTGTAAATGTGAGCAGCAGATGTATCTCCCTTCTACCGCACCTGGCAAGTACAAAACTCAAAGGGAAAGTGCAGGGAGAATGCTCTGTGTTCCCTTTGGAAAAGAGCTTGAAGGGAAACGTTTTTTTCCTCACTGGAATTTACAGCGTTGCAGGCTCAATTGTGGCAGGGAAACACTGTTGTGCCATATCTTCTCTTCTTAACACAATCCATTTCTCGTCCCAGAAAGAGGCAGGCCCCAGATCCAAGGCAGCCTGTTTCAAAGCGGTGCTTAAACTCCAGCATGCGTTTATGATGTCATAGGCCACTAGGCTGTGCACTAGATTCTAAGATGTAGGCGACGGAGTGCCCGACACTTCTGGGACCGGTAAGCCCCGTTCAGTGGAGGAGAACTATATGCCAAAAGAAGGGCAATGGAGGCCTTCTTTCCTTAAGCCACTAGAACGTGTATATGTGAACTGCAGATGTATATCTCCCTTGTACGCACGTGGGAAGTACAAAACTCAAAGGGAAAGTGCAGGGAGAATGCTCTGTGTTCCCTTTGGAAAAGAGAGCTTGAAGGGAACCTTTTTTTCCTCACTGGGAGTTACAGCGTTGCAGGCTCCATTATGGCAGGGAAACACTGTTGTGCCATATCTTCTCTTCTTAACACAATCCATTTCTCGTCCCAGAAATAGGCAGGCCCCAGGTCCAAGGCAGCCAGTGTCAAAGCGGTGCTTAAACTCCAGCAAGCGTTTATGATGTAATAGGCCACCAGGCTGTGCACTAGATTGTAAGATGTAGGCGACGGAGTGCCCGACACTTCTGGGACCGGTAAGCCCCGTTCAGTGGAGGAGAACTATATGCCAAAAGAAGGGCAATGGAGACCTTCTTTTCTTAAGCCACTAGAAGCTCTAAATGTGAACAGCAGATGTATCTCCTTCCTACCGCACCTGGGAAGTACAAAACACAGAACGAAGGCCCAGGGGGAATGCTCTGTGCTCCTTGTGGAGAATAGAGCTTGAAAACTGACCTGAAAACGTTCAGCGTTTTCGGATGCCACTAGAAGGTGTCGATGTGAACAACAGAAGTATCTACCTTCTACAACACCGGGAAGCCCCAAAGACCGCAGGAAGGCAAAGGGAGAGTGCTTTGTGGTCCCTTTGGAAAACAGGGTTTGAAGGGATTCCCTAAGGATTGTTAGTGAATAGGTAAACCACATGGGACGACTAGCATCGAGCTCAAGCTCTCTGTTTCTCGTCACACAGAGAGGCAGGCCGCAGGTCCAAAGCAGCGTGTGTCAAAGCGGTGCTTTAAATGCAGGAAGCTTTTACGGTGTCTTAGGCCATGTGTCTCTGCACTAGGATGCAACATGTAAACGACGGACTGCCTGACACTACTGGGAGCTGTAAGCCACTTTCAGTTGAGGACAACTATATGCCAATAGAAGGGCAATGGAGGCCTTCTTTCCTTAAGCCACTAGAACGTGTAAATGTGAGCAGCAGATGTATCTCCCTTCTACCGCACCTGGCAAGTACAAAACTCAAAGGGAAAGTGCAGGGAGAATGCTCTGTGTTCCCTTTGGAAAAGAGCTTGAAGGGAAACGTTTTTTTCCTCACTGGAATTTTACAGCTTTGCAGGCTCAATTGTGGCAGGGAAACACTGTTGTTCCATATCTTCTCTTCTAAACACAATCCATGTCTCGTCCCAGAAAGAGGCAGGCCCCAGATCCAAGGCAGCCTGTTTCAAAGCGGTGCTTAAACTCCAGCAAGCGTTTATGGTGTCATAGGCCACTAGGCTGTGCACTAGATTCTAAGATGTAGGCGAAGGACTGCCCGTCAGTTCTGGGACATGTAAGCTACGTTCGGTTGAGGAGAACAATATGCCAGAAGAAGGGCAATGGAGGCCTTCTTTCCTTAAGCCACTAGAACGTGTATATGTGAACTGCAGATGTATATCTCCCTTGTACGCACGTGGGAAGTACAAAACTCAAAGGGAAAGTGCAGGGAGAATGCTCTGTGTTCCCTTTGGAAAAGAGCTTGAAGGGAACCTTTTTTTCCTCACTGGGATTTAGAGCGTTGCAGGCTCAATTGTGGCAGGGAAACACTGTTGTGCCATATCTTCTCTTCTTAACACAATCCATTTCTCGTCCCAGAAATAGGCAGGCCCCAGGTCCAAGGCAGCCAGTGTCAAAGCGGTGCTTAAACTCCAGCAAGCGTTTATGATGTAATAGGCCACCAGGCTGTGCACTAGATTGTAAGATGTAGGCGACGGAGTCCCCGACACTTCTGGGACCGGTAAGCCCCGTTCAGTGGAGGAGAACTATATGCCAAAAGAAGGGCAATGGAGACCTTCTTTTCTTAAGCCACTAGAAGCTCTAAATGTGAACAGCAGATATATCTCCTTCCTACCGCACCTGGGAAGTACAAAACACAGAACGAAGGCCCAGGGGGAATGCTCTGTGCTCCTTGTGGAGAAAAGAGCTTGAAAACTGACCTGAAAACGTTCAGGGTTTTCGGAAGCCACTAGAAGGTGTCAATGTGAGCAACAGAAGTATCTACCTTCTACAACACCGGGAAGCCCCAAAGACCGCAGGAAGGCAAAGGGAGAGTGCTTTGTGGTCCCTTTGGAAAACAGGGTTTGAAGGGATTCCCTAAGGATTGTTAGTGAATAGGTAAACCACATGGGACGACTAGCATCGAGCTCAAGCTCTCTGTTTCTCGTCACACAGAGAGGCAGGCCGCAGGTCCAAGGCAGCGTGTGTCAAAGCGGTGCTTTAAATGCAGGAAGCTTTTACGGTGTCTTAGGCCATGTGTCTCTGCACTAGGATGCAACATGTAAACGACGGACTGCCTGACACTACTGGGAGCTGTAAGCCACTTTCAGTTGAGGACAACTATATGCCAATAGAAGGGCAATGGAGGCCTTCTTTCCTTAAGCCACTAGAACGTGTAAATGTGAACAGCAGATGTATCTCCCTTATACCGCACCTGGCAAGTACAAAACTCAAAGGGAAAGTGCAGGGAGAATGCTCTGTGTTCCCTTTGGAAAAGAGCTTGAAGGGAAACGTTTTTTCCTCACTGGAATTTTACAGCTTTGCAGGCTCAATTGTGGCAGGGAAACACTGTTGTTCCATATCTTCTCTTCTTAACACAATCCATTTCTCGTCCCAGAAAGAGGCAGGCCCCAGATCCAAGGCAGCCTCTTTCAAAGCGGTGCTTAAACTCCAGCAAGCGTTTATGGTGTCATAGGCCACTAGGCTGTGCACTAGATTCTAAAATGTAGGCGAAGGACTGCCCGTCAGTTCTGGGACCTGTAAGCTACGTTCGGTTGAGGAGAACTATATGCCAGAAGAAGGGCAATGGAGGCCTTCTTTCCTTAAGCCACTAGAACGTTTAAATGTGAACTGCAGATGTATATCTCCCTTGTACGCACGTGGGAAGTACAAAACTCAAAGGGAAAGTGCAGGGAGAATGCTCAGTGTTCCCTTTGGAAAAGATAGCTTGAAGGGAAACTTTTTTTCTTCACTGGGATTTAGAGCGTTGCAGGCTCCATTGTGGCAGGGAAACACTGTTGTGCCATATCTTCTCTTCTTAACACAATCCATTTCTCGTCCCAGAAAGAGGCAGGCCCCAGATCCAAGGCAGCCTGTTTCAAAGCGGTGCTTAAACTCCAGCATGCGTTTATGATGTCATAGGCCACTAGGCTGTGCACTAGATTCTAAGATGTAGGCGACGGAGTGCCCGACACTTCTGGGACTGGTAAGCCACGTTCAGTGGAGGAGAACTATATGCCAAAAGAAGGGCAATGGAGACCTTCTTTTCTTAAGCCACTAGAAGCTCTAAATGTGAACAGCAGATGTATCTCCTTCCTACCGCACCTGGGAAGTACAAAACACAGAACGAAGGCCCAGGGGGAATGCTCTGTGCTCCTTGTGGAGAATAGAGCTTGAAAACTGACCTGAAAACGTTCAGCGTTTTCGGATGCCACTAGAAGGTGTCGATGTGAACAACAGAAGTATCTACCTTCTACAACACCGGGAAGCCCCAAAGACCGCAGGAAGGCAAAGGGAGAGTGCTTTGTGGTCCCTTTGGAAAACAGGGTTTGAAGGGATTCCCTAAGGATTGTTAGAGAATAGGTAAACCACATGGGACGACTAGCATCGAGCTCAAGCTCTCTGTTTCTCGTCACACAGAGAGGCAGGCCGCAGGTCCAAGGCAGCGTGTGTCAAAGCGGTGCTTTAAATGCAGGAAGCTTTTACGGTGTCTTAGGCCATGTGTCTCTGCACTAGGATGCAACATGTAAAGGAAGGACTGCCTGACACTACTGGGAGCTGTAAGCCACTTTCAGTTGAGGACAACTATATGCCAAAAGAAGGGCAATGGAGGCCTTCTTTCCTTAAGCCACTAGAACGTGTAAATGTGAGCAGCAGATGTATCTCCCTTCTACCGCACCTGGCAAGTACAAAACTCAAAGGGAAAGTGCAGGGAGAATGCTCTGTGTTCCCTTTGGAAAAGAGCTTGAAGGGAAACGTTTTTTTCCTCACTGGAATTTACAGCGTTGCAGGCTCAATTGTGGCAGGGAAACACTGTTGTGCCATATCTTCTCTTCTTAACACAATCCATTTCTCGTCCCAGAAAGAGGCAGGCCCCAGATCCAAGGCAGCCTGTTTCAAAGCGGTGCTTAAACTCCAGCATGCGTTTATGATGTCATAGGCCACTAGGCTGTGCACTAGATTCTAAGATGTAGGCGACGGAGTGCCCGACACTTCTGGGACCGGTAAGCCCCGTTCAGTGGAGGAGAACTATATGCCAAAAGAAGGGCAATGGAGACCTTCTTTTCTTAAGCCACTAGAAGCTCTAAATGTGAACAGCAGATGTATCTCCTTCCTACCACCCCTGGGAAGTACAAAACACAGAACGAAGGCGCAGGGGGAATGTTCTGTGGTCCTTGTGGAGAATAGGGCTTGAAAACTGACCTGAAAACGTTCAGCGTTTTCGGAAGCCACTAGAAGGTGTCGATGTGAACAACAGAAGTATCTACCTTCTACAGCACCGGGAAGCCCCAAAGACCGCAGGAAGGCAAAGGGAGAGTGCTTTGTGGTCCCTTTGGAAAACAGGGTTTGAAGCGATTCACTAAGGATTGTTAGTGAATGGGTAAACCACATGGGACGACTAGCATCGAGCTCAAGCTCTCTGTTTCTCGTCACACAGAGAGGCAGGCCGCAGGTCCAAAGCAGCGTGTGTCAAAGCGGTGCTTTAAATGCAGGAAGCTTTTACGGTGTCTTAGGCCATGTGTCTCTGCACTAGGATGCAACATGTAAACGACGGACTGCCTGACACTACTGGGAGCTGTAAGCCACTTTCAGTTGAGGACAACTATATGCCAATAGAAGGGCAATGGAGGCCTTCTTTCCTTAAGCCACTAGAACGTGTAAATGTGAGCAGCAGATTTATCTCCCTTCTACCGCACCTGGCAAGTACAAAACTCAAAGGGAAAGTGCAGGGAGAATGCTCTGTGTTCCCTTTGGAAAAGAGCTTGAAGGGAAACGTTTTTTTCCTCACTGGAATTTTACAGTTTTGCAGGCTCAATTGTGGCAGGAAACACTGTTGTTCCATATCTTCTCTTCTAAACACAATCCATTTCTCGTCCCAGAAAGAGGCAGGCCCCAGATCCAAGGCAGCCTGTTTCAAAGCGGTGCTTAAACTCCAGCAAGCGTTTATGGTGTCATAGGCCACTAGGCTGTGCACTAGATTCTAAGATGTAGGCGAAGGACTGCCCGTCAGTTCTGGGACCTGTAAGCTACGTTCGGTTGAGGAGAACTATATGCCAGAAGAAGGGCAATGGAGGCCTTCTTTCCTTAAGCCACTAGAACGTGTATATGTGAACTGCAGATGTATATCTCCCTTGTACGCACGTGGGGAGTACAAAACTCAAAGGGAAAGTGCAGGGAGAATGCTCTGTGTTCCCTTTGGAAAAGAGCTTGAAGGGAACCTTTTTTTCCTCACTGGGATTTAGAGCGTTGCAGGCTCAATTGTGGCAGGGAAACACTGTTGTGCCATATCTTCTCTTCTTAACACAATCCATTTTTTCGTCCCAGAAAGAGGCAGGCCCCAGGTCCAAGGCAGCCAGTGTCAAAGCGGTGCTTAAACTCCAGCAAGCGTTTATGATGTAATACGCCACCAGGCTGTGCACTAGATTGTAAGATGTAGGCGACGGAGTGCCCGACACTTCTGGGACCGGTAAGCCCCGTTCAGTGGAGGAGAACTATATGCCAA
Source organism: Mesoplodon mirus (assembly GCF_964341445.2). Classification (NCBI taxonomy): domain Eukaryota; kingdom Metazoa; phylum Chordata; class Mammalia; order Artiodactyla; family Ziphiidae; genus Mesoplodon; species Mesoplodon mirus. The sequence goes on from NW_028295484.1 coordinate 342,287, forward strand.
AAGAAGGGCAATGGAGACCTTCTTTTCTTAAGCCACTAGAAGCTCTAAATGTGAACAGCAGATGTATCTCCTTCCTACCGCACCTGGGAAGTACAAAACACAGAACGAAGGCCCAGGGGGAATGCTCTGTGCTCCTTGTGGAGAATAGAGCTTCAAAACTGACCTGAAAACGTTCAGTGTTTTCGGAAGCCACTAGAAGGTGTCAATGTGAACAACAGAAATATCTACCTTCTACAACACCGGGAAGCCCCAAAGACCGCAGGAAGGCAAAGGGAGAGTGCTTTGTGGTCCCTTTGGAAAACAGGGTTTGAAGGGATTCCCTAAGGATTGTTAGTGAATAGGTAAACCACATGGGACGACTAGCATCGAGCTCAAGCTCTCTGTTTCTCGTCACACAGAGAGGCAGGCCGCAGGTCCAAGGCAGCGTGTGTCAAAGCGGTGCTTTAAATGCAGGAAGCTTTTACGGTGTCTTAGGCCATGTGTCTCTGCACTAGGATGCAACATGTAAACGACGGACTGCCTGACACTACTGGGAGCTGTAAGCCACTTTCAGTTGAGGACAACTATATGCCAATAGAAGGGCAATGGAGGCCTTCTTTCCTTAAGCCACTAGAACGTGTAAATGTGAACAGCAGATGTATCTCCCTTATACCGCACCTGGCAAGTACAAAACTCAAAGGGAAAGTGCAGGGAGAATGCTCTGTGTTCCCTTTGGAAAAGAGCTTGAAGGGAAACGTTTTTTCCTCACTGGAATTTTACAGCTTTGCAGGCTCAATTGTGGCAGGGAAACACTGTTGTTCCATATCTTCTCTTCTTAACACAATCCATTTCTCGTCCCAGAAAGAGGCAGGCCCCAGATCCAAGGCAGCCTCTTTCAAAGCGGTGCTTAAACTCCAGCAAGCGTTTATGGTGTCATAGGCCACTAGGCTGTGCACTAGATTCTAAAATGTAGGCGAAGGACTGCCCGTCAGTTCTGGGACCTGTAAGCTACGTTCGGTTGAGGAGAACTATATGCCAGAAGAAGGGCAATGGAGGCCTTCTTTCCTTAAGCCACTAGAACGTTTAAATGTGAACTGCAGATGTATATCTCCCTTGTACGCACGTGGGAAGTACAAAACTCAAAGGGAAAGTGCAGGGAGAATGCTCAGTGTTCCCTTTGGAAAAGAGAGCTTGAAGGGAAACTTTTTTTCTTCACTGGGATTTAGAGCGTTGCAGGCTCCATTGTGGCAGGGAAACACTGTTGTGCCATATCTTCTCTTCTTAATACAATCCATTTCTCGTCCCAGAAAGAGGCAGGCCCCAGATCCAAGGCAGCCTGTTTCAAAGCGGTGCTTAAACTCCAGCATGCGTTTATGATGTCATAGGCCACTAGGCTGTGCACTAGATTCTAAGATGTAGGCGACGGAGTGCCCGACACTTCTGGGACCGGTAAGCCCCGTTCAGTGTAGGAGAACTATATGCCAAAAGAAGGGCAATGGAGACCTTCTTTTCTTAAGCCACTAGAAGCTCTAAATGTGAACAGCAGATGTATCTCCTTCCTACCGCACCTGGGAAGTACAAAACACAGAACGAAGGCACAGGGGGAATGCTCTGTGATCCTTGTGGAGAATAGGGCTTGAAAACTGACCTGAAAACGTTCAGCGTTTTCGGAAGCCCCTAGAAGGTGTCGATGTGAACAACAGAATTATCTACCTTGTACAGCACCGGGAAGCCCCAAAGACCGCAGGAAGGCAAAGGGAGAGTGCTTTGTGGTCCCTTTGGAAAACAGGGTTTGAAGGGATTCACTAAGGATTCTTAGTGAATAGGTAAACCACATGGGACGACTAGCATCGAGCTCAAGCTCTCTGTTTCTCGTCACACAGAGAGGCAGGCCGCAGGTCCAAGGCAGCGTGTGTCAAAGCGGTGCTTTAAATGCAGGAAGCTTTTACGGTGTCTTAGGCCATGTGTCTCTGCACTAGGATGCAACATGTAAACGACGGACTGCCTGACACTACTGGGAGCTGTAAGCCACTTTCAGTTGAGGACAACTATATGCCAATAGAAGGGCAATGGAGGCCTTCTTTCCTTAAGCCACTAGAAGGTGTAAATGTGAACAGCAGATGTATCTCCCTTCTACCGCACCTGGCAAGTACAAAACTCAAAGGGAAAGTGCAGGGAGAATGCTCTGTGTTCCCTTTGGAAAAGAGCTTGAAGGGAAACGTTTTTTTCCTCACTGGAATTTTACAGCTTTGCAGGCTCAATTGTGGCAGGGAAACACTGTTGTTCCATATCTTCTCTTCTTAACACAATCCATTTCTCCCCCCAGAAAGAGGCAGGCCCCAGGTACAAGGCAGCCTGTTTCAAAGCGGTGCTTAAACTCCAGCAAGCGTTTATGGTGTCATAGGCCACTAGGCTGTGCACTAGATTCTAAGATGTAGGCGAAGGACTGCCCGTCAGTTCTGGGACCTGTAAGCTACGTTCGGTTGAGGAGAACAATATGCCAGAAGAAGGGCAATGGAGGCCTTCTTTCCTTAAGCCACTAGAACGTGTATATGTGAACTGCAGATGTATATCTCCGTTGTACGCACGTGGGAAGTACAAAACTCAAAGGGAAAGTGCAGGGAGAATGCTCTGTGTTCCCTTTGGAAAAGAGAGCTTGAAGGGAACCTTTTTTTCCTCACTGGGATTTACAGCGTTGCAGGCTCCATTATGGCAGGGAAACACTGTTGTGCCATATCTTCTCTTCTTAACACAATCCATTTCTCGTCCCAGAAATAGGCAGGCCCCAGGTCCAAGGCAGCCAGTGTCAAAGCGGTGCTTAAACTCCAGCAAGCGTTTATGATGTAATAGGCCACCAGGCTGTGCACTAGATTGTAAGATGTAGGCGACGGAGTGCCCGACACTTCTGGGACCGGTAAGCCCCGTTCAGTGGAGGAGAACTATATGCCAAAAGAAGGGCAATGGAGACCTTCTTTTCTTAAGCCACTAGAAGCTCTAAATGTGAACAGCAGATGTATCTCCTTCCTACCGCACCTGGGAAGTACAAAACACAGAACGAAGGCCCAGGGGGAATGCTCTGTGCTCCTTGTGGAGAATAGAGCTTGAAAACTGACCTGAAAACGTTCAGCGTTTTCGGATGCCACTAGAAGGTGTCGATGTGAACAACAGAAGTATCTACCTTCTACAACACCGGGAAGCCCCAAAGACCGCAGGAAGGCAAAGGGAGAGTGCTTTGTGGTCCCTTTGGAAAACAGGGTTTGAAGGGATTCCCTAAGGATTGTTAGAGAATAGGTAAACCACATGGGACGACTAGCATCGAGCTCAAGCTCTCTGTTTCTCGTCACACAGAGAGGCAGGCCGCAGGTCCAAAGCAGCGTGTGTCAAAGCGGTGCTTTAAATGCAGGAAGCTTTTACGGTGTCTTAGGCCATGTGTCTCTGCACTAGGATGCAACATGTAAACGACGGACTGCCTGACACTACTGGGAGCTGTAAGCCACTTTCAGTTGAGGACAACTATATGCCAATAGAAGGGCAATGGAGGCCTTCTTTCCTTAAGCCACTAGAACGTGTAAATGTGAGCAGCAGATGTATCTCCCTTCTACCGCACCTGGCAAGTACAAAACTCAAAGGGAAAGTGCAGGGAGAATGCTCTGTGTTCCCTTTGGAAAAGAGCTTGAAGGGAAACGTTTTTTTCCTCACTGGAATTTTACAGCTTTGCAGGCTCAATTGTGGCAGGGAAACACTGTTGTTCCATATCTTCTCTTCTAAACACAATCCATGTCTCGTCCCAGAAAGAGGCAGGCCCCAGATCCAAGGCAGCCTGTTTCAAAGCGGTGCTTAAACTCCAGCAAGCGTTTATGGTGTCATAGGCCACTAGGCTGTGCACTAGATTCTAAGATGTAGGCGAAGGACTGCCCGTCAGTTCTGGGACATGTAAGCTACGTTCGGTTGAGGAGAACAATATGCCAGAAGAAGGGCAATGGAGGCCTTCTTTCCTTAAGCCACTAGAACGTGTATATGTGAACTGCAGATGTATATCTCCCTTGTACGCACGTGGGAAGTACAAAACTCAAAGGGAAAGTGCAGGGAGAATGCTCTGTGTTCCCTTTGGAAAAGAGCTTGAAGGGAACCTTTTTTTCCTCACTGGGATTTAGAGCGTTGCAGGCTCAATTGTGGCAGGGAAACACTGTTGTGCCATATCTTCTCTTCTTAACACAATCCATTTCTCGTCCCAGAAATAGGCAGGCCCCAGGTCCAAGGCAGCCAGTGTCAAAGCGGTGCTTAAACTCCAGCAAGCGTTTATGATGTCATAGGCCACCAGGCTGTGCACTAGATTGTAAGATGTAGGCGACGGAGTCCCCGACACTTCTGGGACCGGTAAGCCCCGTTCAGTGGAGGAGAACTATATGCCAAAAGAAGGGCAATGGAGACCTTCTTTTCTTAAGCCACTAGAAGCTCTAAATGTGAACAGCAGATGTATCTCCTTCCTACCGCACCTGGGAAGTACAAAACACAGAACGAAGGCCCAGGGGGAATGCTCTGTGCTCCTTGTGGAGAAAAGGGCTTGAAAACTGACCGGAAAACGTTCAGCGTTTTCGGAAGCCACTAGAAGGTGTCGATGTGAACAACAGAAGTATCTACCTTGTACAGCACCGGGAAGCCCCAAAGACCGCAGGAAGGCAAAGGGAGAGTGCTTTGTGGTCCCTTTGGAAAACAGGGTTTGAAGGGATTCCCTAAGGATTGTTAGTGAATAGGTAAACCACATGGGACGACTAGCATCGAGCTCAAGCTCTCTGTTTCTCGTCACACAGAGAGGCAGGCCGCAGGTCCAAGGCAGCGTGTGTCAAAGCGGTGCTTTAAATGCAGGAAGCTTTTACGGTGTCTTAGGCCATGTGTCTCTGCACTAGGATGCAACATGTAAACGACGGACTGCCTGACACTACTGGGAGCTGTAAGCCACTTTCAGTTGAGGACAACTATATGCCAATAGAAGGGCAATGGAGGCCTTCTTTCCTTAAGCCACTAGAAGGTGTAAATGTGAACAGCAGATGTATCTCCCTTATACCGCACCTGGCAAGTACAAAACTCAAAGGGAAAGTGCAGGGAGAATGCTCTGTGTTCCCTTTGGAAAAGAGCTTGAAGGGAACCTTTTTTTCCTCAATGGGATTTAGAGCGTTGCAGGCTCAATTGTGGCAGGGAAACACTGTTGTTCCATATCTTCTTTTCCTAACACAATCCATTTCTCGTCCCAGAAAGAGGCAGGCCCCAGATACAAGGCAGCCTGTGTCAAAGCGGTGCTTAAACTCAGCAAGCGTTTATGGTGTCATAGGCCACTAGGCTGTGCACTAGATTCTAAGATGTAGGCGAAGGACTGCCCGTCAGTTCTGGGACATGTAAGCTACGTTCGGTTGAGGAGAACAATATGCCAGAAGAAGGGCAATGGAGGCCTTCTTTCCTTAAGCCACTAGAACGTGTATATGTGAACTGCAGATGTATATCTCCCTTGTACGCACGTGGGAAGTACAAAACTCAAAGGGAAAGTGCAGGGAGAATGCTCTGTGTTCCCTTTGGAAAAGAGCTTGAAGGGAAACGTTTTTTCCTCACTGGAATTTTACAGCTTTGCAGGCTCAATTGTGGCAGGGAAACACTGTTGTTCCATATCTTCTCTTCTTAACACAATCCATTTCTCGTCCCAGAAAGAGGCAGGCCCCAGATCCAAGGCAGCCTCTTTCAAAGCGGTGCTTAAACTCCAGCAAGCGTTTATGGTGTCATAGGCCACTAGGCTGTGCACTAGATTCTAAAATGTAGGCGAAGGACTGCCCGTCAGTTCTGGGACCTGTAAGCTACGTTCGGTTGAGGAGAACTATATGCCAGAAGAAGGGCAATGGAGGCCTTCTTTCCTTAAGCCACTAGAACGTTTAAATGTGAACTGCAGATGTATATCTCCCTTGTACGCACGTGGGAAGTACAAAACTCAAAGGGAAAGTGCAGGGAGAATGCTCTTTGTTCCCTTTGGAAAAGAGAGCTTGAAGGGAACCTTTTTTTCCTCACTGGGATTTACAGCGTTGCAGGCTCCATTGTGGCAGGGAAACACTGTTGTGCCATATCTTCTCTTCTTAACACAATCCATTTCTCGTCCCAGAAATAGGCAGGCCCCAGGTCCAAGGCAGCCAGTGTCAAAGCGGTGCTTAAACTCCAGCAAGCGTTTATGATGTAATAGGACACCAGGCTGTGCACTAGATTGTAAGATGTAGGCGACGGAGTGCCCGACACTTCTGGGACTGGTAAGCCACGTTCAGTGGAGGAGAACTATATGCCAAAAGAAGGGCAATGGAGACCTTCTTTTCTTAAGCCACTAGAAGCTCTAAATGTGAACAGCAGATGTATCTCCTTCCTACCGCACCTGGGAAGTACAAAACACAGAACGAAGGCCCAGGGGGAATGCTCTGTGCTCCTTGTGGAGAATAGAGCTTGAAAACTGACCTGAAAACGTTCAGCGTTTTCGGATGCCACTAGAAGGTGTCGATGTGAACAACAGAAGTATCTACCTTCTACAACACCGGGAAGCCCCAAAGACCGCAGGAAGGCAAAGGGAGAGTGCTTTGTGGTCCCTTTGGAAAACAGGGTTTGAAGGGATTCCCTAAGGATTGTTAGAGAATAGGTAAACCACATGGGACGACTAGCATCGAGCTCAAGCTCTCTGTTTCTCGTCACACAGAGAGGCAGGCCGCAGGTCCAAGGCAGCGTGTGTCAAAGCGGTGCTTTAAATGCAGGAAGCTTTTACGGTGTCTTAGGCCATGTGTCTCTGCACTAGGATGCAACATGTAAAGGAAGGACTGCCTGACACTACTGGGAGCTGTAAGCCACTTTCAGTTGAGGACAACTATATGCCAAAAGAAGGGCAATGGAGGCCTTCTTTCCTTAAGCCACTAGAACGTGTAAATGTGAGCAGCAGATGTATCTCCCTTCTACCGCACCTGGCAAGTACAAAACTCAAAGGGAAAGTGCAGGGAGAATGCTCTGTGTTCCCTTTGGAAAAGAGCTTGAAGGGAAACGTTTTTTTCCTCACTGGAATTTACAGCGTTGCAGGCTCAATTGTGGCAGGGAAACACTGTTGTGCCATATCTTCTCTTCTTAACACAATCCATTTCTCGTCCCAGAAAGAGGCAGGCCCCAGATCCAAGGCAGCCTGTTTCAAAGCGGTGCTTAAACTCCAGCATGCGTTTATGATGTCATAGGCCACTAGGCTGTGCACTAGATTCTAAGATGTAGGCGACGGAGTGCCCGACACTTCTGGGACCGGTAAGCCCCGTTCAGTGGAGGAGAACTATATGCCAAAAGAAGGGCAATGGAGACCTTCTTTTCTTAAGCCACTAGAAGCTCTAAATGTGAACAGCAGATGTATCTCCTTCCTACCACCCCTGGGAAGTACAAAACACAGAACGAAGGCGCAGGGGGAATGTTCTGTGGTCCTTGTGGAGAATAGGGCTTGAAAACTGACCTGAAAACGTTCAGCGTTTTCGGAAGCCACTAGAAGGTGTCGATGTGAACAACAGAAGTATCTACCTTCTACAGCACCGGGAAGCCCCAAAGACCGCAGGAAGGCAAAGGGAGAGTGCTTTGTGGTCCCTTTGGAAAACAGGGTTTGAAGGGATTCACTAAGGATTGTTAGTGAATGGGTAAACCACATGGGACGACTAGCATCGAGCTCAAGCTCTCTGTTTCTCGTCACACAGAGAGGCAGGCCGCAGGTCCAAAGCAGCGTGTGTCAAAGCGGTGCTTTAAATGCAGGAAGCTTTTACGGTGTCTTAGGCCATGTGTCTCTGCACTAGGATGCAACATGTAAACGACGGACTGCCTGACACTACTGGGAGCTGTAAGCCACTTTCAGTTGAGGACAACTATATGCCAATAGAAGGGCAATGGAGGCCTTCTTTCCTTAAGCCACTAGAACGTGTAAATGTGAACAGCAGATGTATCTCCCTTCTACCGCACCTGGCAAGTACAAAACTCAAAGGGAAAGTGCAGGGAGAATGCTCTGTGTTCCCTTTGGAAAAGAGCTTGAAGGGAAACGTTTTTTTCGTCACTGGAATTTTACAGCTTTGCAGGCTCAATTGTGGCAGGGAAACACTGTTGTTCCATATCTTCTCTTCTTAACACAATCCATTTCTCCCCCCAGAAAGAGGCAGGCCCCAGGTACAAGGCAGCCTGTTTCAAAGCGGTGCTTAAACTCCAGCAAGCGTTTATGGTGTCATAGGCCACTAGGCTGTGCACTAGATTCTAAGATGTAGGCGAAGGACTGCCCGTCAGTTCTGGGAACTGTAAGCTACGTTCGGTTGAGGAGAACAATATGCCAGAAGAAGGGCAATGGAGGCCTTCTTTCCTTAAGCCACTAGAACGTGTATATGTGAACTGCAGATGTATATCTCCCTTGTACGCACGTGGGAAGTACAAAACTCAAAGGGAAAGTGCAGGGAGAATGCTCTGTGTTCCCTTTGGAAAAGAGAGCTTGAAGGGAACCTTTTTTTCCTCACTGGGAGTTACAGCGTTGCAGGCTCCATTATGGCAGTGAAACACTGTTGTGCCATATCTTCTCTTCTTAACACAATCCATTTCTCGTCCCAGAAATAGGCAGGCCCCAGGTCCAAGGCAGCCAGTGTCAAAGCGGTGCTTAAACTCCAGCAAGCGTTTATGATGTAATAGGCCACCAGGCTGTGCACTAGATTGTAAGATGTAGGCGACGGAGTGCCCGACACTTCTGGGACCGGTAAGCCCCGTTCAGTGGAGGAGAACTATATGCCAAAAGAAGGGCAATGGAGACCTTCTTTTCTTAAGCCACTAGAAGCTCTAAATGTGAACAGCAGATGTATCTCCTTCCTACCGCACCTGGGAAGTACAAAACACAGAACGAAGGCCCAGGGGGAATGCTCTGTGCTCCTTGTGGAGAATAGAGCTTGAAAACTGACCTGAAAACGTTCAGCGTTTTCGGATGCCACTAGAAGGTGTCGATGTGAACAACAGAAGTATCTACCTTCTACAACACCGGGAAGCCCCAAAGACCGCAGGAAGGCAAAGGGAGAGTGCTTTGTGGTCCCTTTGGAAAACAGGGTTTGAAGGGATTCCCTAAGGATTGTTAGAGAATAGGTAAACCACATGGGACGACTAGCATCGAGCTCAAGCTCTCTGTTTCTCGTCACACAGAGAGGCAGGCCGCAGGTCCAAAGCAGCGTGTGTCAAAGCGGTGCTTTAAATGCAGGAAGCTTTTACGGTGTCTTAGGCCATGTGTCTCTGCACTAGGATGCAACATGTAAACGACGGACTGCCTGACACTACTGGGAGCTGTAAGCCACTTTCAGTTGAGGACAACTATATGCCAATAGAAGGGCAATGGAGGCCTTCTTTCCTTAAGCCACTAGAACGTGAAAATGTGAGCAGCAGATGTATCTCCCTTCTACCGCACCTGGCAAGTACAAAACTCAAAGGGAAAGTGCAGGGAGAATGCTCTGTGTTCCCTTTGGAAAAGAGCTTGAAGGGAAACGTTTTTTTCCTCACTGGAATTTTACAGCTTTGCAGGCTCAATTGTGGCAGGGAAACACTGTTGTTCCATATCTTCTCTTCTAAACACAATCCATGTCTCGTCCCAGAAAGAGGCAGGCCCCAGATCCAAGGCAGCCTCTTTCAAAGCGGTGCTTAAACTCCAGCAAGCGTTTATGGTGTCATAGGCCACTAGGCTGTGCACTAGATTCTAAGATGTAGGCGAAGGACTGCCCGTCAGTTCTGGGACATGTAAGCTACGTTCGGTTGAGGAGAACAATATGCCAGAAGAAGGGCAATGGAGGCCTTCTTTCCTTAAGCCACTAGAACGTGTATATGTGAACTGCAGATGTATATCTCCCTTGTACGCAGGTGGGAAGTACAAAACTCAAAGGGAAAGTGCAGGGAGAATGCTCTGTGTTCCCTTTGGAAAAGAGCTTGAAGGGAACCTTTTTTTCCTCACTGGGATTTAGAGCGTTGCAGGCTCAATTGTGGCAGGGAAACACTGTTGTGCCATATCTTCTCTTCTTAACACAATCCATTTCTCGTCCCAGAAATAGGCAGGCCCCAGGTCCAAGGCAGCCAGTGTCAAAGCGGTGCTTAAACTCCAGCAAGCGTTTATGATGTAATAGGCCACCAGGCTGTGCACTAGATTGTAAGATGTAGGCGACGGAGTCCCCGACACTTCTGGGACCGGTAAGCCCCGTTCAGTGGAGGAGAACTATATGCCAAAAGAAGGGCAATGGAGACCTTCTTTTCTTAAGCCACTAGAAGCTCTAAATGTGAACAGCAGATATATCTCCTTCCTACCGCACCTGGGAAGTACAAAACACAGAACGAAGGCCCAGGGGGAATGCTCTGTGCTCCTTGTGGAGAAAAGAGCTTGAAAACTGACCTGAAAACGTTCAGGGTTTTCGGAAGCCACTAGAAGGTGTCAATGTGAGCAACAGAAGTATCTACCTTCTACAACACCGGGAAGCCCCAAAGACCGCAGGAAGGCAAAGGGAGAGTGCTTTGTGGTCCCTTTGGAAAACAGGGTTTGAAGGGATTCCCTAAGGATTGTTAGTGAATAGGTAAACCACATGGGACGACTAGCATCGAGCTCAAGCTCTCTGTTTCTCGTCACACAGAGAGGCAGGCCGCAGGTCCAAGGCAGCGTGTGTCAAAGCGGTGCTTTAAATGCAGGAAGCTTTTACGGTGTCTTAGGCCATGTGTCTCTGCACTAGGATGCAACATGTAAACGACGGACTGCCTGACACTACTGGGAGCTGTAAGCCACTTTCAGTTGAGGACAACTATATGCCAATAGAAGGGCAATGGAGGCCTTCTTTCCTTAAGCCACTAGAACGTGTAAATGTGAACAGCAGATGTATCTCCCTTATACCGCACCTGGCAAGTACAAAACTCAAAGGGAAAGTGCAGGGAGAATGCTCTGTGTTCCCTTTGGAAAAGAGCTTGAAGGGAAACGTTTTTTCCTCACTGGAATTTTACAGCTTTGCAGGCTCAATTGTGGCAGGGAAACACTGTTGTTCCATATCTTCTCTTCTTAACACAATCCATTTCTCGTCCCAGAAAGAGGCAGGCCCCAGATCCAAGGCAGCCTCTTTCAAAGCGGTGCTTAAACTCCAGCAAGCGTTTATGGTGTCATAGGCCACTAGGCTGTGCACTAGATTCTAAAATGTAGGCGAAGGACTGCCCGTCAGTTCTGGGACCTGTAAGCTACGTTCGGTTGAGGAGAACTATATGCCAGAAGAAGGGCAATGGAGGCCTTCTTTCCTTAAGCCACTAGAACGTTTAAATGTGAACTGCAGATGTATATCTCCCTTGTACGCACGTGGGAAGTACAAAACTCAAAGGGAAAGTGCAGGGAGAATGCTCAGTGTTCCCTTTGGAAAAGATAGCTTGAAGGGAAACTTTTTTTCTTCACTGGGATTTAGAGCGTTGCAGGCTCCATTGTGGCAGGGAAACACTGTTGTGCCATATCTTCTCTTCTTAACACAATCCATTTCTCGTCCCAGAAAGAGGCAGGCCCCACATCCAAGGCAGCCTGTTTCAAAGCGGTGCTTAAACTCCAGCATGCGTTTATGATGTCATAGGCCACTAGGCTGTGCACTAGATTCTAAGATGTAGGCGACGGAGTGCCCACTTCTGGGACCGGTAAGCCCCGTTCAGTGTAGGAGAACTATATGCCAAAAGAAGGGCAATGGAGACCTTCTTTTCTTAAGCCACTAGAAGCTCTAAATGTGAACAGCAGATGTATCTCCTTCCTACCGCACCTGGGAAGTACAAAACACAGAACGAAGGCACAGGGGGAATGCTCTGTGATCCTTGTGGAGAATAGGGCTTGAAAACTGACCTGAAAACGTTCAGCGTTTTCGGAAGCCACTAGAAGGTGTCGATGTGAACAACAGAAGTATCTACCTTGTACAGCACCGGGAAGCCCCAAAGACCGCAGGAAGGCAAAGGGAGAGTGCTTTGTGGTCCCTTTGGAAAACAGGGTTTGAAGGGATTCCCTAAGGATTGTTAGTGAATAGGTAAACCACATGGGACGACTAGCATCGAGCTCAAGCTCTCTGTTTCTCGTCACACAGAGAGGCAGGCCGCAGGTCCAAGGCAGCGTGTGTCAAAGCGGTGCTTTAAATGCAGGAAGCTTTTACGGTGTCTTAGGCCATGTGTCTCTGCACTAGGATGCAACATGTAAACGACGGACTGCCTGACACTACTGGGAGCTGTAAGCCACTTTCAGTTGAGGACAACTATATGCCAATAGAAGGGCAATGGAGGCCTTCTTTCCTTAAGCCACTAGAACGTGTAAATGTGAACAGCAGATGTATCTCCCTTCTACCGCACCTGGCAAGTACAAAACTCAAAGGGAAAGTGCAGGGAGAATGCTCTGTGTTCCCTTTGGAAAAGAGCTTGAAGGGAAACGTTTTTTCCTCACTGGAATTTTACAGCTTTGCAGGCTCAATTGTGGCAGGGAAACACTGTTGTTCCATATCTTCTCTTCTTAACACAATCCATTTCTCGTCCCAGAAAGAGGCAGGCCCCAGATCCAAGGCAGCCTCTTTCAAAGCGGTGCTTAAACTCCAGCAAGCGTTTATGGTGTCATAGGCCACTAGGCTGTGCACTAGATTCTAAAATGTAGGCGAAGGACTGCCCGTCAGTTCTGGGACCTGTAAGCTACGTTCGGTTGAGGAGAACTATATGCCAGAAGAAGGGCAATGGAGGCCTTCTTTCCTTAAGCCACTAGAACGTTTAAATGTGAACTGCAGATGTATATCTCCCTTGTACGCACGTGGGAAGTACAAAACTCAAAGGGAAAGTGCAGGGAGAATGCTCAGTGTTCCCTTTGGAAAAGATAGCTTGAAGGGAAACTTTTTTTCTTCACTGGGATTTAGAGCGTTGCAGGCTCCATTGTGGCAGGGAAACACTGTTGTGCCATATCTTCTCTTCTTAACACAATCCATTTCTCGTCCCAGAAAGAGGCAGGCCCCACATCCAAGGCAGCCTGTTTCAAAGCGGTGCTTAAACTCCAGCATGCGTTTATGATGTCATAGGCCACTAGGCTGTGCACTAGATTCTAAGATGTAGGCGACGGAGTGCCCGACACTTCTGGGACCGGTAAGCCCCGTTCAGTGTAGGAGAACTATATGCCAAAAGAAGGGCAATGGAGACCTTCTTTTCTTAAGCCACTAGAAGCTCTAAATGTGAACAGCAGATGTATCTCCTTCCTACCGCACCTGGGAAGTACAAAACACAGAACGAAGGCACAGGGGGAATGCTCTGTGATCCTTGTGGAGAATAGGGCTTGAAAACTGACCTGAAAACGTTCAGCGTTTTCGGAAGCCCCTAGAAGGTGTCGATGTGAACAACAGAATTATCTACCTTGTACAGCACCGGGAAGCCCCAAAGACCGCAGGAAGGCAAAGGGAGAGTGCTTTGTGGTCCCTTTGGAAAACAGGGTTTGAAGGGATTCACTAAGGATTGTTAGTGAATAGGTAAAACACATGGGACGACTAGCATCGAGCTCAAGCTCTCTGTTTCTCGTCACACAGAGAGGCAGGCCGCAGGTCCAAGGCAGCGTGTGTCAAAGCGGTGCTTTAAATGCAGGAAGCTTTTACGGTGTCTTAGGCCATGTGTCTCTGCACTAGGATGCAACATGTAAACGACGGACTGCCTGACACTACTGGGAGCTGTAAGCCACTTTCAGTTGAGGACAACTATATGCCAATAGAAGGGCAATGGAGGCCTTCTTTCCTTAAGCCACTAGAAGGTGTAAATGTGAACAGCAGATGTATCTCCCTTCTACCGCACCTGGCAAGTACAAAACTCAAAGGGAAAGTGCAGGGAGAATGCTCTGTGTTCCCTTTGGAAAAGAGCTTGAAGGGAAACGTTTTTTTCCTCACTGGAATTTTACAGCTTTGCAGGCTCAATTGTGGCAGGGAAACACTGTTGTTCCATATCTTCTCTTCTTAACACAATCCATTTCTCCCCCCAGAAAGAGGCAGGCCCCAGGTACAAGGCAGCCTGTTTCAAAGCGGTGCTTAAACTCCAGCAAGCGTTTATGGTGTCATAGGCCACTAGGCTGTGCACTAGATTCTAAGATGTAGGCGAAGGACTGCCCGTCAGTTCTGGGAACTGTAAGCTACGTTCGGTTGAGGAGAACAATATGCCAGAAGAAGGGCAATGGAGGCCTTCTTTCCTTAAGCCACTAGAACGTGTATATGTGAACTGCAGATGTATATCTCCCTTGTACGCACGTGGGAAGTACAAAACTCAAAGGGAAAGTGCAGGGAGAATGCTCTGTGTTCCCTTTGGAAAAGAGAGCTTGAAGGGAACCTTTTTTTCCTCACTGGGAGTTACAGCGTTGCAGGCTCCATTATGGCAGGGAAACACTGTTGTGCCATATCTTCTCTTCTTAACACAATCCATTTCTCGTCCCAGAAATAGGCAGGCCCCAGGTCCAAGGCAGCCAGTGTCAAAGCGGTGCTTAAACTCCAGCAAGCGTTTATGATGTAATAGGCCACCAGGCTGTGCACTAGATTGTAAGATGTAGGCGACGGAGTGCCCGACACTTCTGGGACCGGTAAGCCCCGTTCAGTGGAGGAGAACTATATGCCAAAAGAAGGGCAATGGAGACCTTCTTTTCTTAAGCCACTAGAAGCTCTAAATGTGAACAGCAGATGTATCTCCTTCCTACCGCACCTGGGAAGTACAAAACACAGAACGAAGGCCCAGGGGGAATGCTCTGTGCTCCTTGTGGAGAATAGAGCTTGAAAACTGACCTGAAAACGTTCAGCGTTTTCGGATGCCACTAGAAGGTGTCGATGTGAACAACAGAAGTATCTACCTTCTACAACACCGGGAAGCCCCAAAGACCGCAGGAAGGCAAAGGGAGAGTGCTTTGTGGTCCCTTTGGAAAACAGGGTTTGAAGGGATTCCCTAAGGATTGTTAGAGAATAGGTAAACCACATGGGACGACTAGCATCGAGCTCAAGCTCTCTGTTTCTCGTCACACAGAGAGGCAGGCCGCAGGTCCAAGGCAGCGTGTGTCAAAGCGGTGCTTTAAATGCAGGAAGCTTTTACGGTGTCTTAGGCCATGTGTCTCTGCACTAGGATGCAACATGTAAACGACCGACTGCCTGACACTACTGGGAGCTGTAAGCCACTTTCAGGTGAGGACAACTATATGCCAAAAGAAGGGCAATGGTGGCCTTCTTTCCTTAAGCCACTAGAACGTGTAAATGTGAACAGCGGATGTATCTCCCATCTACCGAACCTCGGAAGTACAAAACTCAAAGGGAAAGTGCAGGGAGAATGCTCTGTGTTCCCTTTGGAAAAGAGCTTGAAGGGAAACGTTTTTTTCCTCACTGGAATTTTACAGCTTTGCAGGCTCAATTGTGGCAGGGAAACACTGTTGTTCCATATCTTCTCTTCTTAACACAATCCATTTCTCCCCCCAGAAAGAGGCAGGCCCCAGGTACAAGGCAGCCTGTTTCAAAGCGGTGCTTAAACTCCAGCAAGCGTTTATGGTGTCATAGGCCACTAGGCTGTGCACTAGATTCTAAGATGTAGGCGAAGGACTGCCCGTCAGTTCTGGGAACTGTAAGCTACGTTCGGTTGAGGAGAACAATATGCCAGAAGAAGGGCAATGGAGGCCTTCTTTCCTTAAGCCACTAGAACGTGTATATGTGAACTGCAGATGTATATCTCCCTTGTACGCACGTGGGAAGTACAAAACTCAAAGGGAAAGTGCAGGGAGAATGCTCTGTGTTCCCTTTGGAAAAGAGAGCTTGAAGGGAACCTTTTTTTCCTCACTGGGAGTTACAGCGTTGCAGGCTCCATTATGGCAGGGAAACACTGTTGTGCCATATCTTCTCTTCTTAACACAATCCATTTCTCGTCCCAGAAATAGGCAGGCCCCAGGTCCAAGGCAGCCAGTGTCAAAGCGGTGCTTAAACTCCAGCAAGCGTTTATGATGTAATAGGCCACCAGGCTGTGCACTAGATTGTAAGATGTAGGCGACGGAGTCCCCGACACTTCTGGGACCGGTAAGCCCCGTTCAGTGGAGGAGAACTATATGCCAAAAGAAGGGCAATGGAGACCTTCTTTTCTTAAGCCACTAGAAGCTCTAAATGTGAACAGCAGATATATCTCCTTCCTACCGCACCTGGGAAGTACAAAGCACAGAACGAAGGCCCAGGGGGAATGCTCTGTGCTCCTTGTGGAGAAAAGAGCTTGAAAACTGACCTGAAAACGTTCAGGGTTTTCGGAAGCCACTAGAAGGTGTCAATGTGAGCAACAGAAGTATCTACCTTCTACAACACCGGGAAGCCCCAAAGACCGCAGGAAGGCAAAGGGAGAGTGCTTTGTGGTCCCTTTGGAAAACAGGGTTTGAAGGGATTCCCTAAGGATTGTTAGTGAATAGGTAAACCACATGGGACGACTAGCATCGAGCTCAAGCTCTCTGTTTCTCGTCACACAGAGAGGCAGGCCGCAGGTCCAAGGCAGCGTGTGTCAAAGCGGTGCTTTAAATGCAGGAAGCTTTTACGGTGTCTTAGGCCATGTGTCTCTGCACTAGGATGCAACATGTAAACGACGGACTGCCTGACACTACTGGGAGCTGTAAGCCACTTTCAGTTGAGGACAACTATATGCCAATAGAAGGGCAATGGAGGCCTTCTTTCCTTAAGCCACTAGAACGTGTAAATGTGAACAGCAGATGTATCTCCCTTATACCGCACCTGGCAAGTACAAAACTCAAAGGGAAAGTGCAGGGAGAATGCTCTGTGTTCCCTTTGGAAAAGAGCTTGAAGGGAAACGTTTTTTCCTCACTGGAATTTTACAGCTTTGCAGGCTCAATTGTGGCAGGGAAACACTGTTGTTCCATATCTTCTCTTCTTAACACAATCCATTTCTCGTCCCAGAAAGAGGCAGGCCCCAGATCCAAGGCAGCCTCTTTCAAAGCGGTGCTTAAACTCCAGCAAGCGTTTATGGTGTCATAGGCCACTAGGCTGTGCACTAGATTCTAAAATGTAGGCGAAGGACTGCCCGTCAGTTCTGGGACCTGTAAGCTACGTTCGGTTGAGGAGAACTATATGCCAGAAGAAGGGCAATGGAGGCCTTCTTTCCTTAAGCCACTAGAACGTTTAAATGTGAACTGCAGATGTATATCTCCCTTGTACGCACGTGGGAAGTACAAAACTCAAAGGGAAAGTGCAGGGAGAATGCTCAGTGTTCCCTTTGGAAAAGATAGCTTGAAGGGAAACTTTTTTTCTTCACTGGGATTTAGAGCGTTGCAGGCTCCATTGTGGCAGGGAAACACTGTTGTGCCATATCTTCTCTTCTTAACACAATCCATTTCTCGTCCCAGAAAGAGGCAGGCCCCACATCCAAGGCAGCCTGTTTCAAAGCGGTGCTTAAACTCCAGCATGCGTTTATGATGTCATAGGCCACTAGGCTGTGCACTAGATTCTAAGATGTAGGCGACTGAGTGCCCACTTCTGGGACCGGTAAGCCCCGTTCAGTGTAGGAGAACTATATGCCAAAAGAAGGGCAATGGAGACCTTCTTTTCTTAAGCCACTAGAAGCTCTAAATGTGAACAGCAGATGTATCTCCTTCCTACCGCACCTGGGAAGTACAAAACACAGAACGAAGGCACAGGGGGAATGCTCTGTGATCCTTGTGGAGAATAGGGCTTGAAAACTGACCTGAAAACGTTCAGCGTTTTCGGAAGCCACTAGAAGGTGTCGATGTGAACAACAGAAGTATCTACCTTGTACAGCACCGGGAAGCCCCAAAGACCGCAGGAAGGCAAAGGGAGAGTGCTTTGTGGTCCCTTTGGAAAACAGGGTTTGAAGGGATTCCCTAAGGATTGTTAGTGAATAGGTAAACCACATGGGACGACTAGCATCGAGCTCAAGCTCTCTGTTTCTCGTCACACAGAGAGGCAGGCCGCAGGTCCAAGGCAGCGTGTGTCAAAGCGGTGCTTTAAATGCAGGAAGCTTTTACGGTGTCTTAGGCCATGTGTCTCTGCACTAGGATGCAACATGTAAACGACGGACTGCCTGACACTACTGGGAGCTGTAAGCCACTTTCAGTTGAGGACAACTATATGCCAATAGAAGGGCAATGGAGGCCTTCTTTCCTTAAGCCACTAGAACGTGTAAATGTGAACAGCAGATGTATCTCCCTTATACCGCACCTGGCAAGTACAAAACTCAAAGGGAAAGTGCAGGGAGAATGCTCTGTGTTCCCTTTGGAAAAGAGCTTGAAGGGAAACGTTTTTTCCTCACTGGAATTTTACAGCTTTGCAGGCTCAATTGTGGCAGGGAAACACTGTTGTTCCATATCTTCTCTTCTTAACACAATCCATTTCTCGTCCCAGAAAGAGGCAGGCCCCAGATCCAAGGCAGCCTCTTTCAAAGCGGTGCTTAAACTCCAGCAAGCGTTTATGGTGTCATAGGCCACTAGGCTGTGCACTAGATTCTAAAATGTAGGCGAAGGACTGCCCGTCAGTTCTGGGACCTGTAAGCTACGTTCGGTTGAGGAGAACTATATGCCAGAAGAAGGGCAATGGAGGCCTTCTTTCCTTAAGCCACTAGAACGTTTAAATGTGAACTGCAGATGTATATCTCCCTTGTACGCACGTGGGAAGTACAAAACTCAAAGGGAAAGTGCAGGGAGAATGCTCAGTGTTCCCTTTGGAAAAGATAGCTTGAAGGGAAACTTTTTTTCTTCACTGGGATTTAGAGCGTTGCAGGCTCCATTGTGGCAGGGAAACACTGTTGTGCCATATCTTCTCTTCTTAACACAATCCATTTCTCGTCCCAGAAAGAGGCAGGCCCCACATCCAAGGCAGCCTGTTTCAAAGCGGTGCTTAAACTCCAGCATGCGTTTATGATGTCATAGGCCACTAGGCTGTGCACTAGATTCTAAGATGTAGGCGACGGAGTGCCCGACACTTCTGGGACCGGTAAGCCCCGTTCAGTGTAGGAGAACTATATGCCAAAAGAAGGGCAATGGAGACCTTCTTTTCTTAAGCCACTAGAAGCTCTAAATGTGAACAGCAGATGTATCTCCTTCCTACCGCACCTGGGAAGTACAAAACACAGAACGAAGGCACAGGGGGAATGCTCTGTGATCCTTGTGGAGAATAGGGCTTGAAAACTGACCTGAAAACGTTCAGCGTTTTCGGAAGCCCCTAGAAGGTGTCGATGTGAACAACAGAATTATCTACCTTGTACAGCACCGGGAAGCCCCAAAGACCGCAGGAAGGCAAAGGGAGAGTGCTTTGTGGTCCCTTTGGAAAACAGGGTTTGAAGGGATTCCCTAAGGATTGTTAGTGAATAGGTAAAACACATGGGACGACTAGCATCGAGCTCAAGCTCTCTGTTTCTCGTCACACAGAGAGGCAGGCCGCAGGTCCAAGGCAGCGTGTGTCAAAGCGGTGCTTTAAATGCAGGAAGCTTTTACGGTGTCTTAGGCCATGTGTCTCTGCACTAGGATGCAACATGTAAACGACGGACTGCCTGACACTACTGGGAGCTGTAAGCCACTTTCAGTTGAGGACAACTATATGCCAATAGAAGGGCAATGGAGGCCTTCTTTCCTTAAGCCACTAGAAGGTGTAAATGTGAACAGCAGATGTATCTCCCTTCTACCGCACCTGGCAAGTACAAAACTCAAAGGGAAAGTGCAGGGAGAATGCTCTGTGTTCCCTTTGGAAAAGAGCTTGAAGGGAAACGTTTTTTTCCTCACTGGAATTTTACAGCTTTGCAGGCTCAATTGTGGCAGGGAAACACTGTTGTTCCATATCTTCTTTTCTTAACACAATCCATTTCTCCCCCCAGAAAGAGGCAGGCCCCAGGTACAAGGCAGCCTGTTTCAAAGCGGTGCTTAAACTCCAGCAAGCGTTTATGGTGTCATAGGCCACTAGGCTGTGCACTAGATTCTAAGATGTAGGCGAAGGACTGCCCGTCAGTTCTGGGAACTGTAAGCTACGTTCGGTTGAGGAGAACAATATGCCAGAAGAAGGGCAATGGAGGCCTTCTTTCCTTAAGCCACTAGAACGTGTATATGTGAACTGCAGATGTATATCTCCCTTGTACGCACGTGGGAAGTACAAAACTCAAAGGGAAAGTGCAGGGAGAATGCTCTGTGTTCCCTTTGGAAAAGAGAGCTTGAAGGGAACCTTTTTTTCCTCACTGGGAGTTACAGCGTTGCAGGCTCCATTATGGCAGGGAAACACTGTTGTGCCATATCTTCTCTTCTTAACACAATCCATTTCTCGTCCCAGAAATAGGCAGGCCCCAGGTCCAAGGCAGCCAGTGTCAAAGCGGTGCTTAAACTCCAGCAAGCGTTTATGATGTAATAGGCCACCAGGCTGTGCACTAGATTGTAAGATGTAGGCGACGGAGTGCCCGACACTTCTGGGACCGGTAAGCCCCGTTCAGTGGAGGAGAACTATATGCCAAAAGAAGGGCAATGGAGACCTTCTTTTCTTAAGCCACTAGAAGCTCTAAATGTGAACAGCAGATGTATCTCCTTCCTACCGCACCTGGGAAGTACAAAACACAGAACGAAGGCCCAGGGGGAATGCTCTGTGCTCCTTGTGGAGAATAGAGCTTGAAAACTGACCTGAAAACGTTCAGCGTTTTCGGATGCCACTAGAAGGTGTCGATGTGAACAACAGAAGTATCTACCTTCTACAACACCGGGAAGCCCCAAAGACCGCAGGAAGGCAAAGGGAGAGTGCTTTGTGGTCCCTTTGGAAAACAGGGTTTGAAGGGATTCCCTAAGGATTGTTAGAGAATAGGTAAACCACATGGGACGACTAGCATCGAGCTCAAGCTCTCTGTTTCTCGTCACACAGAGAGGCAGGCCGCAGGTCCAAGGCAGCGTGTGTCAAAGCGGTGCTTTAAATGCAGGAAGCTTTTACGGTGTCTTAGGCCATGTGTCTCTGCACTAGGATGCAACATGTAAACGACGGACTGCCTGACACTACTGGGAGCTGTAAGCCACTTTCAGTTGAGGACAACTATATGCCAATAGAAGGGCAATGGAGGCCTTCTTTCCTTAAGCCACTAGAACGTGTAAATGTGAACAGCAGATGTATCTCCCTTATACCGCACCTGGCAAGTACAAAACTCAAAGGGAAAGTGCAGGGAGAATGCTCTGTGTTCCCTTTGGAAAAGAGCTTGAAGGGAAACGTTTTTTCCTCACTGGAATTTTACAGCTTTGCAGGCTCAATTGTGGCAGGGAAACACTGTTGTTCCATATCTTCTCTTCTTAACACAATCCATTTCTCGTCCCAGAAAGAGGCAGGCCCCAGATCCAAGGCAGCCTCTTTCAAAGCGGTGCTTAAACTCCAGCAAGCGTTTATGGTGTCATAGGCCACTAGGCTGTGCACTAGATTCTAAAATGTAGGCGAAGGACTGCCCGTCAGTTCTGGGACCTGTAAGCTACGTTCGGTTGAGGAGAACTATATGCCAGAAGAAGGGCAATGGAGGCCTTCTTTCCTTAAGCCACTAGAACGTTTAAATGTGAACTGCAGATGTATATCTCCCTTGTACGCACGTGGGAAGTACAAAACTCAAAGGGAAAGTGCAGGGAGAATGCTCAGTGTTCCCTTTGGAAAAGATAGCTTGAAGGGAAACTTTTTTTCTTCACTGGGATTTAGAGCGTTGCAGGCTCCATTGTGGCAGGGAAACACTGTTGTGCCATATCTTCTCTTCTTAACACAATCCATTTCTCGTCCCAGAAAGAGGCAGGCCCCACATCCAAGGCAGCCTGTTTCAAAGCGGTGCTTAAACTCCAGCATGCGTTTATGATGTCATAGGCCACTAGGCTGTGCACTAGATTCTAAGATGTAGGCGACGGAGTGCCCACTTCTGGGACCGGTAAGCCCCGTTCAGTGTAGGAGAACTATATGCCAAAAGAAGGGCAATGGAGACCTTCTTTTCTTAAGCCACTAGAAGCTCTAAATGTGAACAGCAGATGTATCTCCTTCCTACCGCACCTGGGAAGTACAAAACACAGAACGAAGGCACAGGGGGAATGCTCTGTGATCCTTGTGGAGAATAGGGCTTGAAAACTGACCTGAAAACGTTCAGCGTTTTCGGAAGCCACTAGAAGGTGTCGATGTGAACAACAGAAGTATCTACCTTGTACAGCACCGGGAAGCCCCAAAGACCGCAGGAAGGCAAAGGGAGAGTGCTTTGTGGTCCCTTTGGAAAACAGGGTTTGAAGGGATTCCCTAAGGATTGTTAGTGAATAGGTAAACCACATGGGACGACTAGCATCGAGCTCAAGCTCTCTGTTTCTCGTCACACAGAGAGGCAGGCCGCAGGTCCAAGGCAGCGTGTGTCAAAGCGGTGCTTTAAATGCAGGAAGCTTTTACGGTGTCTTAGGCCATGTGTCTCTGCACTAGGATGCAACATGTAAACGACGGACTGCCTGACACTACTGGGAGCTGTAAGCCACTTTCAGTTGAGGACAACTATATGCCAATAGAAGGGCAATGGAGGCCTTCTTTCCTTAAGCCACTAGAACGTGTAAATGTGAACAGCAGATGTATCTCCCTTATACCGCACCTGGCAAGTACAAAACTCAAAGGGAAAGTGCAGGGAGAATGCTCTGTGTTCCCTTTGGAAAAGAGCTTGAAGGGAAACGTTTTTTCCTCACTGGAATTTTACAGCTTTGCAGGCTCAATTGTGGCAGGGAAACACTGTTGTTCCATATCTTCTCTTCTTAACACAATCCATTTCTCGTCCCAGAAAGAGGCAGGCCCCAGATCCAAGGCAGCCTCTTTCAAAGCGGTGCTTAAACTCCAGCAAGCGTTTATGGTGTCATAGGCCACTAGGCTGTGCACTAGATTCTAAAATGTAGGCGAAGGACTGCCCGTCAGTTCTGGGACCTGTAAGCTACGTTCGGTTGAGGAGAACTATATGCCAGAAGAAGGGCAATGGAGGCCTTCTTTCCTTAAGCCACTAGAACGTTTAAATGTGAACTGCAGATGTATATCTCCCTTGTACGCACGTGGGAAGTACAAAACTCAAAGGGAAAGTGCAGGGAGAATGCTCAGTGTTCCCTTTGGAAAAGATAGCTTGAAGGGAAACTTTTTTTCTTCACTGGGATTTAGAGCGTTGCAGGCTCCATTGTGGCAGGGAAACACTGTTGTGCCATATCTTCTCTTCTTAACACAATCCATTTCTCGTCCCAGAAAGAGGCAGGCCCCACATCCAAGGCAGCCTGTTTCAAAGCGGTGCTTAAACTCCAGCATGCGTTTATGATGTCATAGGCCACTAGGCTGTGCACTAGATTCTAAGATGTAGGCGACGGAGTGCCCGACACTTCTGGGACCGGTAAGCCCCGTTCAGTGTAGGAGAACTATATGCCAAAAGAAGGGCAATGGAGACCTTCTTTTCTTAAGCCACTAGAAGCTCTAAATGTGAACAGCAGATGTATCTCCTTCCTACCGCACCTGGGAAGTACAAAACACAGAACGAAGGCACAGGGGGAATGCTCTGTGATCCTTGTGGAGAATAGGGCTTGAAAACTGACCTGAAAACGTTCAGCGTTTTCGGAAGCCCCTAGAAGGTGTCGATGTGAACAACAGAATTATCTACCTTGTACAGCACCGGGAAGCCCCAAAGACCGCAGGAAGGCAAAGGGAGAGTGCTTTGTGGTCCCTTTGGAAAACAGGGTTTGAAGGGATTCACTAAGGATTGTTAGTGAATAGGTAAAACACATGGGACGACTAGCATCGAGCTCAAGCTCTCTGTTTCTCGTCACACAGAGAGGCAGGCCGCAGGTCCAAGGCAGCGTGTGTCAAAGCGGTGCTTTAAATGCAGGAAGCTTTTACGGTGTCTTAGGCCATGTGTCTCTGCACTAGGATGCAACATGTAAACGACGGACTGCCTGACACTACTGGGAGCTGTAAGCCACTTTCAGTTGAGGACAACTATATGCCAATAGAAGGGCAATGGAGGCCTTCTTTCCTTAAGCCACTAGAAGGTGTAAATGTGAACAGCAGATGTATCTCCCTTCTACCGCACCTGGCAAGTACAAAACTCAAAGGGAAAGTGCAGGGAGAATGCTCTGTGTTCCCTTTGGAAAAGAGCTTGAAGGGAAACGTTTTTTTCCTCACTGGAATTTTACAGCTTTGCAGGCTCAATTGTGGCAGGGAAACACTGTTGTTCCATATCTTCTTTTCTTAACACAATCCATTTCTCCCCCCAGAAAGAGGCAGGCCCCAGGTACAAGGCAGCCTGTTTCAAAGCGGTGCTTAAACTCCAGCAAGCGTTTATGGTGTCATAGGCCACTAGGCTGTGCACTAGATTCTAAGATGTAGGCGAAGGACTGCCCGTCAGTTCTGGGAACTGTAAGCTACGTTCGGTTGAGGAGAACAATATGCCAGAAGAAGGGCAATGGAGGCCTTCTTTCCTTAAGCCACTAGAACGTGTATATGTGAACTGCAGATGTATATCTCCCTTGTACGCACGTGGGAAGTACAAAACTCAAAGGGAAAGTGCAGGGAGAATGCTCTGTGTTCCCTTTGGAAAAGAGAGCTTGAAGGGAACCTTTTTTTCCTCACTGGGAGTTACAGCGTTGCAGGCTCCATTATGGCAGGGAAACACTGTTGTGCCATATCTTCTCTTCTTAACACAATCCATTTCTCGTCCCAGAAATAGGCAGGCCCCAGGTCCAAGGCAGCCAGTGTCAAAGCGGTGCTTAAACTCCAGCAAGCGTTTATGATGTAATAGGCCACCAGGCTGTGCACTAGATTGTAAGATGTAGGCGACGGAGTGCCCGACACTTCTGGGACCGGTAAGCCCCGTTCAGTGGAGGAGAACTATATGCCAAAAGAAGGGCAATGGAGACCTTCTTTTCTTAAGCCACTAGAAGCTCTAAATGTGAACAGCAGATGTATCTCCTTCCTACCGCACCTGGGAAGTACAAAACACAGAACGAAGGCCCAGGGGGAATGCTCTGTGCTCCTTGTGGAGAATAGAGCTTGAAAACTGACCTGAAAACGTTCAGCGTTTTCGGATGCCACTAGAAGGTGTCGATGTGAACAACAGAAGTATCTACCTTCTACAACACCGGGAAACCCCAAAGACCGCAGGAAGGCAAAGGGAGAGTGCTTTGTGGTCCCTTTGGAAAACAGGGTTTGAAGGGATTCCCTAAGGATTGTTAGAGAATAGGTAAACCACATGGGACGACTAGCATCGAGCTCAAGCTCTCTGTTTCTCGTCACACAGAGAGGCAGGCCGCAGGTCCAAGGCAGCGTGTGTCAAAGCGGTGCTTTAAATGCAGGAAGCTTTTACGGTGTCTTAGGCCATGTGTCTCTGCACTAGGATGCAACATGTAAACGACGGACTGCCTGACACTACTGGGAGCTGTAAGCCACTTTCAGTTGAGGACAACTATATGCCAATAGAAGGGCAATGGAGGCCTTCTTTCCTTAAGCCACTAGAACGTGTAAATGTGAACAGCAGATGTATCTCCCTTCTACCGCACCTGGCAAGTACAAAACTCAAAGGGAAAGTGCAGGGAGAATGCTCTGTGTTCCCTTTGGAAAAGAGCTTGAAGGGAAACGTTTTTTTCCTCACTGGAATTTTACAGCTTTGCAGGCTCAATTGTGGCAGGGAAACACTGTTGTTCCATATCTTCTCTTCTTAACACAATCCATTTCTCCCCCCAGAAAGAGGCAGGCCCCAGGTACAAGGCAGCCTGTTTCAAAGCGGTGCTTAAACTCCAGCAAGCGTTTATGGTGTCATAGGCCACTAGGCTGTGCACTAGATTCTAAGATGTAGGCGAAGGACTGCCCGTCAGTTCTGGGAACTGTAAGCTACGTTCGGTTGAGGAGAACAATATGCCAGAAGAAGGGCAATGGAGGCCTTCTTTCCTTAAGCCACTAGAACGTGTATATGTGAACTGCAGATGTATATCTCCCTTGTACGCACGTGGGAAGTACAAAACTCAAAGGGAAAGTGCAGGGAGAATGCTCTGTGTTCCCTTTGGAAAAGAGAGCTTGAAGGGAACCTTTTTTTCCTCACTGGGAGTTACAGCGTTGCAGGCTCCATTATGGCAGGGAAACACTGTTGTGCCATATCTTCTCTTCTTAACACAATCCATTTCTCGTCCCAGAAATAGGCAGGCCCCAGGTCCAAGGCAGCCAGTGTCAAAGCGGTGCTTAAACTCCAGCAAGCGTTTATGATGTAATAGGCCACCAGGCTGTGCACTAGATTGTAAGATGTAGGCGACGGAGTGCCCGACACTTCTGGGACCGGTAAGCCCCGTTCAGTGGAGGAGAACTATATGCCAAAAGAAGGGCAATGGAGACCTTCTTTTCTTAAGCCACTAGAAGCTCTAAATGTGAACAGCAGATGTATCTCCTTCCTACCGCACCTGGGAAGTACAAAACACAGAACGAAGGCCCAGGGGGAATGCTCTGTGCTCCTTGTGGAGAATAGAGCTTGAAAACTGACCTGAAAACGTTCAGCGTTTTCGGATGCCACTAGAAGGTGTCGATGTGAACAACAGAAGTATCTACCTTCTACAACACCGGGAAGCCCCAAAGACCGCAGGAAGGCAAAGGGAGAGTGCTTTGTGGTCCCTTTGGAAAACAGGGTTTGAAGGGATTCCCTAAGGATTGTTAGAGAATAGGTAAACCACATGGGACGACTAGCATCGAGCTCAAGCTCTCTGTTTCTCGTCACACAGAGAGGCAGGCCGCAGGTCCAAGGCAGCGTGTGTCAAAGCGGTGCTTTAAATGCAGGAAGCTTTTACGGTGTCTTAGGCCATGTGTCTCTGCACTAGGATGCAACATGTAAACGACGGACTGCCTGACACTACTGGGAGCTGTAAGCCACTTTCAGTTGAGGACAACTATATGCCAATAGAAGGGCAATGGAGGCCTTCTTTCCTTAAGCCACTAGAACGTGTAAATGTGAACAGCAGATGTATCTCCCTTCTACCGCACCTGGCAAGTACAAAACTCAAAGGGAAAGTGCAGGGAGAATGCTCTGTGTTCCCTTTGGAAAAGAGCTTGAAGGGAAACGTTTTTTTCCTCACTGGAATTTTACAGCTTTGCAGGCTCAATTGTGGCAGGGAAACACTGTTGTTCCATATCTTCTCTTCTTAACACAATCCATTTCTCCCCCCAGAAAGAGGCAGGCCCCAGGTACAAGGCAGCCTGTTTCAAAGCGGTGCTTAAACTCCAGCAAGCGTTTATGGTGTCATAGGCCACTAGGCTGTGCACTAGATTCTAAGATGTAGGCGAAGGACTGCCCGTCAGTTCTGGGACATGTAAGCTACGTTCGGTTGAGGAGAACAATATGCCAGAAGAAGGGCAATGGAGGCCTTCTTTCCTTAAGCCACTAGAACGTGTATATGTGAACTGCAGATGTATATCTCCCTTGTACGCACGTGGGAAGTACAAAACTCAAAGGGAAAGTGCAGGGAGAATGCTCTGTGTTCCCTTTGGAAAAGAGAGCTTGAAGGGAACCTTTTTTTCCTCACTGGGAGTTACAGCGTTGCAGGCTCCATTATGGCAGGGAAACACTGTTGTGCCATATCTTCTCTTCTTAACACAATCCATTTCTCGTCCCAGAAATAGGCAGGCCCCAGGTCCAAGGCAGCCAGTGTCAAAGCGGTGCTTAAACTCCAGCAAGCGTTTATGATGTAATAGGCCACCAGGCTGTGCACTAGATTGTAAGATGTAGGCGACGGAGTGCCCGACACTTCTGGGACCGGTAAGCCCCGTTCAGTGGAGGAGAACTATATGCCAAAAGAAGGGCAATGGAGACCTTCTTTTCTTAAGCCACTAGAAGCTCTAAATGTGAACAGCAGATGTATCTCCTTCCTACCGCACCTGGGAAGTACAAAACACAGAACGAAGGCCCAGGGGGAATGCTCTGTGCTCCTTGTGGAGAATAGAGCTTGAAAACTGACCTGAAAACGTTCAGCGTTTTCGGATGCCACTAGAAGGTGTCGATGTGAACAACAGAAGTATCTACCTTCTACAACACCGGGAAGCCCCAAAGACCGCAGGAAGGCAAAGGGAGAGTGCTTTGTGGTCCCTTTGGAAAACAGGGTTTGAAGGGATTCCCTAAGGATTGTTAGAGAATAGGTAAACCACATGGGACGACTAGCATCGAGCTCAAGCTCTCTGTTTCTCGTCACACAGAGAGGCAGGCCGCAGGTCCAAGGCAGCGTGTGTCAAAGCGGTGCTTTAAATGCAGGAAGCTTTTACGGTGTCTTAGGCCATGTGTCTCTGCACTAGGATGCAACATGTAAACGACCGACTGCCTGACACTACTGGGAGCTGTAAGCCACTTTCAGGTGAGGACAACTATATGCCAAAAGAAGGGCAATGGTGGCCTTCTTTCCTTAAGCCACTAGAACGTGTAAATGTGAACAGCGGATGTATCTCCCATCTACCGAACCTCGGAAGTACAAAACTCAAAGGGAAAGTGCAGGGAGAATGCTCTGTGTTCCCTTTGGAAAAGAGCTTGAAGGGAAACGTTTTTTTCCTCACTGGAATTTTACAGCTTTGCAGGCTCAATTGTGGCAGGGAAACACTGTTGTTCCATATCTTCTCTTCTTAACACAATCCATTTCTCCCCCCAGAAAGAGGCAGGCCCCAGGTACAAGGCAGCCTGTTTCAAAGCGGTGCTTAAACTCCAGCAAGCGTTTATGGTGTCATAGGCCACTAGGCTGTGCACTAGATTCTAAGATGTAGGCGAAGGACTGCCCGTCAGTTCTGGGACATGTAAGCTACGTTCGGTTGAGGAGAACAATATGCCAGAAGAAGGGCAATGGAGGCCTTCTTTCCTTAAGCCACTAGAACGTGTATATGTGAACTGCAGATGTATATCTCCCTTGTACGCACGTGGGAAGTACAAAACTCAAAGGGAAAGTGCAGGGAGAATGCTCTGTGTTCCCTTTGGAAAAGAGAGCTTGAAGGGAACCTTTTTTTCCTCACTGGGAGTTACAGCGTTGCAGGCTCCATTATGGCAGGGAAACACTGTTGTGCCATATCTTCTCTTCTTAACACAATCCATTTCTCGTCCCAGAAATAGGCAGGCCCCAGGTCCAAGGCAGCCAGTGTCAAAGCGGTGCTTAAACTCCAGCAAGCGTTTATGATGTAATAGGCCACCAGGCTGTGCACTAGATTGTAAGATGTAGGCGACGGAGTCCCCGACACTTCTGGGACCGGTAAGCCCCGTTCAGTGGAGGAGAACTATATGCCAAAAGAAGGGCAATGGAGACCTTCTTTTCTTAAGCCACTAGAAGCTCTAAATGTGAACAGCAGATATATCTCCTTCCTACCGCACCTGGGAAGTACAAAGCACAGAACGAAGGCCCAGGGGGAATGCTCTGTGCTCCTTGTGGAGAAAAGAGCTTGAAAACTGACCTGAAAACGTTCAGGGTTTTCGGAAGCCACTAGAAGGTGTCAATGTGAGCAACAGAAGTATCTACCTTCTACAACACCGGGAAGCCCCAAAGACCGCAGGAAGGCAAAGGGAGAGTGCTTTGTGGTCCCTTTGGAAAACAGGGTTTGAAGGGATTCCCTAAGGATTGTTAGTGAATAGGTAAACCACATGGGACGACTAGCATCGAGCTCAAGCTCTCTGTTTCTCGTCACACAGAGAGGCAGGCCGCAGGTCCAAGGCAGCGTGTGTCAAAGCGGTGCTTTAAATGCAGGAAGCTTTTACGGTGTCTTAGGCCATGTGTCTCTGCACTAGGATGCAACATGTAAACGACGGACTGCCTGACACTACTGGGAGCTGTAAGCCACTTTCAGTTGAGGACAACTATATGCCAATAGAAGGGCAATGGAGGCCTTCTTTCCTTAAGCCACTAGAACGTGTAAATGTGAACAGCAGATGTATCTCCCTTATACCGCACCTGGCAAGTACAAAACTCAAAGGGAAAGTGCAGGGAGAATGCTCTGTGTTCCCTTTGGAAAAGAGCTTGAAGGGAAACGTTTTTTCCTCACTGGAATTTTACAGCTTTGCAGGCTCAATTGTGGCAGGGAAACACTGTTGTTCCATATCTTCTCTTCTTAACACAATCCATTTCTCGTCCCAGAAAGAGGCAGGCCCCAGATCCAAGGCAGCCTCTTTCAAAGCGGTGCTTAAACTCCAGCAAGCGTTTATGGTGTCATAGGCCACTAGGCTGTGCACTAGATTCTAAAATGTAGGCGAAGGACTGCCCGTCAGTTCTGGGACCTGTAAGCTACGTTCGGTTGAGGAGAACTATATGCCAGAAGAAGGGCAATGGAGGCCTTCTTTCCTTAAGCCACTAGAACGTTTAAATGTGAACTGCAGATGTATATCTCCCTTGTACGCACGTGGGAAGTACAAAACTCAAAGGGAAAGTGCAGGGAGAATGCTCAGTGTTCCCTTTGGAAAAGATAGCTTGAAGGGAAACTTTTTTTCTTCACTGGGATTTAGAGCGTTGCAGGCTCCATTGTGGCAGGGAAACACTGTTGTGCCATATCTTCTCTTCTTAACACAATCCATTTCTCGTCCCAGAAAGAGGCAGGCCCCACATCCAAGGCAGCCTGTTTCAAAGCGGTGCTTAAACTCCAGCATGCGTTTATGATGTCATAGGCCACTAGGCTGTGCACTAGATTCTAAGATGTAGGCGACTGAGTGCCCACTTCTGGGACCGGTAAGCCCCGTTCAGTGTAGGAGAACTATATGCCAAAAGAAGGGCAATGGAGACCTTCTTTTCTTAAGCCACTAGAAGCTCTAAATGTGAACAGCAGATGTATCTCCTTCCTACCGCACCTGGGAAGTACAAAACACAGAACGAAGGCACAGGGGGAATGCTCTGTGATCCTTGTGGAGAATAGGGCTTGAAAACTGACCTGAAAACGTTCAGCGTTTTCGGAAGCCACTAGAAGGTGTCGATGTGAACAACAGAAGTATCTACCTTGTACAGCACCGGGAAGCCCCAAAGACCGCAGGAAGGCAAAGGGAGAGTGCTTTGTGGTCCCTTTGGAAAACAGGGTTTGAAGGGATTCCCTAAGGATTGTTAGTGAATAGGTAAACCACATGGGACGACTAGCATCGAGCTCAAGCTCTCTGTTTCTCGTCACACAGAGAGGCAGGCCGCAGGTCCAAGGCAGCGTGTGTCAAAGCGGTGCTTTAAATGCAGGAAGCTTTTACGGTGTCTTAGGCCATGTGTCTCTGCACTAGGATGCAACATGTAAACGACGGACTGCCTGACACTACTGGGAGCTGTAAGCCACTTTCAGTTGAGGACAACTATATGCCAATAGAAGGGCAATGGAGGCCTTCTTTCCTTAAGCCACTAGAACGTGTAAATGTGAACAGCAGATGTATCTCCCTTATACCGCACCTGGCAAGTACAAAACTCAAAGGGAAAGTGCAGGGAGAATGCTCTGTGTTCCCTTTGGAAAAGAGCTTGAAGGGAAACGTTTTTTCCTCACTGGAATTTTACAGCTTTGCAGGCTCAATTGTGGCAGGGAAACACTGTTGTTCCATATCTTCTCTTCTTAACACAATCCATTTCTCGTCCCAGAAAGAGGCAGGCCCCAGATCCAAGGCAGCCTCTTTCAAAGCGGTGCTTGAACTCCAGCAAGCGTTTATGGTGTCATAGGCCACTAGGCTGTGCACTAGATTCTAAAATGTAGGCGAAGGACTGCCCGTCAGTTCTGGGACCTGTAAGCTACGTTCGGTTGAGGAGAACTATATGCCAGAAGAAGGGCAATGGAGGCCTTCTTTCCTTAAGCCACTAGAACGTTTAAATGTGAACTGCAGATGTATATCTCCCTTGTACGCACGTGGGAAGTACAAAACTCAAAGGGAAAGTGCAGGGAGAATGCTCAGTGTTCCCTTTGGAAAAGATAGCTTGAAGGGAAACTTTTTTTCTTCACTGGGATTTAGAGCGTTGCAGGCTCCATTGTGGCAGGGAAACACTGTTGTGCCATATCTTCTCTTCTTAACACAATCCATTTCTCGTCCCAGAAAGAGGCAGGCCCCACATCCAAGGCAGCCTGTTTCAAAGCGGTGCTTAAACTCCAGCATGCGTTTATGATGTCATAGGCCACTAGGCTGTGCACTAGATTCTAAGATGTAGGCGACGGAGTGCCCGACACTTCTGGGACCGGTAAGCCCCGTTCAGTGTAGGAGAACTATATGCCAAAAGAAGGGCAATGGAGACCTTCTTTTCTTAAGCCACTAGAAGCTCTAAATGTGAACAGCAGATGTATCTCCTTCCTACCGCACCTGGGAAGTACAAAACACAGAACGAAGGCACAGGGGGAATGCTCTGTGATCCTTGTGGAGAATAGGGCTTGAAAACTGACCTGAAAACGTTCAGCGTTTTCGGAAGCCCCTAGAAGGTGTCGATGTGAACAACAGAATTATCTACCTTGTACAGCACCGGGAAGCCCCAAAGACCGCAGGAAGGCAAAGGGAGAGTGCTTTGTGGTCCCTTTGGAAAACAGGGTTTGAAGGGATTCCCTAAGGATTGTTAGTGAATAGGTAAAACACATGGGACGACTAGCATCGAGCTCAAGCTCTCTGTTTCTCGTCACACAGAGAGGCAGGCCGCAGGTCCAAGGCAGCGTGTGTCAAAGCGGTGCTTTAAATGCAGGAAGATTTTACGGTGTCTTAGGCCATGTGTCTCTGCACTAGGATGCAACATGTAAACGACGGACTGCCTGACACTACTGGGAGCTGTAAGCCACTTTCAGTTGAGGACAACTATATGCCAATAGAAGGGCAATGGAGGCCTTCTTTCCTTAAGCCACTAGAAGGTGTAAATGTGAACAGCAGATGTATCTCCCTTCTACCGCACCTGGCAAGTACAAAACTCAAAGGGAAAGTGCAGGGAGAATGCTCTGTGTTCCCTTTGGAAAAGAGCTTGAAGGGAAACGTTTTTTTCCTCACTGGAATTTTACAGCTTTGCAGGCTCAATTGTGGCAGGGAAACACTGTTGTTCCATATCTTCTCTTCTTAACACAATCCATTTCTCCCCCCAGAAAGAGGCAGGCCCCAGGTACAAGGCAGCCTGTTTCAAAGCGGTGCTTAAACTCCAGCAAGCGTTTATGGTGTCATAGGCCACTAGGCTGTGCACTAGATTCTAAGATGTAGGCGAAGGACTGCCCGTCAGTTCTGGGAACTGTAAGCTACGTTCGGTTGAGGAGAACAATATGCCAGAAGAAGGGCAATGGAGGCCTTCTTTCCTTAAGCCACTAGAACGTGTATATGTGAACTGCAGATGTATATCTCCCTTGTACGCACGTGGGAAGTACAAAACTCAAAGGGAAAGTGCAGGGAGAATGCTCTGTGTTCCCTTTGGAAAAGAGAGCTTGAAGGGAACCTTTTTTTCCTCACTGGGAGTTACAGCGTTGCAGGCTCCATTATGGCAGGGAAACACTGTTGTGCCATATCTTCTCTTCTTAACACAATCCATTTCTCGTCCCAGAAATAGGCAGGCCCCAGGTCCAAGGCAGCCAGTGTCAAAGCGGTGCTTAAACTCCAGCAAGCGTTTATGATGTAATAGGCCACCAGGCTGTGCACTAGATTGTAAGATGTAGGCGACGGAGTGCCCGACACTTCTGGGACCGGTAAGCCCCGTTCAGTGGAGGAGAACTATATGCCAAAAGAAGGGCAATGGAGACCTTCTTTTCTTAAGCCACTAGAAGCTCTAAATGTGAACAGCAGATGTATCTCCTTCCTACCGCACCTGGGAAGTACAAAACACAGAACGAAGGCCCAGGGGGAATGCTCTGTGCTCCTTGTGGAGAATAGAGCTTGAAAACTGACCTGAAAACGTTCAGCGTTTTCGGATGCCACTAGAAGGTGTCGATGTGAACAACAGAAGTATCTACCTTCTACAACACCGGGAAGCCCCAAAGACCGCAGGAAGGCAAAGGGAGAGTGCTTTGTGGTCCCTTTGGAAAACAGGGTTTGAAGGGATTCCCTAAGGATTGTTAGAGAATAGGTAAACCACATGGGACGACTAGCATCGAGCTCAAGCTCTCTGTTTCTCGTCACACAGAGAGGCAGGCCGCAGGTCCAAGGCAGCGTGTGTCAAAGCGGTGCTTTAAATGCAGGAAGCTTTTACGGTGTCTTAGGCCATGTGTCTCTGCACTAGGATGCAACATGTAAACGACGGACTGCCTGACACTACTGGGAGCTGTAAGCCACTTTCAGTTGAGGACAACTATATGCCAATAGAAGGGCAATGGAGGCCTTCTTTCCTTAAGCCACTAGAACGTGTAAATGTGAACAGCAGATGTATCTCCCTTCTACCGCACCTGGCAAGTACAAAACTCAAAGGGAAAGTGCAGGGAGAATGCTCTGTGTTCCCTTTGGAAAAGAGCTTGAAGGGAAACGTTTTTTTCCTCACTGGAATTTTACAGCTTTGCAGGCTCAATTGTGGCAGGGAAACACTGTTGTTCCATATCTTCTCTTCTTAACACAATCCATTTCTCCCCCCAGAAAGAGGCAGGCCCCAGGTACAAGGCAGCCTGTTTCAAAGCGGTGCTTAAACTCCAGCAAGCGTTTATGGTGTCATAGGCCACTAGGCTGTGCACTAGATTCTAAGATGTAGGCGAAGGACTGCCCGTCAGTTCTGGGAACTGTAAGCTACGTTCGGTTGAGGAGAACAATATGCCAGAAGAAGGGCAATGGAGGCCTTCTTTCCTTAAGCCACTAGAACGTGTATATGTGAACTGCAGATGTATATCTCCCTTGTACGCACGTGGGAAGTACAAAACTCAAAGGGAAAGTGCAGGGAGAATGCTCTGTGTTCCCTTTGGAAAAGAGAGCTTGAAGGGAACCTTTTTTTCCTCACTGGGAGTTACAGCGTTGCAGGCTCCATTATGGCAGGGAAACACTGTTGTGCCATATCTTCTCTTCTTAACACAATCCATTTCTCGTCCCAGAAATAGGCAGGCCCCAGGTCCAAGGCAGCCAGTGTCAAAGCGGTGCTTAAACTCCAGCAAGCGTTTATGATGTAATAGGCCACCAGGCTGTGCACTAGATTGTAAGATGTAGGCGACGGAGTGCCCGACACTTCTGGGACCGGTAAGCCCCGTTCAGTGGAGGAGAACTATATGCCAAAAGAAGGGCAATGGAGACCTTCTTTTCTTAAGCCACTAGAAGCTCTAAATGTGAACAGCAGATGTATCTCCTTCCTACCGCACCTGGGAAGTACAAAACACAGAACGAAGGCCCAGGGGGAATGCTCTGTGCTCCTTGTGGAGAATAGAGCTTGAAAACTGACCTGAAAACGTTCAGCGTTTTCGGATGCCACTAGAAGGTGTCGATGTGAACAACAGAAGTATCTACCTTCTACAACACCGGGAAGCCCCAAAGACCGCAGGAAGGCAAAGGGAGAGTGCTTTGTGGTCCCTTTGGAAAACAGGGTTTGAAGGGATTCCCTAAGGATTGTTAGAGAATAGGTAAACCACATGGGACGACTAGCATCGAGCTCAAGCTCTCTGTTTCTCGTCACACAGAGAGGCAGGCCGCAGGTCCAAGGCAGCGTGTGTCAAAGCGGTGCTTTAAATGCAGGAAGCTTTTACGGTGTCTTAGGCCATGTGTCTCTGCACTAGGATGCAACATGTAAACGACGGACTGCCTGACACTACTGGGAGCTGTAAGCCACTTTCAGTTGAGGACAACTATATGCCAATAGAAGGGCAATGGAGGCCTTCTTTCCTTAAGCCACTAGAAGGTGTAAATGTGAACAGCAGATGTATCTCCCTTCTACCGCACCTGGCAAGTACAAAACTCAAAGGGAAAGTGCAGGGAGAATGCTCTGTGTTCCCTTTGGAAAAGAGCTTGAAGGGAAACGTTTTTTCCTCACTGGAATTTTACAGCTTTGCAGGCTCAATTGTGGCAGGGAAACACTGTTGTTCCATATCTTCTCTTCTTAACACAATCCATTTCTCGTCCCAGAAAGAGGCAGGCCCCAGATCCAAGGCAGCCTCTTTCAAAGCGGTGCTTAAACTCCAGCAAGCGTTTATGGTGTCATAGGCCACTAGGCTGTGCACTAGATTCTAAAATGTAGGCGAAGGACTGCCCGTCAGTTCTGGGACCTGTAAGCTACGTTCGGTTGAGGAGAACTATATGCCAGAAGAAGGGCAATGGAGGCCTTCTTTCCTTAAGCCACTAGAACGTTTAAATGTGAACTGCAGATGTATATCTCCCTTGTACGCACGTGGGAAGTACAAAACTCAAAGGGAAAGTGCAGGGAGAATGCTCAGTGTTCCCTTTGGAAAAGATAGCTTGAAGGGAAACTTTTTTTCTTCACTGGGATTTAGAGCGTTGCAGGCTCCATTGTGGCAGGGAAACACTGTTGTGCCATATCTTCTCTTCTTAACACAATCCATTTCTCGTCCCAGAAAGAGGCAGGCCCCACATCCAAGGCAGCCTGTTTCAAAGCGGTGCTTAAACTCCAGCATGCGTTTATGATGTCATAGGCCACTAGGCTGTGCACTAGATTCTAAGATGTAGGCGACGGAGTGCCCGACACTTCTGGGACCGGTAAGCCCCGTTCAGTGTAGGAGAACTATATGCCAAAAGAAGGGCAATGGAGACCTTCTTTTCTTAAGCCACTAGAAGCTCTAAATGTGAACAGCAGATGTATCTCCTTCCTACCGCACCTGGGAAGTACAAAACACAGAACGAAGGCACAGGGGGAATGCTCTGTGATCCTTGTGGAGAATAGGGCTTGAAAACTGACCTGAAAACGTTCAGCGTTTTCGGAAGCCCCTAGAAGGTGTCGATGTGAACAACAGAATTATCTACCTTGTACAGCACCGGGAAGCCCCAAAGACCGCAGGAAGGCAAAGGGAGAGTGCTTTGTGGTCCCTTTGGAAAACAGGGTTTGAAGGGATTCACTAAGGATTGTTAGTGAATAGGTAAAACACATGGGACGACTAGCATCGAGCTCAAGCTCTCTGTTTCTCGTCACACAGAGAGGCAGGCCGCAGGTCCAAGGCAGCGTGTGTCAAAGCGGTGCTTTAAATGCAGGAAGCTTTTACGGTGTCTTAGGCCATGTGTCTCTGCACTAGGATGCAACATGTAAACGACGGACTGCCTGACACTACTGGGAGCTGTAAGCCACTTTCAGTTGAGGACAACTATATGCCAATAGAAGGGCAATGGAGGCCTTCTTTCCTTAAGCCACTAGAAGGTGTAAATGTGAACAGCAGATGTATCTCCCTTCTACCGCACCTGGCAAGTACAAAACTCAAAGGGAAAGTGCAGGGAGAATGCTCTGTGTTCCCTTTGGAAAAGAGCTTGAAGGGAAACGTTTTTTTCCTCACTGGAATTTTACAGCTTTGCAGGCTCAATTGTGGCAGGGAAACACTGTTGTTCCATATCTTCTTTTCTTAACACAATCCATTTCTCCCCCCAGAAAGAGGCAGGCCCCAGGTACAAGGCAGCCTGTTTCAAAGCGGTGCTTAAACTCCAGCAAGCGTTTATGGTGTCATAGGCCACTAGGCTGTGCACTAGATTCTAAGATGTAGGCGAAGGACTGCCCGTCAGTTCTGGGAACTGTAAGCTACGTTCGGTTGAGGAGAACAATATGCCAGAAGAAGGGCAATGGAGGCCTTCTTTCCTTAAGCCACTAGAACGTGTATATGTGAACTGCAGATGTATATCTCCCTTGTACGCACGTGGGAAGTACAAAACTCAAAGGGAAAGTGCAGGGAGAATGCTCTGTGTTCCCTTTGGAAAAGAGAGCTTGAAGGGAACCTTTTTTTCCTCACTGGGAGTTACAGCGTTGCAGGCTCCATTATGGCAGGGAAACACTGTTGTGCCATATCTTCTCTTCTTAACACAATCCATTTCTCGTCCCAGAAATAGGCAGGCCCCAGGTCCAAGGCAGCCAGTGTCAAAGCGGTGCTTAAACTCCAGCAAGCGTTTATGATGTAATAGGCCACCAGGCTGTGCACTAGATTGTAAGATGTAGGCGACGGAGTGCCCGACACTTCTGGGACCGGTAAGCCCCGTTCAGTGGAGGAGAACTATATGCCAAAAGAAGGGCAATGGAGACCTTCTTTTCTTAAGCCACTAGAAGCTCTAAATGTGAACAGCAGATGTATCTCCTTCCTACCGCACCTGGGAAGTACAAAACACAGAACGAAGGCCCAGGGGGAATGCTCTGTGCTCCTTGTGGAGAATAGAGCTTGAAAACTGACCTGAAAACGTTCAGCGTTTTCGGATGCCACTAGAAGGTGTCGATGTGAACAACAGAAGTATCTACCTTCTACAACACCGGGAAGCCCCAAAGACCGCAGGAAGGCAAAGGGAGAGTGCTTTGTGGTCCCTTTGGAAAACAGGGTTTGAAGGGATTCCCTAAGGATTGTTAGAGAATAGGTAAACCACATGGGACGACTAGCATCGAGCTCAAGCTCTCTGTTTCTCGTCACACAGAGAGGCAGGCCGCAGGTCCAAGGCAGCGTGTGTCAAAGCGGTGCTTTAAATGCAGGAAGCTTTTACGGTGTCTTAGGCCATGTGTCTCTGCACTAGGATGCAACATGTAAACGACGGACTGCCTGACACTACTGGGAGCTGTAAGCCACTTTCAGTTGAGGACAACTATATGCCAATAGAAGGGCAATGGAGGCCTTCTTTCCTTAAGCCACTAGAACGTGTAAATGTGAACAGCAGATGTATCTCCCTTCTACCGCACCTGGCAAGTACAAAACTCAAAGGGAAAGTGCAGGGAGAATGCTCTGTGTTCCCTTTGGAAAAGAGCTTGAAGGGAAACGTTTTTTTCCTCACTGGAATTTTACAGCTTTGCAGGCTCAATTGTGGCAGGGAAACACTGTTGTTCCATATCTTCTCTTCTTAACACAATCCATTTCTCCCCCCAGAAAGAGGCAGGCCCCAGGTACAAGGCAGCCTGTTTCAAAGCGGTGCTTAAACTCCAGCAAGCGTTTATGGTGTCATAGGCCACTAGGCTGTGCACTAGATTCTAAGATGTAGGCGAAGGACTGCCCGTCAGTTCTGGGAACTGTAAGCTACGTTCGGTTGAGGAGAACAATATGCCAGAAGAAGGGCAATGGAGGCCTTCTTTCCTTAAGCCACTAGAACGTGTATATGTGAACTGCAGATGTATATCTCCCTTGTACGCACGTGGGAAGTACAAAACTCAAAGGGAAAGTGCAGGGAGAATGCTCTGTGTTCCCTTTGGAAAAGAGAGCTTGAAGGGAACCTTTTTTTCCTCACTGGGAGTTACAGCGTTGCAGGCTCCATTATGGCAGGGAAACACTGTTGTGCCATATCTTCTCTTCTTAACACAATCCATTTCTCGTCCCAGAAATAGGCAGGCCCCAGGTCCAAGGCAGCCAGTGTCAAAGCGGTGCTTAAACTCCAGCAAGCGTTTATGATGTAATAGGCCACCAGGCTGTGCACTAGATTGTAAGATGTAGGCGACGGAGTGCCCGACACTTCTGGGACCGGTAAGCCCCGTTCAGTGGAGGAGAACTATATGCCAAAAGAAGGGCAATGGAGACCTTCTTTTCTTAAGCCACTAGAAGCTCTAAATGTGAACAGCAGATGTATCTCCTTCCTACCGCACCTGGGAAGTACAAAACACAGAACGAAGGCCCAGGGGGAATGCTCTGTGCTCCTTGTGGAGAATAGAGCTTGAAAACTGACCTGAAAACGTTCAGCGTTTTCGGATGCCACTAGAAGGTGTCGATGTGAACAACAGAAGTATCTACCTTCTACAACACCGGGAAGCCCCAAAGACCGCAGGAAGGCAAAGGGAGAGTGCTTTGTGGTCCCTTTGGAAAACAGGGTTTGAAGGGATTCCCTAAGGATTGTTAGAGAATAGGTAAACCACATGGGACGACTAGCATCGAGCTCAAGCTCTCTGTTTCTCGTCACACAGAGAGGCAGGCCGCAGGTCCAAGGCAGCGTGTGTCAAAGCGGTGCTTTAAATGCAGGAAGCTTTTACGGTGTCTTAGGCCATGTGTCTCTGCACTAGGATGCAACATGTAAACGACGGACTGCCTGACACTACTGGGAGCTGTAAGCCACTTTCAGTTGAGGACAACTATATGCCAATAGAAGGGCAATGGAGGCCTTCTTTCCTTAAGCCACTAGAACGTGTAAATGTGAACAGCAGATGTATCTCCCTTATACCGCACCTGGCAAGTACAAAACTCAAAGGGAAAGTGCAGGGAGAATGCTCTGTGTTCCCTTTGGAAAAGAGCTTGAAGGGAAACGTTTTTTTCCTCACTGGAATTTTACAGCTTTGCAGGCTCAATTGTGGCAGGGAAACACTGTTGTTCCATATCTTCTCTTCTTAACACAATCCATTTCTCGTCCCAGAAAGAGGCAGGCCCCAGATCCAAGGCAGCCTCTTTCAAAGCGGTGCTTAAACTCCAGCAAGCGTTTATGGTGTCATAGGCCACTAGGCTGTGCACTAGATTCTAAAATGTAGGCGAAGGACTGCCCGTCAGTTCTGGGACCTGTAAGCTACGTTCGGTTGAGGAGAACTATATGCCAGAAGAAGGGCAATGGAGGCCTTCTTTCCTTAAGCCACTAGAACGTTTAAATGTGAACTGCAGATGTATATCTCCCTTGTACGCACGTGGGAAGTACAAAACTCAAAGGGAAAGTGCAGGGAGAATGCTCAGTGTTCCCTTTGGAAAAGATAGCTTGAAGGGAAACTTTTTTTCTTCACTGGGATTTAGAGCGTTGCAGGCTCCATTGTGGCAGGGAAACACTGTTGTGCCATATCTTCTCTTCTTAACACAATCCATTTCTCGTCCCAGAAAGAGGCAGGCCCCACATCCAAGGCAGCCTGTTTCAAAGCGGTGCTTAAACTCCAGCATGCGTTTATGATGTCATAGGCCACTAGGCTGTGCACTAGATTCTAAGATGTAGGCGACGGAGTGCCCGACACTTCTGGGACCGGTAAGCCCCGTTCAGTGTAGGAGAACTATATGCCAAAAGAAGGGCAATGGAGACCTTCTTTTCTTAAGCCACTAGAAGCTCTAAATGTGAACAGCAGATGTATCTCCTTCCTACCGCACCTGGGAAGTACAAAACACAGAACGAAGGCACAGGGGGAATGCTCTGTGATCCTTGTGGAGAATAGGGCTTGAAAACTGACCTGAAAACGTTCAGCGTTTTCGGAAGCCACTAGAAGGTGTCGATGTGAACAACAGAAGTATCTACCTTGTACAGCACCGGGAAGCCCCAAAGACCGCAGGAAGGCAAAGGGAGAGTGCTTTGTGGTCCCTTTGGAAAACAGGGTTTGAAGGGATTCCCTAAGGATTGTTAGTGAATAGGTAAACCACATGGGACGACTAGCATCGAGCTCAAGCTCTCTGTTTCTCGTCACACAGAGAGGCAGGCCGCAGGTCCAAGGCAGCGTGTGTCAAAGCGGTGCTTTAAATGCAGGAAGCTTTTACGGTGTCTTAGGCCATGTGTCTCTGCACTAGGATGCAACATGTAAACGACGGACTGCCTGACACTACTGGGAGCTGTAAGCCACTTTCAGTTGAGGACAACTATATGCCAATAGAAGGGCAATGGAGGCCTTCTTTCCTTAAGCCAGTAGAACGTGTAAATGTGAACAGCAGATGTATCTCCCTTATACCGCACCTGGCAAGTACAAAACTCAAAGGGAAAGTGCAGGGAGAATGCTCTGTGTTCCCTTTGGAAAAGAGCTTGAAGGGAAACGTTTTTTCCTCACTGGAATTTTACAGCTTTGCAGGCTCAATTGTGGCAGGGAAACACTGTTGTTCCATATCTTCTCTTCTTAACACAATCCATTTCTCGTCCCAGAAAGAGGCAGGCCCCAGATCCAAGGCAGCCTCTTTCAAAGCGGTGCTTAAACTCCAGCAAGCGTTTATGGTGTCATAGGCCACTAGGCTGTGCACTAGATTCTAAAATGTAGGCGAAGGACTGCCCGTCAGTTCTGGGACCTGTAAGCTACGTTCGGTTGAGGAGAACTATATGCCAGAAGAAGGGCAATGGAGGCCTTCTTTCCTTAAGCCACTAGAACGTTTAAATGTGAACTGCAGATGTATATCTCCCTTGTACGCACGTGGGAAGTACAAAACTCAAAGGGAAAGTGCAGGGAGAATGCTCAGTGTTCCCTTTGGAAAAGATAGCTTGAAGGGAAACTTTTTTTCTTCACTGGGATTTAGAGCGTTGCAGGCTCCATTGTGGCAGGGAAACACTGTTGTGCCATATCTTCTCTTCTTAACACAATCCATTTCTCGTCCCAGAAAGAGGCAGGCCCCACATCCAAGGCAGCCTGTTTCAAAGCGGTGCTTAAACTCCAGCATGCGTTTATGATGTCATAGGCCACTAGGCTGTGCACTAGATTCTAAGATGTAGGCGACGGAGTGCCCGACACCTCTGGGACCGGTAAGCCCCGTTCAGTGTAGGAGAACTATATGCCAAAAGAAGGGCAATGGAGGCCTTCTTTCCTTAAGCCACTAGAACGTGTATATGTGAACTGCAGATGTATATCTCCCTTGTACGCACGTGGGAAGTACAAAACTCAAAGGGAAAGTGCAGGGAGAATGCTCTGTGTTCCCTTTGGAAAAGAGAGCTTGAAGGGAACCTTTTTTTCCTCACTGGGAGTTACAGCGTTGCAGGCTCCATTATGGCAGGGAAACACTGTTGTGCCATATCTTCTCTTCTTAACACAATCCATTTCTCGTCCCAGAAATAGGCAGGCCCCAGGTCCAAGGCAGCCAGTGTCAAAGCGGTGCTTAAACTCCAGCAAGCGTTTATGATGTAATAGGCCACCAGGCTGTGCACTAGATTGTAAGATGTAGGCGACGGAGTGCCCGACACTTCTGGGACCGGTAAGCCCCGTTCAGTGGAGGAGAACTATATGCCAAAAGAAGGGCAATGGAGACCTTCTTTTCTTAAGCCACTAGAAGCTCTAAATGTGAACAGCAGATGTATCTCCTTCCTACCGCACCTGGGAAGTACAAAACACAGAACGAAGGCCCAGGGGGAATGCTCTGTGCTCCTTGTGGAGAATAGAGCTTG
Source organism: Mesoplodon mirus (assembly GCF_964341445.2). Lineage (NCBI taxonomy): Eukaryota > Metazoa > Chordata > Mammalia > Artiodactyla > Ziphiidae > Mesoplodon > Mesoplodon mirus. Next base: position 385,340 of record NW_028295484.1, read on the forward strand.
AAAACTTACCTGAAAACGTTCAGCGTTTTCGGATGCCACTAGAAGGTGTCGATGTGAACAACAGAAGTATCTACCTTCTACAACACCGGGAAGCCCCAAAGACCGCAGGAAGGCAAAGGGAGAGTGCTTTGTGGTCCCTTTGGAAAACAGGGTTTGAAGGGATTCCCTAAGGATTGTTAGAGAATAGGTAAACCACATGGGACGACTAGCATCGAGCTCAAGCTCTCTGTTTCTCGTCACACAGAGAGGCAGGCCGCAGGTCCAAAGCAGCGTGTGTCAAAGCGGTGCTTTAAATGCAGGAAGCTTTTACGGTGTCTTAGGCCATGTGTCTCTGCACTAGGATGCAACATGTAAACGACGGACTGCCTGACACTACTGGGAGCTGTAAGCCACTTTCAGTTGAGGACAACTATATGCCAATAGAAGGGCAATGGAGGCCTTCTTTCCTTAAGCCACTAGAACGTGTAAATGTGAGCAGCAGATGTATCTCCCTTCTACCGCACCTGGCAAGTACAAAACTCAAAGGGAAAGTGCAGGGAGAATGCTCTGTGTTCCCTTTGGAAAAGAGCTTGAAGGGAAACGTTTTTTTCCTCACTGGAATTTTACAGCTTTGCAGGCTCAATTGTGGCAGGGAAACACTGTTGTTCCATATCTTCTCTTCTAAACACAATCCATGTCTCGTCCCAGAAAGAGGCAGGCCCCAGATCCAAGGCAGCCTGTTTCAAAGCGGTGCTTAAACTCCAGCAAGCGTTTATGGTGTCATAGGCCACTAGGCTGTGCACTAGATTCTAAGATGTAGGCGAAGGACTGCCCGTCAGTTCTGGGACATGTAAGCTACGTTCGGTTGAGGAGAACAATATGCCAGAAGAAGGGCAATGGAGGCCTTCTTTCCTTAAGCCACTAGAACGTGTATATGTGAACTGCAGATGTATATCTCCCTTGTACGCACGTGGGAAGTACAAAACTCAAAGGGAAAGTGCAGGGAGAATGCTCTGTGTTCCCTTTGGAAAAGAGCTTGAAGGGAACCTTTTTTTCCTCACTGGGATTTAGAGCGTTGCAGGCTCAATTGTGGCAGGGAAACACTGTTGTGCCATATCTTCTCTTCTTAACACAATCCATTTCTCGTCCCAGAAATAGGCAGGCCCCAGGTCCAAGGCAGCCAGTGTCAAAGCGGTGCTTAAACTCCAGCAAGCGTTTATGATGTAATAGGCCACCAGGCTGTGCACTAGATTGTAAGATGTAGGCGACGGAGTCCCCGACACTTCTGGGACCGGTAAGCCCCGTTCAGTGGAGGAGAACTATATGCCAAAAGAAGGGCAATGGAGACCTTCTTTTCTTAAGCCACTAGAAGCTCTAAATGTGAACAGCAGATATATCTCCTTCCTACCGCACCTGGGAAGTACAAAGCACAGAACGAAGGCCCAGGGGGAATGCTCTGTGCTCCTTGTGGAGAAAAGAGCTTGAAAACTGACCTGAAAACGTTCAGGGTTTTCGGAAGCCACTAGAAGGTGTCAATGTGAGCAACAGAAGTATCTACCTTCTACAACACCGGGAAGCCCCAAAGACCGCAGGAAGGCAAAGGGAGAGTGCTTTGTGGTCCCTTTGGAAAACAGGGTTTGAAGGGATTCCCTAAGGATTGTTAGTGAATAGGTAAACCACATGGGACGACTAGCATCGAGCTCAAGCTCTCTGTTTCTCGTCACACAGAGAGGCAGGCCGCAGGTCCAAGGCAGCGTGTGTCAAAGCGGTGCTTTAAATGCAGGAAGCTTTTACGGTGTCTTAGGCCATGTGTCTCTGCACTAGGATGCAACATGTAAACGACGGACTGCCTGACACTACTGGGAGCTGTAAGCCACTTTCAGTTGAGGACAACTATATGCCAATAGAAGGGCAATGGAGGCCTTCTTTCCTTAAGCCAGTAGAACGTGTAAATGTGAACAGCAGATGTATCTCCCTTATACCGCACCTGGCAAGTACAAAACTCAAAGGGAAAGTGCAGGGAGAATGCTCTGTGTTCCCTTTGGAAAAGAGCTTGAAGGGAAACGTTTTTTCCTCACTGGAAGTTTACAGCTTTGCAGGCTCAATTGTGGCAGGGAAACACTGTTGTTCCATATCTTCTCTTCTAAACACAATCCATTTCTCGTCCCAGAAAGAGGCAGGCCCCAGATCCAAGGCAGCCTCTTTCAAAGCGGTGCTTAAACTCCAGCAAGCGTTTATGGTGTCATAGGCCACTAGGCTGTGCACTAGATTCTAAAATGTAGGCGAAGGACTGCCCGTCAGTTCTGGGACCTGTAAGCTACGTTCGGTTGAGGAGAACTATATGCCAGAAGAAGGGCAATGGAGGCCTTCTTTCCTTAAGCCACTAGAACGTTTAAATGTGAACTGCAGATGTATATCTCCCTTGTACGCACGTGGGAAGTACAAAACTCAAAGGGAAAGTGCAGGGAGAATGCTCAGTGTTCCCTTTGGAAAAGATAGCTTGAAGGGAAACTTTTTTTCTTCACTGGGATTTAGAGCGTTGCAGGCTCCATTGTGGCAGGGAAACACTGTTGTGCCATATCTTCTCTTCTTAACACAATCCATTTCTCGTCCCAGAAAGAGGCAGGCCCCACATCCAAGGCAGCCTGTTTCAAAGCGGTGCTTAAACTCCAGCATGCGTTTATGATGTCATAGGCCACTAGGCTGTGCACTAGATTCTAAGATGTAGGCGACGGAGTGCCCGACACTTCTGGGACCGGTAAGCCCCGTTCAGTGTAGGAGAACTATATGCCAAAAGAAGGGCAATGGAGACCTTCTTTTCTTAAGCCACTAGAAGCTCTAAATGTGAACAGCAGATGTATCTCCTTCCTACCGCACCTGGGAAGTACAAAACACAGAACGAAGGCACAGGGGGAATGCTCTGTGATCCTTGTGGAGAATAGGGCTTGAAAACTGACCTGAAAACGTTCAGCGTTTTCGGAAGCCCCTAGAAGGTGTCGATGTGAACAACAGAATTATCTACCTTGTACAGCACCGGGAAGCCCCAAAGACCGCAGGAAGGCAAAGGGAGAGTGCTTTGTGGTCCCTTTGGAAAACAGGGTTTGAAGGGATTCACTAAGGATTGTTAGTGAATAGGTAAAACACATGGGACGACTAGCATCGAGCTCAAGCTCTCTGTTTCTCGTCACACAGAGAGGCAGGCCGCAGGTCCAAGGCAGCGTGTGTCAAAGCGGTGCTTTAAATGCAGGAAGCTTTTACGGTGTCTTAGGCCATGTGTCTCTGCACTAGGATGCAACATGTAAACGACGGACTGCCTGACACTACTGGGAGCTGTAAGCCACTTTCAGTTGAGGACAACTATATGCCAATAGAAGGGCAATGGAGGCCTTCTTTCCTTAAGCCACTAGAAGGTGTAAATGTGAACAGCAGATGTATCTCCCTTCTACCGCACCTGGCAAGTACAAAACTCAAAGGGAAAGTGCAGGGAGAATGCTCTGTGTTCCCTTTGGAAAAGAGCTTGAAGGGAAACGTTTTTTTCCTCACTGGAATTTTACAGCTTTGCAGGCTCAATTGTGGCAGGGAAACACTGTTGTTCCATATCTTCTCTTCTTAACACAATCCATTTCTCCCCCCAGAAAGAGGCAGGCCCCAGGTACAAGGCAGCCTGTTTCAAAGCGGTGCTTAAACTCCAGCAAGCGTTTATGGTGTCATAGGCCACTAGGCTGTGCACTAGATTCTAAGATGTAGGCGAAGGACTGCCCGTCAGTTCTGGGAACTGTAAGCTACGTTCGGTTGAGGAGAACAATATGCCAGAAGAAGGGCAATGGAGGCCTTCTTTCCTTAAGCCACTAGAACGTGTATATGTGAACTGCAGATGTATATCTCCCTTGTACGCACGTGGGAAGTACAAAACTCAAAGGGAAAGTGCAGGGAGAATGCTCTGTGTTCCCTTTGGAAAAGAGAGCTTGAAGGGAACCTTTTTTTCCTCACTGGGAGTTACAGCGTTGCAGGCTCCATTATGGCAGGGAAACACTGTTGTGCCATATCTTCTCTTCTTAACACAATCCATTTCTCGTCCCAGAAATAGGCAGGCCCCAGGTCCAAGGCAGCCAGTGTCAAAGCGGTGCTTAAACTCCAGCAAGCGTTTATGATGTAATAGGCCACCAGGCTGTGCACTAGATTGTAAGATGTAGGCGACGGAGTGCCCGACACTTCTGGGACCGGTAAGCCCCGTTCAGTGGAGGAGAACTATATGCCAAAAGAAGGGCAATGGAGACCTTCTTTTCTTAAGCCACTAGAAGCTCTAAATGTGAACAGCAGATGTATCTCCTTCCTACCGCACCTGGGAAGTACAAAACACAGAACGAAGGCCCAGGGGGAATGCTCTGTGCTCCTTGTGGAGAATAGAGCTTGAAAACTGACCTGAAAACGTTCAGCGTTTTCGGATGCCACTAGAAGGTGTCGATGTGAACAACAGAAGTATCTACCTTCTACAACACCGGGAAGCCCCAAAGACCGCAGGAAGGCAAAGGGAGAGTGCTTTGTGGTCCCTTTGGAAAACAGGGTTTGAAGGGATTCCCTAAGGATTGTTAGAGAATAGGTAAACCACATTGGACGACTAGCATCGAGCTCAAGCTCTCTGTTTCTCGTCACACAGAGAGGCAGGCCGCAGGTCCAAGGCAGCGTGTGTCAAAGCGGTGCTTTAAATGCAGGAAGCTTTTACGGTGTCTTAGGCCATGTGTCTCTGCACTAGGATGCAACATGTAAACGACGGACTGCCTGACACTACTGGGAGCTGTAAGCCACTTTCAGTTGAGGACAACTATATGCCAATAGAAGGGCAATGGAGGCCTTCTTTCCTTAAGCCACTAGAAGGTGTAAATGTGAACAGCAGATGTATCTCCCTTCTACCGCACCTGGCAAGTACAAAACTCAAAGGGAAAGTGCAGGGAGAATGCTCTGTGTTCCCTTTGGAAAAGAGCTTGAAGGGAAACGTTTTTTTCCTCACTGGAATTTTACAGCTTTGCAGGCTCAATTGTGGCAGGGAAACACTGTTGTTCCATATCTTCTCTTCTTAACACAATCCATTTCTCCCCCCAGAAAGAGGCAGGCCCCAGGTACAAGGCAGCCTGTTTCAAAGCGGTGCTTAAACTCCAGCAAGCGTTTATGGTGTCATAGGCCACTAGGCTGTGCACTAGATTCTAAGATGTAGGCGAAGGACTGCCCGTCAGTTCTGGGAACTGTAAGCTACGTTCGGTTGAGGAGAACAATATGCCAGAAGAAGGGCAATGGAGGCCTTCTTTCCTTAAGCCACTAGAACGTGTATATGTGAACTGCAGATGTATATCTCCCTTGTACGCACGTGGGAAGTACAAAACTCAAAGGGAAAGTGCAGGGAGAATGCTCTGTGTTCCCTTTGGAAAAGAGAGCTTGAAGGGAACCTTTTTTTCCTCACTGGGAGTTACAGCGTTGCAGGCTCCATTATGGCAGGGAAACACTGTTGTGCCATATCTTCTCTTCTTAACACAATCCATTTCTCGTCCCAGAAATAGGCAGGCCCCAGGTCCAAGGCAGCCAGTGTCAAAGCGGTGCTTAAACTCCAGCAAGCGTTTATGATGTAATAGGCCACCAGGCTGTGCACTAGATTGTAAGATGTAGGCGACGGAGTGCCCGACACTTCTGGGACCGGTAAGCCCCGTTCAGTGGAGGAGAACTATATGCCAAAAGAAGGGCAATGGAGACCTTCTTTTCTTAAGCCACTAGAAGCTCTAAATGTGAACAGCAGATGTATCTCCTTCCTACCGCACCTGGGAAGTACAAAACACAGAACGAAGGCCCAGGGGGAATGCTCTGTGCTCCTTGTGGAGAATAGAGCTTGAAAACTGACCTGAAAACGTTCAGCGTTTTCGGATGCCACTAGAAGGTGTCGATGTGAACAACAGAAGTATCTACCTTCTACAACACCGGGAAGCCCCAAAGACCGCAGGAAGGCAAAGGGAGAGTGCTTTGTGGTCCCTTTGGAAAACAGGGTTTGAAGGGATTCCCTAAGGATTGTTAGAGAATAGGTAAACCACATGGGACGACTAGCATCGAGCTCAAGCTCTCTGTTTCTCGTCACACAGAGAGGCAGGCCGCAGGTCCAAGGCAGCGTGTGTCAAAGCGGTGCTTTAAATGCAGGAAGCTTTTACGGTGTCTTAGGCCATGTGTCTCTGCACTAGGATGCAACATGTAAACGACGGACTGCCTGACACTACTGGGAGCTGTAAGCCACTTTCAGTTGAGGACAACTATATGCCAATAGAAGGGCAATGGAGGCCTTCTTTCCTTAAGCCACTAGAACGTGTAAATGTGAACAGCAGATGTATCTCCCTTCTACCGCACCTGGCAAGTACAAAACTCAAAGGGAAAGTGCAGGGAGAATGCTCTGTGTTCCCTTTGGAAAAGAGCTTGAAGGGAAACGTTTTTTTCCTCACTGGAATTTTACAGCTTTGCAGGCTCAATTGTGGCAGGGAAACACTGTTGTTCCATATCTTCTCTTCTTAACACAATCCATTTCTCCCCCCAGAAAGAGGCAGGCCCCAGGTACAAGGCAGCCTGTTTCAAAGCGGTGCTTAAACTCCAGCAAGCGTTTATGGTGTCATAGGCCACTAGGCTGTGCACTAGATTCTAAGATGTAGGCGAAAGACTGCCCGTCAGTTCTGGGAACTGTAAGCTACGTTCGGTTGAGGAGAACAATATGCCAGAAGAAGGGCAATGGAGGCCTTCTTTCCTTAAGCCACTAGAACGTGTATATGTGAACTGCAGATGTATATCTCCCTTGTACGCACGTGGGAAGTACAAAACTCAAAGGGAAAGTGCAGGGAGAATGCTCTGTGTTCCCTTTGGAAAAGAGAGCTTGAAGGGAACCTTTTTTTCCTCACTGGGAGTTACAGCGTTGCAGGCTCCATTATGGCAGGGAAACACTGTTGTGCCATATCTTCTCTTCTTAACACAATCCATTTCTCGTCCCAGAAATAGGCAGGCCCCAGGTCCAAGGCAGCCAGTGTCAAAGCGGTGCTTAAACTCCAGCAAGCGTTTATGATGTAATAGGCCACCAGGCTGTGCACTAGATTGTAAGATGTAGGCGACGGAGTGCCCGACACTTCTGGGACCGGTAAGCCCCGTTCAGTGGAGGAGAACTATATGCCAAAAGAAGGGCAATGGAGACCTTCTTTTCTTAAGCCACTAGAAGCTCTAAATGTGAACAGCAGATGTATCTCCTTCCTACCGCACCTGGGAAGTACAAAACACAGAACGAAGGCCCAGGGGGAATGCTCTGTGCTCCTTGTGGAGAATAGAGCTTGAAAACTTACCTGAAAACGTTCAGCGTTTTCGGATGCCACTAGAAGGTGTCGATGTGAACAACAGAAGTATCTACCTTCTACAACACCGGGAAGCCCCAAAGACCGCAGGAAGGCAAAGGGAGAGTGCTTTGTGGTCCCTTTGGAAAACAGGGTTTGAAGGGATTCCCTAAGGATTGTTAGAGAATAGGTAAACCACATGGGACGACTAGCATCGAGCTCAAGCTCTCTGTTTCTCGTCACACAGAGAGGCAGGCCGCAGGTCCAAAGCAGCGTGTGTCAAAGCGGTGCTTTAAATGCAGGAAGCTTTTACGGTGTCTTAGGCCATGTGTCTCTGCACTAGGATGCAACATGTAAACGACGGACTGCCTGACACTACTGGGAGCTGTAAGCCACTTTCAGTTGAGGACAACTATATGCCAATAGAAGGGCAATGGAGGCCTTCTTTCCTTAAGCCACTAGAACGTGTAAATGTGAGCAGCAGATGTATCTCCCTTCTACCGCACCTGGCAAGTACAAAACTCAAAGGGAAAGTGCAGGGAGAATGCTCTGTGTTCCCTTTGGAAAAGAGCTTGAAGGGAAACGTTTTTTTCCTCACTGGAATTTTACAGCTTTGCAGGCTCAATTGTGGCAGGGAAACACTGTTGTTCCATATCTTCTCTTCTAAACACAATCCATGTCTCGTCCCAGAAAGAGGCAGGCCCCAGATCCAAGGCAGCCTGTTTCAAAGCGGTGCTTAAACTCCAGCAAGCGTTTATGGTGTCATAGGCCACTAGGCTGTGCACTAGATTCTAAGATGTAGGCGAAGGACTGCCCGTCAGTTCTGGGACATGTAAGCTACGTTCGGTTGAGGAGAACAATATGCCAGAAGAAGGGCAATGGAGGCCTTCTTTCCTTAAGCCACTAGAACGTGTATATGTGAACTGCAGATGTATATCTCCCTTGTACGCACGTGGGAAGTACAAAACTCAAAGGGAAAGTGCAGGGAGAATGCTCTGTGTTCCCTTTGGAAAAGAGCTTGAAGGGAACCTTTTTTTCCTCACTGGGATTTAGAGCGTTGCAGGCTCAATTGTGGCAGGGAAACACTGTTGTGCCATATCTTCTCTTCTTAACACAATCCATTTCTCGTCCCAGAAATAGGCAGGCCCCAGGTCCAAGGCAGCCAGTGTCAAAGCGGTGCTTAAACTCCAGCAAGCGTTTATGATGTAATAGGCCACCAGGCTGTGCACTAGATTGTAAGATGTAGGCGACGGAGTCCCCGACACTTCTGGGACCGGTAAGCCCCGTTCAGTGGAGGAGAACTATATGCCAAAAGAAGGGCAATGGAGACCTTCTTTTCTTAAGCCACTAGAAGCTCTAAATGTGAACAGCAGATATATCTCCTTCCTACCGCACCTGGGAAGTACAAAGCACAGAACGAAGGCCCAGGGGGAATGCTCTGTGCTCCTTGTGGAGAAAAGAGCTTGAAAACTGACCTGAAAACGTTCAGGGTTTTCGGAAGCCACTAGAAGGTGTCAATGTGAGCAACAGAAGTATCTACCTTCTACAACACCGGGAAGCCCCAAAGACCGCAGGAAGGCAAAGGGAGAGTGCTTTGTGGTCCCTTTGGAAAACAGGGTTTGAAGGGATTCCCTAAGGATTGTTAGTGAATAGGTAAACCACATGGGACGACTAGCATCGAGCTCAAGCTCTCTGTTTCTCGTCACACAGAGAGGCAGGCCGCAGGTCCAAGGCAGCGTGTGTCAAAGCGGTGCTTTAAATGCAGGAAGCTTTTACGGTGTCTTAGGCCATGTGTCTCTGCACTAGGATGCAACATGTAAACGACGGACTGCCTGACACTACTGGGAGCTGTAAGCCACTTTCAGTTGAGGACAACTATATGCCAATAGAAGGGCAATGGAGGCCTTCTTTCCTTAAGCCACTAGAACGTGTAAATGTGAACAGCAGATGTATCTCCCTTATACCGCACCTGGCAAGTACAAAACTCAAAGGGAAAGTGCAGGGAGAATGCTCTGTGTTCCCTTTGGAAAAGAGCTTGAAGGGAAACGTTTTTTCCTCACTGGAAGTTTACAGCTTTGCAGGCTCAATTGTGGCAGGGAAACACTGTTGTTCCATATCTTCTCTTCTTAACACAATCCATTTCTCGTCCCAGAAAGAGGCAGGCCCCAGATCCAAGGCAGCCTCTTTCAAAGCGGTGCTTAAACTCCAGCAAGCGTTTATGGTGTCATAGGCCACTAGGCTGTGCACTAGATTCTAAAATGTAGGCGAAGGACTGCCCGTCAGTTCTGGGACCTGTAAGCTACGTTCGGTTGAGGAGAACTATATGCCAGAAGAAGGGCAATGGAGGCCTTCTTTCCTTAAGCCACTAGAACGTTTAAATGTGAACTGCAGATGTATATCTCCCTTGTACGCACGTGGGAAGTACAAAACTCAAAGGGAAAGTGCAGGGAGAATGCTCAGTGTTCCCTTTGGAAAAGATAGCTTGAAGGGAAACTTTTTTTCTTCACTGGGATTTAGAGCGTTGCAGGCTCCATTGTGGCAGGGAAACACTGTTGTGCCATATCTTCTCTTCTTAACACAATCCATTTCTCGTCCCAGAAAGAGGCAGGCCCCACATCCAAGGCAGCCTGTTTCAAAGCGGTGCTTAAACTCCAGCATGCGTTTATGATGTCATAGGCCACTAGGCTGTGCACTAGATTCTAAGATGTAGGCGACGGAGTGCCCGACACTTCTGGGACCGGTAAGCCCCGTTCAGTGTAGGAGAACTATATGCCAAAAGAAGGGCAATGGAGACCTTCTTTTCTTAAGCCACTAGAAGCTCTAAATGTGAACAGCAGATGTATCTCCTTCCTACCGCACCTGGGAAGTACAAAACACAGAACGAAGGCACAGGGGGAATGCTCTGTGATCCTTGTGGAGAATAGGGCTTGAAAACTGACCTGAAAACGTTCAGCGTTTTCGGAAGCCACTAGAAGGTGTCGATGTGAACAACAGAAGTATCTACCTTGTACAGCACCGGGAAGCCCCAAAGACCGCAGGAAGGCAAAGGGAGAGTGCTTTGTGGTCCCTTTGGAAAACAGGGTTTGAAGGGATTCCCTAAGGATTGTTAGTGAATAGGTAAACCACATGGGACGACTAGCATCGAGCTCAAGCTCTCTGTTTCTCGTCACACAGAGAGGCAGGCCGCAGGTCCAAGGCAGCGTGTGTCAAAGCGGTGCTTTAAATGCAGGAAGCTTTTACGGTGTCTTAGGCCATGTGTCTCTGCACTAGGATGCAACATGTAAACGACGGACTGCCTGACACTACTGGGAGCTGTAAGCCACTTTCAGTTGAGGACAACTATATGCCAATAGAAGGGCAATGGAGGCCTTCTTTCCTTAAGCCACTAGAACGTGTAAATGTGAACAGCAGATGTATCTCCCTTATACCGCACCTGGCAAGTACAAAACTCAAAGGGAAAGTGCAGGGAGAATGCTCTGTGTTCCCTTTGGAAAAGAGCTTGAAGGGAAACGTTTTTTCCTCACTGGAATTTTACAGCTTTGCAGGCTCAATTGTGGCAGGGAAACACTGTTGTTCCATATCTTCTCTTCTTAACACAATCCATTTCTCGTCCCAGAAAGAGGCAGGCCCCAGATCCAAGGCAGCCTCTTTCAAAGCGGTGCTTAAACTCCAGCAAGCGTTTATGGTGTCATAGGCCACTAGGCTGTGCACTAGATTCTAAAATGTAGGCGAAGGACTGCCCGTCAGTTCTGGGACCTGTAAGCTACGTTCGGTTGAGGAGAACTATATGCCAGAAGAAGGGCAATGGAGGCCTTCTTTCCTTAAGCCACTAGAACGTTTAAATGTGAACTGCAGATGTATATCTCCCTTGTACGCACGTGGGAAGTACAAAACTCAAAGGGAAAGTGCAGGGAGAATGCTCAGTGTTCCCTTTGGAAAAGATAGCTTGAAGGGAAACTTTTTTTCTTCACTGGGATTTAGAGCGTTGCAGGCTCCATTGTGGCAGGGTAACACTGTTGTGCCATATCTTCTCTTCTTAACACAATCCATTTCTCGTCCCAGAAAGAGGCAGGCCCCACATCCAAGGCAGCCTGTTTCAAAGCGGTGCTTAAACTCCAGCATGCGTTTATGATGTCATAGGCCACTAGGCTGTGCACTAGATTCTAAGATGTAGGCGACGGAGTGCCCGACACTTCTGGGACCGGTAAGCCCCGTTCAGTGTAGGAGAACTATATGCCAAAAGAAGGGCAATGGAGACCTTCTTTTCTTAAGCCACTAGAAGCTCTAAATGTGAACAGCAGATGTATCTCCTTCCTACCGCACCTGGGAAGTACAAAACACAGAACGAAGGCACAGGGGGAATGCTCTGTGATCCTTGTGGAGAATAGGGCTTGAAAACTGACCTGAAAACGTTCAGCGTTTTCGGAAGCCCCTAGAAGGTGTCGATGTGAACAACAGAATTATCTACCTTGTACAGCACCGGGAAGCCCCAAAGACCGCAGGAAGGCAAAGGGAGAGTGCTTTGTGGTCCCTTTGGAAAACAGGGTTTGAAGGGATTCACTAAGGATTGTTAGTGAATAGGTAAAACACATGGGACGACTAGCATCGAGCTCAAGCTCTCTGTTTCTCGTCACACAGAGAGGCAGGCCGCAGGTCCAAGGCAGCGTGTGTCAAAGCGGTGCTTTAAATGCAGGAAGCTTTTACGGTGTCTTAGGCCATGTGTCTCTGCACTAGGATGCAACATGTAAACGACGGACTGCCTGACACTACTGGGAGCTGTAAGCCACTTTCAGTTGAGGACAACTATATGCCAATAGAAGGGCAATGGAGGCCTTCTTTCCTTAAGCCACTAGAAGGTGTAAATGTGAACAGCAGATGTATCTCCCTTCTACCGCACCTGGCAAGTACAAAACTCAAAGGGAAAGTGCAGGGAGAATGCTCTGTGTTCCCTTTGGAAAAGAGCTTGAAGGGAAACGTTTTTTTCCTCACTGGAATTTTACAGCTTTGCAGGCTCAATTGTGGCAGGGAAACACTGTTGTTCCATATCTTCTCTTCTTAACACAATCCATTTCTCCCCCCAGAAAGAGGCAGGCCCCAGGTACAAGGCAGCCTGTTTCAAAGCGGTGCTTAAACTCCAGCAAGCGTTTATGGTGTCATAGGCCACTAGGCTGTGCACTAGATTCTAAGATGTAGGCGAAGGACTGCCCGTCAGTTCTGGGAACTGTAAGCTACGTTCGGTTGAGGAGAACAATATGCCAGAAGAAGGGCAATGGAGGCCTTCTTTCCTTAAGCCACTAGAACGTGTATATGTGAACTGCAGATGTATATCTCCCTTGTACGCACGTGGGAAGTACAAAACTCAAAGGGAAAGTGCAGGGAGAATGCTCTGTGTTCCCTTTGGAAAAGAGAGCTTGAAGGGAACCTTTTTTTCCTCACTGGGAGTTACAGCGTTGCAGGCTCCATTATGGCAGGGAAACACTGTTGTGCCATATCTTCTCTTCTTAACACAATCCATTTCTCGTCCCAGAAATAGGCAGGCCCCAGGTCCAAGGCAGCCAGTGTCAAAGCGGTGCTTAAACTCCAGCAAGCGTTTATGATGTAATAGGCCACCAGGCTGTGCACTAGATTGTAAGATGTAGGCGACGGAGTGCCCGACACTTCTGGGACCGGTAAGCCCCGTTCAGTGGAGGAGAACTATATGCCAAAAGAAGGGCAATGGAGACCTTCTTTTCTTAAGCCACTAGAAGCTCTAAATGTGAACAGCAGATGTATCTCCTTCCTACCGCACCTGGGAAGTACAAAACACAGAACGAAGGCCCAGGGGGAATGCTCTGTGCTCCTTGTGGAGAATAGAGCTTGAAAACTGACCTGAAAACGTTCAGCGTTTTCGGATGCCACTAGAAGGTGTCGATGTGAACAACAGAAGTATCTACCTTCTACAACACCGGGAAGCCCCAAAGACCGCAGGAAGGCAAAGGGAGAGTGCTTTGTGGTCCCTTTGGAAAACAGGGTTTGAAGGGATTCCCTAAGGATTGTTAGAGAATAGGTAAACCACATGGGACGACTAGCATCGAGCTCAAGCTCTCTGTTTCTCGTCACACAGAGAGGCAGGCCGCAGGTCCAAGGCAGCGTGTGTCAAAGCGGTGCTTTAAATGCAGGAAGCTTTTACGGTGTCTTAGGCCATGTGTCTCTGCACTAGGATGCAACATGTAAACGACGGACTGCCTGACACTACTGGGAGCTGTAAGCCACTTTCAGTTGAGGACAACTATATGCCAATAGAAGGGCAATGGAGGCCTTCTTTCCTTAAGCCACTAGAAGGTGTAAATGTGAACAGCAGATGTATCTCCCTTCTACCGCACCTGGCAAGTACAAAACTCAAAGGGAAAGTGCAGGGAGAATGCTCTGTGTTCCCTTTGGAAAAGAGCTTGAAGGGAAACGTTTTTTTCCTCACTGGAATTTTACAGCTTTGCAGGCTCAATTGTGGCAGGGAAACACTGTTGTTCCATATCTTCTCTTCTTAACACAATCCATTTCTCCCCCCAGAAAGAGGCAGGCCCCAGGTACAAGGCAGCCTGTTTCAAAGCGGTGCTTAAACTCCAGCAAGCGTTTATGGTGTCATAGGCCACTAGGCTGTGCACTAGATTCTAAGATGTAGGCGAAGGACTGCCCGTCAGTTCTGGGAACTGTAAGCTACGTTCGGTTGAGGAGAACAATATGCCAGAAGAAGGGCAATGGAGGCCTTCTTTCCTTAAGCCACTAGAACGTGTATATGTGAACTGCAGATGTATATCTCCCTTGTACGCACGTGGGAAGTACAAAACTCAAAGGGAAAGTGCAGGGAGAATGCTCTGTGTTCCCTTTGGAAAAGAGAGCTTGAAGGGAACCTTTTTTTCCTCACTGGGAGTTACAGCGTTGCAGGCTCCATTATGGCAGGGAAACACTGTTGTGCCATATCTTCTCTTCTTAACACAATCCATTTCTCGTCCCAGAAATAGGCAGGCCCCAGGTCCAAGGCAGCCAGTGTCAAAGCGGTGCTTAAACTCCAGCAAGCGTTTATGATGTAATAGGCCACCAGGCTGTGCACTAGATTGTAAGATGTAGGCGACGGAGTGCCCGACACTTCTGGGACCGGTAAGCCCCGTTCAGTGGAGGAGAACTATATGCCAAAAGAAGGGCAATGGAGACCTTCTTTTCTTAAGCCACTAGAAGCTCTAAATGTGAACAGCAGATGTATCTCCTTCCTACCGCACCTGGGAAGTACAAAACACAGAACGAAGGCCCAGGGGGAATGCTCTGTGCTCCTTGTGGAGAATAGAGCTTGAAAACTGACCTGAAAACGTTCAGCGTTTTCGGAAGCCACTAGAAGGTGTCGATGTGAACAACAGAAGTATCTACCTTCTACAACACCGGGAAGCCCCAAAGACCGCAGGAAGGCAAAGGGAGAGTGCTTTGTGGTCCCTTTGGAAAACAGGGTTTGAAGGGATTCCCTAAGGATTGTTAGAGAATAGGTAAACCACATGGGACGACTAGCATCGAGCTCAAGCTCTCTGTTTCTCGTCACACAGAGAGGCAGGCCGCAGGTCCAAGGCAGCGTGTGTCAAAGCGGTGCTTTAAATGCAGGAAGCTTTTACGGTGTCTTAGGCCATGTGTCTCTGCACTAGGATGCAACATGTAAACGACGGACTGCCTGACACTACTGGGAGCTGTAAGCCACTTTCAGTTGAGGACAACTATATGCCAATAGAAGGGCAATGGAGGCCTTCTTTCCTTAAGCCACTAGAACGTGTAAATGTGAACAGCAGATGTATCTCCCTTATACCGCACATGGCAAGTACAAAACTCAAAGGGAAAGTGCAGGGAGAATGCTCTGTGTTCCCTTTGGAAAAGAGCTTGAAGGGAAACGTTTTTTTCCTCACTGGAATTTTACAGCTTTGCAGGCTCAATTGTGGCAGGGAAACACTGTTGTTCCATATCTTCTCTTCTTAACACAATCCATTTCTCCCCCCAGAAAGAGGCAGGCCCCAGGTACAAGGCAGCCTGTTTCAAAGCGGTGCTTAAACTCCAGCAAGCGTTTATGGTGTCATAGGCCACTAGGCTGTGCACTAGATTCTAAGATGTAGGCGAAGGACTGCCCGTCAGTTCTGGGAACTGTAAGCTACGTTCGGTTGAGGAGAACAATATGCCAGAAGAAGGGCAATGGAGGCCTTCTTTCCTTAAGCCACTAGAACGTGTATATGTGAACTGCAGATGTATATCTCCCTTGTACGCACGTGGGAAGTACAAAACTCAAAGGGAAAGTGCAGGGAGAATGCTCTGTGTTCCCTTTGGAAAAGAGAGCTTGAAGGGAACCTTTTTTTCCTCACTGGGAGTTACAGCGTTGCAGGCTCCATTATGGCAGGGAAACACTGTTGTGCCATATCTTCTCTTCTTAACACAATCCATTTCTCGTCCCAGAAATAGGCAGGCCCCAGGTCCAAGGCAGCCAGTGTCAAAGCGGTGCTTAAACTCCAGCAAGCGTTTATGATGTAATAGGCCACCAGGCTGTGCACTAGATTGTAAGATGTAGGCGACGGAGTGCCCGACACTTCTGGGACCGGTAAGCCCCGTTCAGTGGAGGAGAACTATATGCCAAAAGAAGGGCAATGGAGACCTTCTTTTCTTAAGCCACTAGAAGCTCTAAATGTGAACAGCAGATGTATCTCCTTCCTACCGCACCTGGGAAGTACAAAACACAGAACGAAGGCCCAGGGGGAATGCTCTGTGCTCCTTGTGGAGAATAGAGCTTGAAAACTTACCTGAAAACGTTCAGCGTTTTCGGATGCCACTAGAAGGTGTCGATGTGAACAACAGAAGTATCTACCTTCTACAACACCGGGAAGCCCCAAAGACCGCAGGAAGGCAAAGGGAGAGTGCTTTGTGGTCCCTTTGGAAAACAGGGTTTGAAGGGATTCCCTAAGGATTGTTAGAGAATAGGT
This sequence comes from Mesoplodon mirus, assembly GCF_964341445.2. NCBI lineage: Eukaryota > Metazoa > Chordata > Mammalia > Artiodactyla > Ziphiidae > Mesoplodon > Mesoplodon mirus. The sequence continues at coordinate 401,637 of NW_028295484.1, forward strand.
AAACCACATGGGACGACTAGCATCGAGCTCAAGCTCTCTGTTTCTCGTCACACAGAGAGGCAGGCCGCAGGTCCAAAGCAGCGTGTGTCAAAGCGGTGCTTTAAATGCAGGAAGCTTTTACGGTGTCTTAGGCCATGTGTCTCTGCACTAGGATGCAACATGTAAACGACGGACTGCCTGACACTACTGGGAGCTGTAAGCCACTTTCAGTTGAGGACAACTATATGCCAATAGAAGGGCAATGGAGGCCTTCTTTCCTTAAGCCACTAGAACGTGTAAATGTGAGCAGCAGATGTATCTCCCTTCTACCGCACCTGGCAAGTACAAAACTCAAAGGGAAAGTGCAGGGAGAATGCTCTGTGTTCCCTTTGGAAAAGAGCTTGAAGGGAAACGTTTTTTTCCTCACTGGAATTTTACAGCTTTGCAGGCTCAATTGTGGCAGGGAAACACTGTTGTTCCATATCTTCTCTTCTAAACACAATCCATGTCTCGTCCCAGAAAGAGGCAGGCCCCAGATCCAAGGCAGCCTGTTTCAAAGCGGTGCTTAAACTCCAGCAAGCGTTTATGGTGTCATAGGCCACTAGGCTGTGCACTAGATTCTAAGATGTAGGCGAAGGACTGCCCGTCAGTTCTGGGACATGTAAGCTACGTTCGGTTGAGGAGAACAATATGCCAGAAGAAGGGCAATGGAGGCCTTCTTTCCTTAAGCCACTAGAACGTGTATATGTGAACTGCAGATGTATATCTCCCTTGTACGCACGTGGGAAGTACAAAACTCAAAGGGAAAGTGCAGGGAGAATGCTCTGTGTTCCCTTTGGAAAAGAGCTTGAAGGGAACCTTTTTTTCCTCACTGGGATTTAGAGCGTTGCAGGCTCAATTGTGGCAGGGAAACACTGTTGTGCCATATCTTCTCTTCTTAACACAATCCATTTCTCGTCCCAGAAATAGGCAGGCCCCAGGTCCAAGGCAGCCAGTGTCAAAGCGGTGCTTAAACTCCAGCAAGCGTTTATGATGTAATAGGCCACCAGGCTGTGCACTAGATTGTAAGATGTAGGCGACGGAGTCCCCGACACTTCTGGGACCGGTAAGCCCCGTTCAGTGGAGGAGAACTATATGCCAAAAGAAGGGCAATGGAGACCTTCTTTTCTTAAGCCACTAGAAGCTCTAAATGTGAACAGCAGATATATCTCCTTCCTACCGCACCTGGGAAGTACAAAGCACAGAACGAAGGCCCAGGGGGAATGCTCTGTGCTCCTTGTGGAGAAAAGAGCTTGAAAACTGACCTGAAAACGTTCAGGGTTTTCGGAAGCCACTAGAAGGTGTCAATGTGAGCAACAGAAGTATCTACCTTCTACAACACCGGGAAGCCCCAAAGACCGCAGGAAGGCAAAGGGAGAGTGCTTTGTGGTCCCTTTGGAAAACAGGGTTTGAAGGGATTCCCTAAGGATTGTTAGTGAATAGGTAAACCACATGGGACGACTAGCATCGAGCTCAAGCTCTCTGTTTCTCGTCACACAGAGAGGCAGGCCGCAGGTCCAAGGCAGCGTGTGTCAAAGCGGTGCTTTAAATGCAGGAAGCTTTTACGGTGTCTTAGGCCATGTGTCTCTGCACTAGGATGCAACATGTAAACGACGGACTGCCTGACACTACTGGGAGCTGTAAGCCACTTTCAGTTGAGGACAACTATATGCCAATAGAAGGGCAATGGAGGCCTTCTTTCCTTAAGCCACTAGAACGTGTAAATGTGAACAGCAGATGTATCTCCCTTATACCGCACCTGGCAAGTACAAAACTCAAAGGGAAAGTGCAGGGAGAATGCTCTGTGTTCCCTTTGGAAAAGAGCTTGAAGGGAAACGTTTTTTCCTCACTGGAAGTTTACAGCTTTGCAGGCTCAATTGTGGCAGGGAAACACTGTTGTTCCATATCTTCTCTTCTTAACACAATCCATTTCTCGTCCCAGAAAGAGGCAGGCCCCAGATCCAAGGCAGCCTCTTTCAAAGCGGTGCTTAAACTCCAGCAAGCGTTTATGGTGTCATAGGCCACTAGGCTGTGCACTAGATTCTAAAATGTAGGCGAAGGACTGCCCGTCAGTTCTGGGACCTGTAAGCTACGTTCGGTTGAGGAGAACTATATGCCAGAAGAAGGGCAATGGAGGCCTTCTTTCCTTAAGCCACTAGAACGTTTAAATGTGAACTGCAGATGTATATCTCCCTTGTACGCACGTGGGAAGTACAAAACTCAAAGGGAAAGTGCAGGGAGAATGCTCAGTGTTCCCTTTGGAAAAGATAGCTTGAAGGGAAACTTTTTTTCTTCACTGGGATTTAGAGCGTTGCAGGCTCCATTGTGGCAGGGAAACACTGTTGTGCCATATCTTCTCTTCTTAACACAATCCATTTCTCGTCCCAGAAAGAGGCAGGCCCCACATCCAAGGCAGCCTGTTTCAAAGCGGTGCTTAAACTCCAGCATGCGTTTATGATGTCATAGGCCACTAGGCTGTGCACTAGATTCTAAGATGTAGGCGACGGAGTGCCCGACACTTCTGGGACCGGTAAGCCCCGTTCAGTGTAGGAGAACTATATGCCAAAAGAAGGGCAATGGAGACCTTCTTTTCTTAAGCCACTAGAAGCTCTAAATGTGAACAGCAGATGTATCTCCTTCCTACCGCACCTGGGAAGTACAAAACACAGAACGAAGGCACAGGGGGAATGCTCTGTGATCCTTGTGGAGAATAGGGCTTGAAAACTGACCTGAAAACGTTCAGCGTTTTCGGAAGCCACTAGAAGGTGTCGATGTGAACAACAGAAGTATCTACCTTGTACAGCACCGGGAAGCCCCAAAGACCGCAGGAAGGCAAAGGGAGAGTGCTTTGTGGTCCCTTTGGAAAACAGGGTTTGAAGGGATTCCCTAAGGATTGTTAGTGAATAGGTAAACCACATGGGACGACTAGCATCGAGCTCAAGCTCTCTGTTTCTCGTCACACAGAGAGGCAGGCCGCAGGTCCAAGGCAGCGTGTGTCAAAGCGGTGCTTTAAATGCAGGAAGCTTTTACGGTGTCTTAGGCCATGTGTCTCTGCACTAGGATGCAACATGTAAACGACGGACTGCCTGACACTACTGGGAGCTGTAAGCCACTTTCAGTTGAGGACAACTATATGCCAATAGAAGGGCAATGGAGGCCTTCTTTCCTTAAGCCACTAGAACGTGTAAATGTGAACAGCAGATGTATCTCCCTTATACCGCACCTGGCAAGTACAAAACTCAAAGGGAAAGTGCAGGGAGAATGCTCTGTGTTCCCTTTGGAAAAGAGCTTGAAGGGAAACGTTTTTTCCTCACTGGAATTTTACAGCTTTGCAGGCTCAATTGTGGCAGGGAAACACTGTTGTTCCATATCTTCTCTTCTTAACACAATCCATTTCTCGTCCCAGAAAGAGGCAGGCCCCAGATCCAAGGCAGCCTCTTTCAAAGCGGTGCTTAAACTCCAGCAAGCGTTTATGGTGTCATAGGCCACTAGGCTGTGCACTAGATTCTAAAATGTAGGCGAAGGACTGCCCGTCAGTTCTGGGACCTGTAAGCTACGTTCGGTTGAGGAGAACTATATGCCAGAAGAAGGGCAATGGAGGCCTTCTTTCCTTAAGCCACTAGAACGTTTAAATGTGAACTGCAGATGTATATCTCCCTTGTACGCACGTGGGAAGTACAAAACTCAAAGGGAAAGTGCAGGGAGAATGCTCAGTGTTCCCTTTGGAAAAGATAGCTTGAAGGGAAACTTTTTTTCTTCACTGGGATTTAGAGCGTTGCAGGCTCCATTGTGGCAGGGTAACACTGTTGTGCCATATCTTCTCTTCTTAACACAATCCATTTCTCGTCCCAGAAAGAGGCAGGCCCCACATCCAAGGCAGCCTGTTTCAAAGCGGTGCTTAAACTCCAGCATGCGTTTATGATGTCATAGGCCACTAGGCTGTGCACTAGATTCTAAGATGTAGGCGACGGAGTGCCCGACACTTCTGGGACCGGTAAGCCCCGTTCAGTGTAGGAGAACTATATGCCAAAAGAAGGGCAATGGAGACCTTCTTTTCTTAAGCCACTAGAAGCTCTAAATGTGAACAGCAGATGTATCTCCTTCCTACCGCACCTGGGAAGTACAAAACACAGAACGAAGGCACAGGGGGAATGCTCTGTGATCCTTGTGGAGAATAGGGCTTGAAAACTGACCTGAAAACGTTCAGCGTTTTCGGAAGCCCCTAGAAGGTGTCGATGTGAACAACAGAATTATCTACCTTGTACAGCACCGGGAAGCCCCAAAGACCGCAGGAAGGCAAAGGGAGAGTGCTTTGTGGTCCCTTTGGAAAACAGGGTTTGAAGGGATTCACTAAGGATTGTTAGTGAATAGGTAAAACACATGGGACGACTAGCATCGAGCTCAAGCTCTCTGTTTCTCGTCACACAGAGAGGCAGGCCGCAGGTCCAAGGCAGCGTGTGTCAAAGCGGTGCTTTAAATGCAGGAAGCTTTTACGGTGTCTTAGGCCATGTGTCTCTGCACTAGGATGCAACATGTAAACGACGGACTGCCTGACACTACTGGGAGCTGTAAGCCACTTTCAGTTGAGGACAACTATATGCCAATAGAAGGGCAATGGAGGCCTTCTTTCCTTAAGCCACTAGAAGGTGTAAATGTGAACAGCAGATGTATCTCCCTTCTACCGCACCTGGCAAGTACAAAACTCAAAGGGAAAGTGCAGGGAGAATGCTCTGTGTTCCCTTTGGAAAAGAGCTTGAAGGGAAACGTTTTTTTCCTCACTGGAATTTTACAGCTTTGCAGGCTCAATTGTGGCAGGGAAACACTGTTGTTCCATATCTTCTCTTCTTAACACAATCCATTTCTCCCCCCAGAAAGAGGCAGGCCCCAGGTACAAGGCAGCCTGTTTCAAAGCGGTGCTTAAACTCCAGCAAGCGTTTATGGTGTCATAGGCCACTAGGCTGTGCACTAGATTCTAAGATGTAGGCGAAGGACTGCCCGTCAGTTCTGGGAACTGTAAGCTACGTTCGGTTGAGGAGAACAATATGCCAGAAGAAGGGCAATGGAGGCCTTCTTTCCTTAAGCCACTAGAACGTGTATATGTGAACTGCAGATGTATATCTCCCTTGTACGCACGTGGGAAGTACAAAACTCAAAGGGAAAGTGCAGGGAGAATGCTCTGTGTTCCCTTTGGAAAAGAGAGCTTGAAGGGAACCTTTTTTTCCTCACTGGGAGTTACAGCGTTGCAGGCTCCATTATGGCAGGGAAACACTGTTGTGCCATATCTTCTCTTCTTAACACAATCCATTTCTCGTCCCAGAAATAGGCAGGCCCCAGGTCCAAGGCAGCCAGTGTCAAAGCGGTGCTTAAACTCCAGCAAGCGTTTATGATGTAATAGGCCACCAGGCTGTGCACTAGATTGTAAGATGTAGGCGACGGAGTGCCCGACACTTCTGGGACCGGTAAGCCCCGTTCAGTGGAGGAGAACTATATGCCAAAAGAAGGGCAATGGAGACCTTCTTTTCTTAAGCCACTAGAAGCTCTAAATGTGAACAGCAGATGTATCTCCTTCCTACCGCACCTGGGAAGTACAAAACACAGAACGAAGGCCCAGGGGGAATGCTCTGTGCTCCTTGTGGAGAATAGAGCTTGAAAACTGACCTGAAAACGTTCAGCGTTTTCGGATGCCACTAGAAGGTGTCGATGTGAACAACAGAAGTATCTACCTTCTACAACACCGGGAAGCCCCAAAGACCGCAGGAAGGCAAAGGGAGAGTGCTTTGTGGTCCCTTTGGAAAACAGGGTTTGAAGGGATTCCCTAAGGATTGTTAGAGAATAGGTAAACCACATGGGACGACTAGCATCGAGCTCAAGCTCTCTGTTTCTCGTCACACAGAGAGGCAGGCCGCAGGTCCAAGGCAGCGTGTGTCAAAGCGGTGCTTTAAATGCAGGAAGCTTTTACGGTGTCTTAGGCCATGTGTCTCTGCACTAGGATGCAACATGTAAACGACGGACTGCCTGACACTACTGGGAGCTGTAAGCCACTTTCAGTTGAGGACAACTATATGCCAATAGAAGGGCAATGGAGGCCTTCTTTCCTTAAGCCACTAGAAGGTGTAAATGTGAACAGCAGATGTATCTCCCTTCTACCGCACCTGGCAAGTACAAAACTCAAAGGGAAAGTGCAGGGAGAATGCTCTGTGTTCCCTTTGGAAAAGAGCTTGAAGGGAAACGTTTTTTTCCTCACTGGAATTTTACAGCTTTGCAGGCTCAATTGTGGCAGGGAAACACTGTTGTTCCATATCTTCTCTTCTTAACACAATCCATTTCTCCCCCCAGAAAGAGGCAGGCCCCAGGTACAAGGCAGCCTGTTTCAAAGCGGTGCTTAAACTCCAGCAAGCGTTTATGGTGTCATAGGCCACTAGGCTGTGCACTAGATTCTAAGATGTAGGCGAAGGACTGCCCGTCAGTTCTGGGAACTGTAAGCTACGTTCGGTTGAGGAGAACAATATGCCAGAAGAAGGGCAATGGAGGCCTTCTTTCCTTAAGCCACTAGAACGTGTATATGTGAACTGCAGATGTATATCTCCCTTGTACGCACGTGGGAAGTACAAAACTCAAAGGGAAAGTGCAGGGAGAATGCTCTGTGTTCCCTTTGGAAAAGAGAGCTTGAAGGGAACCTTTTTTTCCTCACTGGGAGTTACAGCGTTGCAGGCTCCATTATGGCAGGGAAACACTGTTGTGCCATATCTTCTCTTCTTAACACAATCCATTTCTCGTCCCAGAAATAGGCAGGCCCCAGGTCCAAGGCAGCCAGTGTCAAAGCGGTGCTTAAACTCCAGCAAGCGTTTATGATGTAATAGGCCACCAGGCTGTGCACTAGATTGTAAGATGTAGGCGACGGAGTGCCCGACACTTCTGGGACCGGTAAGCCCCGTTCAGTGGAGGAGAACTATATGCCAAAAGAAGGGCAATGGAGACCTTCTTTTCTTAAGCCACTAGAAGCTCTAAATGTGAACAGCAGATGTATCTCCTTCCTACCGCACCTGGGAAGTACAAAACACAGAACGAAGGCCCAGGGGGAATGCTCTGTGCTCCTTGTGGAGAATAGAGCTTGAAAACTGACCTGAAAACGTTCAGCGTTTTCGGATGCCACTAGAAGGTGTCGATGTGAACAACAGAAGTATCTACCTTCTACAACACCGGGAAGCCCCAAAGACCGCAGGAAGGCAAAGGGAGAGTGCTTTGTGGTCCCTTTGGAAAACAGGGTTTGAAGGGATTCCCTAAGGATTGTTAGAGAATAGGTAAACCACATGGGACGACTAGCATCGAGCTCAAGCTCTCTGTTTCTCGTCACACAGAGAGGCAGGCCGCAGGTCCAAGGCAGCGTGTGTCAAAGCGGTGCTTTAAATGCAGGAAGCTTTTACGGTGTCTTAGGCCATGTGTCTCTGCACTAGGATGCAACATGTAAACGACGGACTGCCTGACACTACTGGGAGCTGTAAGCCACTTTCAGTTGAGGACAACTATATGCCAATAGAAGGGCAATGGAGGCCTTCTTTCCTTAAGCCACTAGAACGTGTAAATGTGAACAGCAGATGTATCTCCCTTCTACCGCACCTGGCAAGTACAAAACTCAAAGGGAAAGTGCAGGGAGAATGCTCTGTGTTCCCTTTGGAAAAGAGCTTGAAGGGAAACGTTTTTTTCCTCACTGGAATTTTACAGCTTTGCAGGCTCAATTGTGGCAGGGAAACACTGTTGTTCCATATCTTCTCTTCTTAACACAATCCATTTCTCCCCCCAGAAAGAGGCAGGCCCCAGGTACAAGGCAGCCTGTTTCAAAGCGGTGCTTAAACTCCAGCAAGCGTTTATGGTGTCATAGGCCACTAGGCTGTGCACTAGATTCTAAGATGTAGGCGAAGGACTGCCCGTCAGTTCTGGGAACTGTAAGCTACGTTCGGTTGAGGAGAACAATATGCCAGAAGAAGGGCAATGGAGGCCTTCTTTCCTTAAGCCACTAGAACGTGTATATGTGAACTGCAGATGTATATCTCCCTTGTACGCACGTGGGAAGTACAAAACTCAAAGGGAAAGTGCAGGGAGAATGCTCTGTGTTCCCTTTGGAAAAGAGAGCTTGAAGGGAACCTTTTTTTCCTCACTGGGAGTTACAGCGTTGCAGGCTCCATTATGGCAGGGAAACACTGTTGTGCCATATCTTCTCTTCTTAACACAATCCATTTCTCGTCCCAGAAATAGGCAGGCCCCAGGTCCAAGGCAGCCAGTGTCAAAGCGGTGCTTAAACTCCAGCAAGCGTTTATGATGTAATAGGCCAGCAGGCTGTGCACTAGATTGTAAGATGTAGGCGACGGAGTGCCCGACACTTCTGGGACCGGTAAGCCCCGTTCAGTGGAGGAGAACTATATGCCAAAAGAAGGGCAATGGAGACCTTCTTTTCTTAAGCCACTAGAAGCTCTAAATGTGAACAGCAGATGTATCTCCTTCCTACCGCACCTGGGAAGTACAAAACACAGAACGAAGGCCCAGGGGGAATGCTCTGTGCTCCTTGTGGAGAATAGAGCTTGAAAACTGACCTGAAAACGTTCAGCGTTTTCGGATGCCACTAGAAGGTGTCGATGTGAACAACAGAAGTATCTACCTTCTACAACACCGGGAAGCCCCAAAGACCGCAGGAAGGCAAAGGGAGAGTGCTTTGTGGTCCCTTTGGAAAACAGGGTTTGAAGGGATTCCCTAAGGATTGTTAGAGAATAGGTAAACCACATGGGACGACTAGCATCGAGCTCAAGCTCTCTGTTTCTCGTCACACAGAGAGGCAGGCCGCAGGTCCAAGGCAGCGTGTGTCAAAGCGGTGCTTTAAATGCAGGAAGCTTTTACGGTGTCTTAGGCCATTTGTCTCTGCACTAGGATGCAACATGTAAACGACGGACTGCCTGACACTACTGGGAGCTGTAAGCCACTTTCAGTTGAGGACAACTATATGCCAATAGAAGGGCAATGGAGGCCTTCTTTCCTTAAGCCACTAGAAGGTGTAAATGTGAACAGCAGATGTATCTCCCTTCTACCGCACCTGGCAAGTACAAAACTCAAAGGGAAAGTGCAGGGAGAATGCTCTGTGTTCCCTTTGGAAAAGAGCTTGAAGGGAAACGTTTTTTTCCTCACTGGAATTTTACAGCTTTGCAGGCTCAATTGTGGCAGGGAAACACTGTTGTTCCATATCTTCTCTTCTTAACACAATCCATTTCTCCCCCCAGAAAGAGGCAGGCCCCAGGTACAAGGCAGCCTGTTTCAAAGCGGTGCTTAAACTCCAGCAAGCGTTTATGGTGTCATAGGCCACTAGGCTGTGCACTAGATTCTAAGATGTAGGCGAAGGACTGCCCGTCAGTTCTGGGAACTGTAAGCTACGTTCGGTTGAGGAGAACAATATGCCAGAAGAAGGGCAATGGAGGCCTTCTTTCCTTAAGCCACTAGAACGTGTATATGTGAACTGCAGATGTATATCTCCCTTGTACGCACGTGGGAAGTACAAAACTCAAAGGGAAAGTGCAGGGAGAATGCTCTGTGTTCCCTTTGGAAAAGAGAGCTTGAAGGGAACCTTTTTTTCCTCACTGGGAGTTACAGCGTTGCAGGCTCCATTATGGCAGGGAAACACTGTTGTGCCATATCTTCTCTTCTTAACACAATCCATTTCTCGTCCCAGAAATAGGCAGGCCCCAGGTCCAAGGCAGCCAGTGTCAAAGCGGTGCTTAAACTCCAGCAAGCGTTTATGATGTAATAGGCCACCAGGCTGTGCACTAGATTGTAAGATGTAGGCGACGGAGTGCCCGACACTTCTGGGACCGGTAAGCCCCGTTCAGTGGAGGAGAACTATATGCCAAAAGAAGGGCAATGGAGACCTTCTTTTCTTAAGCCACTAGAAGCTCTAAATGTGAACAGCAGATGTATCTCCTTCCTACCGCACCTGGGAAGTACAAAACACAGAACGAAGGCCCAGGGGGAATGCTCTGTGCTCCTTGTGGAGAATAGAGCTTGAAAACTGACCTGAAAACGTTCAGCGTTTTCGGATGCCACTAGAAGGTGTCGATGTGAACAACAGAAGTATCTACCTTCTACAACACCGGGAAGCCCCAAAGACCGCAGGAAGGCAAAGGGAGAGTGCTTTGTGGTCCCTTTGGAAAACAGGGTTTGAAGGGATTCCCTAAGGATTGTTAGAGAATAGGTAAACCACATGGGACGACTAGCATCGAGCTCAAGCTCTCTGTTTCTCGTCACACAGAGAGGCAGGCCGCAGGTCCAAGGCAGCGTGTGTCAAAGCGGTGCTTTAAATGCAGGAAGCTTTTACGGTGTCTTAGGCCATGTGTCTCTGCACTAGGATGCAACATGTAAACGACGGACTGCCTGACACTACTGGGAGCTGTAAGCCACTTTCAGTTGAGGACAACTATATGCCAATAGAAGGGCAATGGAGGCCTTCTTTCCTTAAGCCACTAGAACGTGTAAATGTGAACAGCAGATGTATCTCCCTTCTACCGCACCTGGCAAGTACAAAACTCAAAGGGAAAGTGCAGGGAGAATGCTCTGTGTTCCCTTTGGAAAAGAGCTTGAAGGGAAACGTTTTTTTCCTCACTGGAATTTTACAGCTTTGCAGGCTCAATTGTGGCAGGGAAACACTGTTGTTCCATATCTTCTCTTCTTAACACAATCCATTTCTCCCCCCAGAAAGAGGCAGGCCCCAGGTACAAGGCAGCCTGTTTCAAAGCGGTGCTTAAACTCCAGCAAGCGTTTATGGTGTCATAGGCCACTAGGCTGTGCACTAGATTCTAAGATGTAGGCGAAGGACTGCCCGTCAGTTCTGGGAACTGTAAGCTACGTTCGGTTGAGGAGAACAATATGCCAGAAGAAGGGCAATGGAGGCCTTCTTTCCTTAAGCCACTAGAACGTGTATATGTGAACTGCAGATGTATATCTCCCTTGTACGCACGTGGGAAGTACAAAACTCAAAGGGAAAGTGCAGGGAGAATGCTCTGTGTTCCCTTTGGAAAAGAGAGCTTGAAGGGAACCTTTTTTTCCTCACTGGGAGTTACAGCGTTGCAGGCTCCATTATGGCAGGGAAACACTGTTGTGCCATATCTTCTCTTCTTAACACAATCCATTTCTCGTCCCAGAAATAGGCAGGCCCCAGGTCCAAGGCAGCCAGTGTCAAAGCGGTGCTTAAACTCCAGCAAGCGTTTATGATGTAATAGGCCAGCAGGCTGTGCACTAGATTGTAAGATGTAGGCGACGGAGTGCCCGACACTTCTGGGACCGGTAAGCCCCGTTCAGTGGAGGAGAACTATATGCCAAAAGAAGGGCAATGGAGACCTTCTTTTCTTAAGCCACTAGAAGCTCTAAATGTGAACAGCAGATGTATCTCCTTCCTACCGCACCTGGGAAGTACAAAACACAGAACGAAGGCCCAGGGGGAATGCTCTGTGCTCCTTGTGGAGAATAGAGCTTGAAAACTGACCTGAAAACGTTCAGCGTTTTCGGATGCCACTAGAAGGTGTCGATGTGAACAACAGAAGTATCTACCTTCTACAACACCGGGAAGCCCCAAAGACCGCAGGAAGGCAAAGGGAGAGTGCTTTGTGGTCCCTTTGGAAAACAGGGTTTGAAGGGATTCCCTAAGGATTGTTAGAGAATAGGTAAACCACATGGGACGACTAGCATCGAGCTCAAGCTCTCTGTTTCTCGTCACACAGAGAGGCAGGCCGCAGGTCCAAGGCAGCGTGTGTCAAAGCGGTGCTTTAAATGCAGGAAGCTTTTACGGTGTCTTAGGCCATGTGTCTCTGCACTAGGATGCAACATGTAAACGACGGACTGCCTGACACTACTGGGAGCTGTAAGCCACTTTCAGTTGAGGACAACTATATGCCAATAGAAGGGCAATGGAGGCCTTCTTTCCTTAAGCCACTAGAACGTGTAAATGTGAACAGCAGATGTATCTCCCTTCTACCGCACCTGGGAAGTACAAAACTCAAAGGGAAAGTGCAGGGAGAATGCTCTGTGTTCCCTATGGAAAAGAGCTTGAAAGGAAACGTTTTTTTCCTCACTGGAATTTTACAGCTTTGCAGGCTCAATTGTGGCAGGGAAACACTGTTGTGCCATATCTTCTCTTCTTAACACAATCCATTTCTCCCCCCAGAAAGAGGCAGGCCCCAGGTACAAGGCAGCCTGTTTCAAAGCGGAGCTTAAACTCCAGCAAGCGTTTATGGTGTCATAGGCCACTAGGCTGTGCACTAGATTCTAAGATGTAGGCGAAGGACTGCCCATCAGTTCTGGGACCTGTAAGCTACGTTCGGTTGAGGAGAACTATATGCCAGAAGAAGGGCAATGGAGGCCTTCTTTCCTTAAGCCACTAGAACGTGTAAATGTGAGCAGCAGATGTATCTCCCTTCTACCGCACCTGGCAAGTACAAAACTCAAAGGGAAAGTGCAGGGAGAATGCTCTGTGTTCCCTTTGGAAAAGAGCTTGAAGGGAAACGTTTTTTTCCTCACTGGAATTTACAGCGTTGCAGGCTCAATTCTGGCAGGGAAACACTGTTGTGCCATATCTTCTCTTCTTAACACAATCCATTTCTCGTCCCAGAAAGAGGCAGGCCCCACATCCAAGGCAGCCTGTTTCAAAGCGGTGCTTAAACTCCAGCATGCGTTTATGATGTCATAGGCCACTAGGCTGTGCACTAGATTCTAAGATGTTGGCGAGGGAGTGCCCGACACTTCTGGGACCGGTAAGCCCCGTTCAGTGGAGGAGAACTATATGCCAAAAGAAGGGCAATGGAGACCTTCTTTTCTTAAGCCACTAGAAGCTCTAAATGTGAACAGCAGATGTATCTCCTTCCTACCACCCCTGGGAAGTACAAAACACAGAACGAAGGCGCAGGGGGAATGCTCTGTGGTCCTTGTGGAGAATAGGGCTTGAAAACTGACCTGAAAACGTTCAGCGTTTTCGGAAGCCACTAGAAGGTGTCGATGTGAACAACAGAAGTATCTACCTTCTACAGCACCGGGAAGCCCCAAAGACCGCAGGAAGGCAAAGGGAGAGTGCTTTGTGGTCCCTTTGGAAAACAGGGTTTGAAGGGATTCACTAAGGATTGTTAGTGAATGGGTAAACCACATGGGACGACTAGCATCGAGCTCAAGCTCTCTGTTTCTCGTCACACAGAGAGGCAGGCCGCAGGTCCCAGGCAGCGTGTGTCAAAGCGGTGCTTTAAATGCAGGAAGCTTTTACGGTGTCTTAGGCCATGTGTCTCTGCACTAGGATGCAACATGTAAACGACGGACTGCCTGACACTACTGGGAGCTGTAAGCCACTTTCAGTTGAGGACAACTATATGCCAATAGAAGGGCAATGGAGGCCTTCTTTCCTTAAGCCACTAGAACGTGTAAATGTGAACAGCAGATGTATCTCCCTTCTACCGCACCTGGCAAGTACAAAACTCAAAGGGAAAGTGCAGGGAGAATGCTCTGTGTTCCCTTTGGAAAAGAGCTTGAAGGGAAACGTTTTTTTCCTCACTGGAATTTTACAGCTTTGCAGGCTCAATTGTGGCAGGGAAACACTGTTGTTCCATATCTTCTCTTCTTAACACAATCCATTTCTCCCCCCAGAAAGAGGCAGGCCCCAGGTACAAGGCAGCCTGTTTCAAAGCGGTGCTTAAACTCCAGCAAGCGTTTATGGTGTCATAGGCCACTAGGCTGTGCACTAGATTCTAAGATGTAGGCGAAGGACTGCCCGTCAGTTCTGGGAACTGTAAGCTACGTTCGGTTGAGGAGAACAATATGCCAGAAGAAGGGCAATGGAGGCCTTCTTTCCTTAAGCCACTAGAACGTGTATATGTGAACTGCAGATGTATATCTCCCTTGTACGCACGTGGGAAGTACAAAACTCAAAGGGAAAGTGCAGGGAGAATGCTCTGTGTTCCCTTTGGAAAAGAGAGCTTGAAGGGAACCTTTTTTTCCTCACTGGGAGTTACAGCGTTGCAGGCTCCATTATGGCAGGGAAACACTGTTGTGCCATATCTTCTCTTCTTAACACAATCCATTTCTCGTCCCAGAAATAGGCAGGCCCCAGGTCCAAGGCAGCCAGTGTCAAAGCGGTGCTTAAACTCCAGCAAGCGTTTATGATGTAATAGGCCAGCAGGCTGTGCACTAGATTGTAAGATGTAGGCGACGGAGTGCCCGACACTTCTGGGACCGGTAAGCCCCGTTCAGTGGAGGAGAACTATATGCCAAAAGAAGGGCAATGGAGACCTTCTTTTCTTAAGCCACTAGAAGCTCTAAATGTGAACAGCAGATGTATCTCCTTCCTACCGCACCTGGGAAGTACAAAACACAGAACGAAGGCCCAGGGGGAATGCTCTGTGCTCCTTGTGGAGAATAGAGCTTGAAAACTGACCTGAAAACGTTCAGCGTTTTCGGATGCCACTAGAAGGTGTCGATGTGAACAACAGAAGTATCTACCTTCTACAACACCGGGAAGCCCCAAAGACCGCAGGAAGGCAAAGGGAGAGTGCTTTGTGGTCCCTTTGGAAAACAGGGTTTGAAGGGATTCCCTAAGGATTGTTAGAGAATAGGTAAACCACATGGGACGACTAGCATCGAGCTCAAGCTCTCTGTTTCTCGTCACACAGAGAGGCAGGCCGCAGGTCCAAGGCAGCGTGTGTCAAAGCGGTGCTTTAAATGCAGGAAGCTTTTACGGTGTCTTAGGCCATGTGTCTCTGCACTAGGATGCAACATGTAAACGACGGACTGCCTGACACTACTGGGAGCTGTAAGCCACTTTCAGTTGAGGACAACTATATGCCAATAGAAGGGCAATGGAGGCCTTCTTTCCTTAAGCCACTAGAAGGTGTAAATGTGAACAGCAGATGTATCTCCCTTCTACCGCACCTGGCAAGTACAAAACTCAAAGGGAAAGTGCAGGGAGAATGCTCTGTGTTCCCTTTGGAAAAGAGCTTGAAGGGAAACGTTTTTTTCCTCACTGGAATTTTACAGCTTTGCAGGCTCAATTGTGGCAGGGAAACACTGTTGTTCCATATCTTCTCTTCTTAACACAATCCATTTCTCCCCCCAGAAAGAGGCAGGCCCCAGGTACAAGGCAGCCTGTTTCAAAGCGGTGCTTAAACTCCAGCAAGCGTTTATGGTGTCATAGGCCACTAGGCTGTGCACTAGATTCTAAGATGTAGGCGAAGGAGTGCCCGTCAGTTCTGGGAACTGTAAGCTACGTTCGGTTGAGGAGAACAATATGCCAGAAGAAGGGCAATGGAGGCCTTCTTTCCTTAAGCCACTAGAACGTGTATATGTGAACTGCAGATGTATATCTCCCTTGTACGCACGTGGGAAGTACAAAACTCAAAGGGAAAGTGCAGGGAGAATGCTCTGTGTTCCCTTTGGAAAAGAGAGCTTGAAGGGAACCTTTTTTTCCTCACTGGGAGTTACAGCGTTGCAGGCTCCATTATGGCAGGGAAACACTGTTGTGCCATATCTTCTCTTCTTAACACAATCCATTTCTCGTCCCAGAAATAGGCAGGCCCCAGGTCCAAGGCAGCCAGTGTCAAAGCGGTGCTTAAACTCCAGCAAGCGTTTATGATGTAATAGGCCACCAGGCTGTGCACTAGATTGTAAGATGTAGGCGACGGAGTGCCCGACACTTCTGGGACCGGTAAGCCCCGTTCAGTGGAGGAGAACTATATGCCAAAAGAAGGGCAATGGAGACCTTCTTTTCTTAAGCCACTAGAAGCTCTAAATGTGAACAGCAGATGTATCTCCTTCCTACCGCACCTGGGAAGTACAAAACACAGAACGAAGGCCCAGGGGGAATGCTCTGTGCTCCTTGTGGAGAATAGAGCTTGAAAACTGACCTGAAAACGTTCAGCGTTTTCGGATGCCACTAGAAGGTGTCGATGTGAACAACAGAAGTATCTACCTTCTACAACACCGGGAAGCCCCAAAGACCGCAGGAAGGCAAAGGGAGAGTGCTTTGTGGTCCCTTTGGAAAACAGGGTTTGAAGGGATTCCCTAAGGATTGTTAGAGAATAGGTAAACCACATGGGACGACTAGCATCGAGCTCAAGCTCTCTGTTTCTCGTCACACAGAGAGGCAGGCCGCAGGTCCAAGGCAGCGTGTGTCAAAGCGGTGCTTTAAATGCAGGAAGCTTTTACGGTGTCTTAGGCCATGTGTCTCTGCACTAGGATGCAACATGTAAACGACG
The DNA here is from genome assembly GCF_964341445.2 of Mesoplodon mirus. Lineage (NCBI taxonomy): Eukaryota > Metazoa > Chordata > Mammalia > Artiodactyla > Ziphiidae > Mesoplodon > Mesoplodon mirus. The sequence goes on from NW_028295484.1 coordinate 417,917, forward strand.
GACTGCCTGACACTACTGGGAGCTGTAAGCCACTTTCAGTTGAGGACAACTATATGCCAATAGAAGGGCAATGGAGGCCTTCTTTCCTTAAGCCACTAGAACGTGTAAATGTGAACAGCAGATGTATCTCCCTTATACCGCACCTGGCAAGTACAAAACTCAAAGGGAAAGTGCAGGGAGAATGCTCTGTGTTCCCTTTGGAAAAGAGCTTGAAGGGAAACGTTTTTTTCCTCACTGGAATTTTACAGCTTTGCAGGCTCAATTGTGGCAGGGAAACACTGTTGTTCCATATCTTCTCTTCTTAACACAATCCATTTCTCCCCCCAGAAAGAGGCAGGCCCCAGGTACAAGGCAGCCTGTTTCAAAGCGGTGCTTAAACTCCAGCAAGCGTTTATGGTGTCATAGGCCACTAGGCTGTGCACTAGATTCTAAGATGTAGGCGAAGGACTGCCCGTCAGTTCTGGGAACTGTAAGCTACGTTCGGTTGAGGAGAACAATATGCCAGAAGAAGGGCAATGGAGGCCTTCTTTCCTTAAGCCACTAGAACGTGTATATGTGAACTGCAGATGTATATCTCCCTTGTACGCACGTGGGAAGTACAAAACTCAAAGGGAAAGTGCAGGGAGAATGCTCTGTGTTCCCTTTGGAAAAGAGAGCTTGAAGGGAACCTTTTTTTCCTCACTGGGAGTTACAGCGTTGCAGGCTCCATTATGGCAGGGAAACACTGTTGTGCCATATCTTCTCTTCTTAACACAATCCATTTCTCGTCCCAGAAATAGGCAGGCCCCAGGTCCAAGGCAGCCAGTGTCAAAGCGGTGCTTAAACTCCAGCAAGCGTTTATGATGTAATAGGCCAGCAGGCTGTGCACTAGATTGTAAGATGTAGGCGACGGAGTGCCCGACACTTCTGGGACCGGTAAGCCCCGTTCAGTGGAGGAGAACTATATGCCAAAAGAAGGGCAATGGAGACCTTCTTTTCTTAAGCCACTAGAAGCTCTAAATGTGAACAGCAGATGTATCTCCTTCCTACCGCACCTGGGAAGTACAAAACACAGAACGAAGGCCCAGGGGGAATGCTCTGTGCTCCTTGTGGAGAATAGAGCTTGAAAACTGACCTGAAAACGTTCAGCGTTTTCGGATGCCACTAGAAGGTGTCGATGTGAACAACAGAAGTATCTACCTTCTACAACACCGGGAAGCCCCAAAGACCGCAGGAAGGCAAAGGGAGAGTGCTTTGTGGTCCCTTTGGAAAACAGGGTTTGAAGGGATTCCCTAAGGATTGTTAGAGAATAGGTAAACCACATGGGACGACTAGCATCGAGCTCAAGCTCTCTGTTTCTCGTCACACAGAGAGGCAGGCCGCAGGTCCAAGGCAGCGTGTGTCAAAGCGGTGCTTTAAATGCAGGAAGCTTTTACGGTGTCTTAGGCCATGTGTCTCTGCACTAGGGTGCAACATGTAAACGACGGACTGCCTGACACTACTGGGAGCTGTAAGCCACTTTCAGTTGAGGACAACTATATGCCAATAGAAGGGCAATGGAGGCCTTCTTTCCTTAAGCCACTAGAACGTGTAAATGTGAACAGCAGATGTATCTCCCTTCTACCGCACCTGGGAAGTACAAAACTCAAAGGGAAAGTGCAGGGAGAATGCTCTGTGTTCCCTATGGAAAAGAGCTTGAAAGGAAACGTTTTTTTCCTCACTGGAATTTTACAGCTTTGCAGGCTCAATTGTGGCAGGGAAACACTGTTGTGCCATATCTTCTCTTCTTAACACAATCCATTTCTCCCCCCAGAAAGAGGCAGGCCCCAGGTACAAGGCAGCCTGTTTCAAAGCGGAGCTTAAACTCCAGCAAGCGTTTATGGTGTCATAGGCCACTAGGCTGTGCACTAGATTCTAAGATGTAGGCGAAGGACTGCCCATCAGTTCTGGGACCTGTAAGCTACGTTCGGTTGAGGAGAACTATATGCCAGAAGAAGGGCAATGGAGGCCTTCTTTCCTTAAGCCACTAGAACGTGTAAATGTGAGCAGCAGATGTATCTCCCTTCTACCGCACCTGGCAAGTACAAAACTCAAAGGGAAAGTGCAGGGAGAATGCTCTGTGTTCCCTTTGGAAAAGAGCTTGAAGGGAAACGTTTTTTTCCTCACTGGAATTTACAGCGTTGCAGGCTCAATTCTGGCAGGGAAACACTGTTGTGCCATATCTTCTCTTCTTAACACAATCCATTTCTCGTCCCAGAAAGAGGCAGGCCCCACATCCAAGGCAGCCTGTTTCAAAGCGGTGCTTAAACTCCAGCATGCGTTTATGATGTCATAGGCCACTAGGCTGTGCACTAGATTCTAAGATGTAGGCGAGGGAGTGCCCGACACTTCTGGGACCGGTAAGCCCCGTTCAGTGGAGGAGAACTATATGCCAAAAGAAGGGCAATGGAGACCTTCTTTTCTTAAGCCACTAGAAGCTCTAAATGTGAACAGCAGATGTATCTCCTTCCTACCACCCCTGGGAAGTACAAAACACAGAACGAAGGCGCAGGGGGAATGCTCTGTGGTCCTTGTGGAGAATAGGGCTTGAAAACTGACCTGAAAACGTTCAGCGTTTTCGGAAGCCACTAGAAGGTGTCGATGTGAACAACAGAAGTATCTACCTTCTACAGCACCGGGAAGCCCCAAAGACCGCAGGAAGGCAAAGGGAGAGTGCTTTGTGGTCCCTTTGGAAAACAGGGTTTGAAGGGATTCACTAAGGATTGTTAGTGAATGGGTAAACCACATGGGACGACTAGCATCGAGCTCAAGCTCTCTGTTTCTCGTCACACAGAGAGGCAGGCCGCAGGTCCAAAGCAGCGTGTGTCAAAGCGGTGCTTTAAATGCAGGAAGCTTTTACGGTGTCTTAGGCCATGTGTCTCTGCACTAGGATGCAACATGTAAACGACGGACTGCCTGACACTACTGGGAGCTGTAAGCCACTTTCAGTTGAGGACAACTATATGCCAATAGAAGGGCAATGGAGGCCTTCTTTCCTTAAGCCACTAGAACGTGTAAATGTGAGCAGCAGATGTATCTCCCTTCTACCGCACCTGGCAAGTACAAAACTCAAAGGGAAAGTGCAGGGAGAATGCTCTGTGTTCCCTTTGGAAAAGAGCTTGAAGGGAAACGTTTTTTTCCTCACTGGAATTTTACAGCTTTGCAGGCTCAATTGTGGCAGGGAAACACTGTTGTTCCATATCTTCTCTTCTAAACACAATCCATGTCTCGTCCCAGAAAGAGGCAGGCCCCAGATCCAAGGCAGCCTGTTTCAAAGCGGTGCTTAAACTCCAGCAAGCGTTTATGGTGTCATAGGCCACTAGGCTGTGCACTAGATTCTAAGATGTAGGCGAAGGACTGCCCGTCAGTTCTGGGAACTGTAAGCTACGTTCGGTTGAGGAGAACAATATGCCAGAAGAAGGGCAATGGAGGCCTTCTTTCCTTAAGCCACTAGAAGGTGTAAATGTGAACAGCAGATGTATCTCCCTTCTACCGCACCTGGCAAGTACAAAACTCAAAGGGAAAGTGCAGGGAGAATGCTCTGTGTTCCCTTTGGAAAAGAGCTTGAAGGGAAACGTTTTTTTCCTCACTGGAATTTTACAGCTTTGCAGGCTCAATTGTGGCAGGGAAACACTGTTGTTCCATATCTTCTCTTCTTAACACAATCCATTTCTCCCCCCAGAAAGAGGCAGGCCCCAGGTACAAGGCAGCCTGTTTCAAAGCGGTGCTTAAACTCCAGCAAGCGTTTATGGTGTCATAGGCCACTAGGCTGTGCACTAGATTCTAAGATGTAGGCGAAGGACTGCCCGTCAGTTCTGGGAACTGTAAGCTACGTTCGGTTGAGGAGAACAATATGCCAGAAGAAGGGCAATGGAGGCCTTCTTTCCTTAAGCCACTAGAACGTGTATATGTGAACTGCAGATGTATATCTCCCTTGTACGCACGTGGGAAGTACAAAACTCAAAGGGAAAGTGCAGGGAGAATGCTCTGTGTTCCCTTTGGAAAAGAGAGCTTGAAGGGAACCTTTTTTTCCTCACTGGGAGTTACAGCGTTGCAGGCTCCATTATGGCAGGGAAACACTGTTGTGCCATATCTTCTCTTCTTAACACAATCCATTTCTCGTCCCAGAAATAGGCAGGCCCCAGGTCCAAGGCAGCCAGTGTCAAAGCGGTGCTTAAACTCCAGCAAGCGTTTATGATGTAATAGGCCACCAGGCTGTGCACTAGATTGTAAGATGTAGGCGACGGAGTGCCCGACACTTCTGGGACCGGTAAGCCCCGTTCAGTGGAGGAGAACTATATGCCAAAAGAAGGGCAATGGAGACCTTCTTTTCTTAAGCCACTAGAAGCTCTAAATGTGAACAGCAGATGTATCTCCTTCCTACCGCACCTGGGAAGTACAAAACACAGAACGAAGGCCCAGGGGGAATGCTCTGTGCTCCTTGTGGAGAATAGAGCTTGAAAACTGACCTGAAAACGTTCAGCGTTTTCGGATGCCACTAGAAGGTGTCGATGTGAACAACAGAAGTATCTACCTTCTACAACACCGGGAAGCCCCAAAGACCGCAGGAAGGCAAAGGGAGAGTGCTTTGTGGTCCCTTTGGAAAACAGGGTTTGAAGGGATTCCCTAAGGATTGTTAGAGAATAGGTAAACCACATGGGACGACTAGCATCGAGCTCAAGCTCTCTGTTTCTCGTCACACAGAGAGGCAGGCCGCAGGTCCAAGGCAGCGTGTGTCAAAGCGGTGCTTTAAATGCAGGAAGCTTTTACGGTGTCTTAGGCCATGTGTCTCTGCACTAGGATGCAACATGTAAACGACGGACTGCCTGACACTACTGGGAGCTGTAAGCCACTTTCAGTTGAGGACAACTATATGCCAATAGAAGGGCAATGGAGGCCTTCTTTCCTTAAGCCACTAGAACGTGTAAATGTGAACAGCAGATGTATCTCCCTTATACCGCACCTGGCAAGTACAAAACTCAAAGGGAAAGTGCAGGGAGAATGCTCTGTGTTCCCTTTGGAAAAGAGCTTGAAGGGAAACGTTTTTTCCTCACTGGAATTTTACAGCTTTGCAGGCTCAATTGTGGCAGGGAAACACTGTTGTTCCATATCTTCTCTTCTTAACACAATCCATTTCTCGTCCCAGAAAGAGGCAGGCCCCAGATCCAAGGCAGCCTCTTTCAAAGCGGTGCTTAAACTCCAGCAAGCGTTTATGGTGTCATAGGCCACTAGGCTGTGCACTAGATTCTAAAATGTAGGCGAAGGACTGCCCGTCAGTTCTGGGACCTGTAAGCTACGTTCGGTTGAGGAGAACTATATGCCAGAAGAAGGGCAATGGAGGCCTTCTTTCCTTAAGCCACTAGAACGTTTAAATGTGAACTGCAGATGTATATCTCCCTTGTACGCACGTGGGAAGTACAAAACTCAAAGGGAAAGTGCAGGGAGAATGCTCAGTGTTCCCTTTGGAAAAGATAGCTTGAAGGGAAACTTTTTTTCTTCACTGGGATTTAGAGCGTTGCAGGCTCCATTGTGGCAGGGAAACACTGTTGTGCCATATCTTCTCTTCTTAACACAATCCATTTCTCGTCCCAGAAAGAGGCAGGCCCCACATCCAAGGCAGCCTGTTTCAAAGCGGTGCTTAAACTCCAGCATGCGTTTATGATGTCATAGGCCACTAGGCTGTGCACTAGATTCTAAGATGTAGGCGACGGAGTGCCCACTTCTGGGACCGGTAAGCCCCGTTCAGTGTAGGAGAACTATATGCCAAAAGAAGGGCAATGGAGACCTTCTTTTCTTAAGCCACTAGAAGCTCTAAATGTGAACAGCAGATGTATCTCCTTCCTACCGCACCTGGGAAGTACAAAACACAGAACGAAGGCACAGGGGGAATGCTCTGTGATCCTTGTGGAGAATAGGGCTTGAAAACTGACCTGAAAACGTTCAGCGTTTTCGGAAGCCACTAGAAGGTGTCGATGTGAACAACAGAAGTATCTACCTTGTACAGCACCGGGAAGCCCCAAAGACCGCAGGAAGGCAAAGGGAGAGTGCTTTGTGGTCCCTTTGGAAAACAGGGTTTGAAGGGATTCCCTAAGGATTGTTAGTGAATAGGTAAACCACATGGGACGACTAGCATCGAGCTCAAGCTCTCTGTTTCTCGTCACACAGAGAGGCAGGCCGCAGGTCCAAGGCAGCGTGTGTCAAAGCGGTGCTTTAAATGCAGGAAGCTTTTACGGTGTCTTAGGCCATGTGTCTCTGCACTAGGATGCAACATGTAAACGACGGACTGCCTGACACTACTGGGAGCTGTAAGCCACTTTCAGTTGAGGACAACTATATGCCAATAGAAGGGCAATGGAGGCCTTCTTTCCTTAAGCCACTAGAACGTGTAAATGTGAACAGCAGATGTATCTCCCTTATACCGCACCTGGCAAGTACAAAACTCAAAGGGAAAGTGCAGGGAGAATGCTCTGTGTTCCCTTTGGAAAAGAGCTTGAAGGGAAACGTTTTTTTCCTCACTGGAATTTTACAGCTTTGCAGGCTCAATTGTGGCAGGGAAACACTGTTGTTCCATATCTTCTCTTCTAAACACAATCCATGTCTCGTCCCAGAAAGAGGCAGGCCCCAGATCCAAGGCAGCCTGTTTCAAAGCGGTGCTTAAACTCCAGCAAGCGTTTATGGTGTCATAGGCCACTAGGCTGTGCACTAGATTCTAAGATGTAGGCGAAGGACTGCCCGTCAGTTCTGGGACATGTAAGCTACGTTCGGTTGAGGAGAACAATATGCCAGAAGAAGGGCAATGGAGGCCTTCTTTCCTTAAGCCACTAGAACGTGTATATGTGAACTGCAGATGTATATCTCCCTTGTACGCACGTGGGAAGTACAAAACTCAAAGGGAAAGTGCAGGGAGAATGCTCTGTGTTCCCTTTGGAAAAGAGAGCTTGAAGGGAACCTTTTTTTCCTCACTGGGAGTTACAGCGTTGCAGGCTCCATTATGGCAGGGAAACACTGTTGTGCCATATCTTCTCTTCTTAACACAATCCATTTCTCGTCCCAGAAATAGGCAGGCCCCAGGTCCAAGGCAGCCAGTGTCAAAGCGGTGCTTAAACTCCAGCAAGCGTTTATGATGTAATAGGCCACCAGGCTGTGCACTAGATTGTAAGATGTAGGCGACGGAGTGCCCGACACTTCTGGGACCGGTAAGCCCCGTTCAGTGGAGGAGAACTATATGCCAAAAGAAGGGCAATGGAGACCTTCTTTTCTTAAGCCACTAGAAGCTCTAAATGTGAACAGCAGATGTATCTCCTTCCTACCGCACCTGGGAAGTACAAAACACAGAACGAAGGCCCAGGGGGAATGCTCTGTGCTCCTTGTGGAGAATAGAGCTTGAAAACTGACCTGAAAACGTTCAGCGTTTTCGGATGCCACTAGAAGGTGTCGATGTGAACAACAGAAGTATCTACCTTCTACAACACCGGGAAGCCCCAAAGACCGCAGGAAGGCAAAGGGAGAGTGCTTTGTGGTCCCTTTGGAAAACAGGGTTTGAAGGGATTCCCTAAGGATTGTTAGAGAATAGGTAAACCACATGGGACGACTAGCATCGAGCTCAAGCTCTCTGTTTCTCGTCACACAGAGAGGCAGGCCGCAGGTCCAAGGCAGCGTGTGTCAAAGCGGTGCTTTAAATGCAGGAAGCTTTTACGGTGTCTTAGGCCATGTGTCTCTGCACTAGGATGCAACATGTAAACGACGGACTGCCTGACACTACTGGGAGCTGTAAGCCACTTTCAGTTGAGGACAACTATATGCCAATAGAAGGGCAATGGAGGCCTTCTTTCCTTAAGCCACTAGAACGTGTAAATGTGAACAGCAGATGTATCTCCCTTATACCGCACCTGGCAAGTACAAAACTCAAAGGGAAAGTGCAGGGAGAATGCTCTGTGTTCCCTTTGGAAAAGAGCTTGAAGGGAAACGTTTTTTCCTCACTGGAATTTTACAGCTTTGCAGGCTCAATTGTGGCAGGGAAACACTGTTGTTCCATATCTTCTCTTCTTAACACAATCCATTTCTCGTCCCAGAAAGAGGCAGGCCCCAGATCCAAGGCAGCCTCTTTCAAAGCGGTGCTTAAACTCCAGCAAGCGTTTATGGTGTCATAGGCCACTAGGCTGTGCACTAGATTCTAAAATGTAGGCGAAGGACTGCCCGTCAGTTCTGGGACCTGTAAGCTACGTTCGGTTGAGGAGAACTATATGCCAGAAGAAGGGCAATGGAGGCCTTCTTTCCTTAAGCCACTAGAACGTTTAAATGTGAACTGCAGATGTATATCTCCCTTGTACGCACGTGGGAAGTACAAAACTCAAAGGGAAAGTGCAGGGAGAATGCTCAGTGTTCCCTTTGGAAAAGATAGCTTGAAGGGAAACTTTTTTTCTTCACTGGGATTTAGAGCGTTGCAGGCTCCATTGTGGCAGGGAAACACTGTTGTGCCATATCTTCTCTTCTTAACACAATCCATTTCTCGTCCCAGAAAGAGGCAGGCCCCACATCCAAGGCAGCCTGTTTCAAAGCGGTGCTTAAACTCCAGCATGCGTTTATGATGTCATAGGCCACTAGGCTGTGCACTAGATTCTAAGATGTAGGCGACGGAGTGCCCACTTCTGGGACCGGTAAGCCCCGTTCAGTGTAGGAGAACTATATGCCAAAAGAAGGGCAATGGAGACCTTCTTTTCTTAAGCCACTAGAAGCTCTAAATGTGAACAGCAGATGTATCTCCTTCCTACCGCACCTGGGAAGTACAAAACACAGAACGAAGGCACAGGGGGAATGCTCTGTGATCCTTGTGGAGAATAGGGCTTGAAAACTGACCTGAAAACGTTCAGCGTTTTCGGAAGCCACTAGAAGGTGTCGATGTGAACAACAGAAGTATCTACCTTGTACAGCACCGGGAAGCCCCAAAGACCGCAGGAAGGCAAAGGGAGAGTGCTTTGTGGTCCCTTTGGAAAACAGGGTTTGAAGGGATTCCCTAAGGATTGTTAGTGAATAGGTAAACCACATGGGACGACTAGCATCGAGCTCAAGCTCTCTGTTTCTCGTCACACAGAGAGGCAGGCCGCAGGTCCAAGGCAGCGTGTGTCAAAGCGGTGCTTTAAATGCAGGAAGCTTTTACGGTGTCTTAGGCCATGTGTCTCTGCACTAGGATGCAACATGTAAACGACGGACTGCCTGACACTACTGGGAGCTGTAAGCCACTTTCAGTTGAGGACAACTATATGCCAATAGAAGGGCAATGGAGGCCTTCTTTCCTTAAGCCACTAGAACGTGTAAATGTGAACAGCAGATGTATCTCCCTTATACCGCACCTGGCAAGTACAAAACTCAAAGGGAAAGTGCAGGGAGAATGCTCTGTGTTCCCTTTGGAAAAGAGCTTGAAGGGAAACGTTTTTTCCTCACTGGAATTTTACAGCTTTGCAGGCTCAATTGTGGCAGGGAAACACTGTTGTTCCATATCTTCTCTTCTTAACACAATCCATTTCTCGTCCCAGAAAGAGGCAGGCCCCAGATCCAAGGCAGCCTCTTTCAAAGCGGTGCTTAAACTCCAGCAAGCGTTTATGGTGTCATAGGCCACTAGGCTGTGCACTAGATTCTAAAATGTAGGCGAAGGACTGCCCGTCAGTTCTGGGACCTGTAAGCTACGTTCGGTTGAGGAGAACTATATGCCAGAAGAAGGGCAATGGAGGCCTTCTTTCCTTAAGCCACTAGAACGTTTAAATGTGAACTGCAGATGTATATCTCCCTTGTACGCACGTGGGAAGTACAAAACTCAAAGGGAAAGTGCAGGGAGAATGCTCAGTGTTCCCTTTGGAAAAGATAGCTTGAAGGGAAACTTTTTTTCTTCACTGGGATTTAGAGCGTTGCAGGCTCCATTGTGGCAGGGAAACACTGTTGTGCCATATCTTCTCTTCTTAACACAATCCATTTCTCGTCCCAGAAAGAGGCAGGCCCCACATCCAAGGCAGCCTGTTTCAAAGCGGTGCTTAAACTCCAGCATGCGTTTATGATGTCATAGGCCACTAGGCTGTGCACTAGATTCTAAGATGTAGGCGACGGAGTGCCCGACACTTCTGGGACCGGTAAGCCCCGTTCAGTGTAGGAGAACTATATGCCAAAAGAAGGGCAATGGAGACCTTCTTTTCTTAAGCCACTAGAAGCTCTAAATGTGAACAGCAGATGTATCTCCTTCCTACCGCACCTGGGAAGTACAAAACACAGAACGAAGGCACAGGGGGAATGCTCTGTGATCCTTGTGGAGAATAGGGCTTGAAAACTGACCTGAAAACGTTCAGCGTTTTCGGAAGCCCCTAGAAGGTGTCGATGTGAACAACAGAATTATCTACCTTGTACAGCACCGGGAAGCCCCAAAGACCGCAGGAAGGCAAAGGGAGAGTGCTTTGTGGTCCCTTTGGAAAACAGGGTTTGAAGGGATTCACTAAGGATTGTTAGTGAATAGGTAAAACACATGGGACGACTAGCATCGAGCTCAAGCTCTCTGTTTCTCGTCACACAGAGAGGCAGGCCGCAGGTCCAAGGCAGCGTGTGTCAAAGCGGTGCTTTAAATGCAGGAAGCTTTTACGGTGTCTTAGGCCATGTGTCTCTGCACTAGGATGCAACATGTAAACGACGGACTGCCTGACACTACTGGGAGCTGTAAGCCACTTTCAGTTGAGGACAACTATATGCCAATAGAAGGGCAATGGAGGCCTTCTTTCCTTAAGCCACTAGAAGGTGTAAATGTGAACAGCAGATGTATCTCCCTTCTACCGCACCTGGCAAGTACAAAACTCAAAGGGAAAGTGCAGGGAGAATGCTCTGTGTTCCCTTTGGAAAAGAGCTTGAAGGGAAACGTTTTTTTCCTCACTGGAATTTTACAGCTTTGCAGGCTCAATTGTGGCAGGGAAACACTGTTGTTCCATATCTTCTTTTCTTAACACAATCCATTTCTCCCCCCAGAAAGAGGCAGGCCCCAGGTACAAGGCAGCCTGTTTCAAAGCGGTGCTTAAACTCCAGCAAGCGTTTATGGTGTCATAGGCCACTAGGCTGTGCACTAGATTCTAAGATGTAGGCGAAGGACTGCCCGTCAGTTCTGGGAACTGTAAGCTACGTTCGGTTGAGGAGAACAATATGCCAGAAGAAGGGCAATGGAGGCCTTCTTTCCTTAAGCCACTAGAACGTGTATATGTGAACTGCAGATGTATATCTCCCTTGTACGCACGTGGGAAGTACAAAACTCAAAGGGAAAGTGCAGGGAGAATGCTCTGTGTTCCCTTTGGAAAAGAGAGCTTGAAGGGAACCTTTTTTTCCTCACTGGGAGTTACAGCGTTGCAGGCTCCATTATGGCAGGGAAACACTGTTGTGCCATATCTTCTCTTCTTAACACAATCCATTTCTCGTCCCAGAAATAGGCAGGCCCCAGGTCCAAGGCAGCCAGTGTCAAAGCGGTGCTTAAACTCCAGCAAGCGTTTATGATGTAATAGGCCACCAGGCTGTGCACTAGATTGTAAGATGTAGGCGACGGAGTGCCCGACACTTCTGGGACCGGTAAGCCCCGTTCAGTGGAGGAGAACTATATGCCAAAAGAAGGGCAATGGAGACCTTCTTTTCTTAAGCCACTAGAAGCTCTAAATGTGAACAGCAGATGTATCTCCTTCCTACCGCACCTGGGAAGTACAAAACACAGAACGAAGGCCCAGGGGGAATGCTCTGTGCTCCTTGTGGAGAATAGAGCTTGAAAACTGACCTGAAAACGTTCAGCGTTTTCGGATGCCACTAGAAGGTGTCGATGTGAACAACAGAAGTATCTACCTTCTACAACACCGGGAAGCCCCAAAGACCGCAGGAAGGCAAAGGGAGAGTGCTTTGTGGTCCCTTTGGAAAACAGGGTTTGAAGGGATTCCCTAAGGATTGTTAGAGAATAGGTAAACCACATGGGACGACTAGCATCGAGCTCAAGCTCTCTGTTTCTCGTCACACAGAGAGGCAGGCCGCAGGTCCAAGGCAGCGTGTGTCAAAGCGGTGCTTTAAATGCAGGAAGCTTTTACGGTGTCTTAGGCCATGTGTCTCTGCACTAGGATGCAACATGTAAACGACGGACTGCCTGACACTACTGGGAGCTGTAAGCCACTTTCAGTTGAGGACAACTATATGCCAATAGAAGGGCAATGGAGGCCTTCTTTCCTTAAGCCACTAGAACGTGTAAATGTGAACAGCAGATGTATCTCCCTTCTACCGCACCTGGCAAGTACAAAACTCAAAGGGAAAGTGCAGGGAGAATGCTCTGTGTTCCCTTTGGAAAAGAGCTTGAAGGGAAACGTTTTTTTCCTCACTGGAATTTTACAGCTTTGCAGGCTCAATTGTGGCAGGGAAACACTGTTGTTCCATATCTTCTCTTCTTAACACAATCCATTTCTCCCCCCAGAAAGAGGCAGGCCCCAGGTACAAGGCAGCCTGTTTCAAAGCGGTGCTTAAACTCCAGCAAGCGTTTATGGTGTCATAGGCCACTAGGCTGTGCACTAGATTCTAAGATGTAGGCGAAGGACTGCCCGTCAGTTCTGGGAACTGTAAGCTACGTTCGGTTGAGGAGAACAATATGCCAGAAGAAGGGCAATGGAGGCCTTCTTTCCTTAAGCCACTAGAACGTGTATATGTGAACTGCAGATGTATATCTCCCTTGTACGCACGTGGGAAGTACAAAACTCAAAGGGAAAGTGCAGGGAGAATGCTCTGTGTTCCCTTTGGAAAAGAGAGCTTGAAGGGAACCTTTTTTTCCTCACTGGGAGTTACAGCGTTGCAGGCTCCATTATGGCAGGGAAACACTGTTGTGCCATATCTTCTCTTCTTAACACAATCCATTTCTCGTCCCAGAAATAGGCAGGCCCCAGGTCCAAGGCAGCCAGTGTCAAAGCGGTGCTTAAACTCCAGCAAGCGTTTATGATGTAATAGGCCACCAGGCTGTGCACTAGATTGTAAGATGTAGGCGACGGAGTGCCCGACACTTCTGGGACCGGTAAGCCCCGTTCAGTGGAGGAGAACTATATGCCAAAAGAAGGGCAATGGAGACCTTCTTTTCTTAAGCCACTAGAAGCTCTAAATGTGAACAGCAGATGTATCTCCTTCCTACCGCACCTGGGAAGTACAAAACACAGAACGAAGGCCCAGGGGGAATGCTCTGTGCTCCTTGTGGAGAATAGAGCTTGAAAACTGACCTGAAAACGTTCAGCGTTTTCGGATGCCACTAGAAGGTGTCGATGTGAACAACAGAAGTATCTACCTTCTACAACACCGGGAAGCCCCAAAGACCGCAGGAAGGCAAAGGGAGAGTGCTTTGTGGTCCCTTTGGAAAACAGGGTTTGAAGGGATTCCCTAAGGATTGTTAGAGAATAGGTAAACCACATGGGACGACTAGCATCGAGCTCAAGCTCTCTGTTTCTCGTCACACAGAGAGGCAGGCCGCAGGTCCAAGGCAGCGTGTGTCAAAGCGGTGCTTTAAATGCAGGAAGCTTTTACGGTGTCTTAGGCCATGTGTCTCTGCACTAGGATGCAACATGTAAACGACGGACTGCCTGACACTACTGGGAGCTGTAAGCCACTTTCAGTTGAGGACAACTATATGCCAATAGAAGGGCAATGGAGGCCTTCTTTCCTTAAGCCACTAGAACGTGTAAATGTGAACAGCAGATGTATCTCCCTTATACCGCACCTGGCAAGTACAAAACTCAAAGGGAAAGTGCAGGGAGAATGCTCTGTGTTCCCTTTGGAAAAGAGCTTGAAGGGAAACGTTTTTTCCTCACTGGAATTTTACAGCTTTGCAGGCTCAATTGTGGCAGGGAAACACTGTTGTTCCATATCTTCTCTTCTTAACACAATCCATTTCTCGTCCCAGAAAGAGGCAGGCCCCAGATCCAAGGCAGCCTCTTTCAAAGCGGTGCTTAAACTCCAGCAAGCGTTTATGGTGTCATAGGCCACTAGGCTGTGCACTAGATTCTAAAATGTAGGCGAAGGACTGCCCGTCAGTTCTGGGACCTGTAAGCTACGTTCGGTTGAGGAGAACTATATGCCAGAAGAAGGGCAATGGAGGCCTTCTTTCCTTAAGCCACTAGAACGTTTAAATGTGAACTGCAGATGTATATCTCCCTTGTACGCACGTGGGAAGTACAAAACTCAAAGGGAAAGTGCAGGGAGAATGCTCAGTGTTCCCTTTGGAAAAGATAGCTTGAAGGGAAACTTTTTTTCTTCACTGGGATTTAGAGCGTTGCAGGCTCCATTGTGGCAGGGAAACACTGTTGTGCCATATCTTCTCTTCTTAACACAATCCATTTCTCGTCCCAGAAAGAGGCAGGCCCCACATCCAAGGCAGCCTGTTTCAAAGCGGTGCTTAAACTCCAGCATGCGTTTATGATGTCATAGGCCACTAGGCTGTGCACTAGATTCTAAGATGTAGGCGACGGAGTGCCCGACACTTCTGGGACCGGTAAGCCCCGTTCAGTGTAGGAGAACTATATGCCAAAAGAAGGGCAATGGAGACCTTCTTTTCTTAAGCCACTAGAAGCTCTAAATGTGAACAGCAGATGTATCTCCTTCCTACCGCACCTGGGAAGTACAAAACACAGAACGAAGGCACAGGGGGAATGCTCTGTGATCCTTGTGGAGAATAGGGCTTGAAAACTGACCTGAAAACGTTCAGCGTTTTCGGAAGCCACTAGAAGGTGTCGATGTGAACAACAGAAGTATCTACCTTGTACAGCACCGGGAAGCCCCAAAGACCGCAGGAAGGCAAAGGGAGAGTGCTTTGTGGTCCCTTTGGAAAACAGGGTTTGAAGGGATTCCCTAAGGATTGTTAGTGAATAGGTAAACCACATGGGACGACTAGCATCGAGCTCAAGCTCTCTGTTTCTCGTCACACAGAGAGGCAGGCCGCAGGTCCAAGGCAGCGTGTGTCAAAGCGGTGCTTTAAATGCAGGAAGCTTTTACGGTGTCTTAGGCCATGTGTCTCTGCACTAGGATGCAACATGTAAACGACGGACTGCCTGACACTACTGGGAGCTGTAAGCCACTTTCAGTTGAGGACAACTATATGCCAATAGAAGGGCAATGGAGGCCTTCTTTCCTTAAGCCAGTAGAACGTGTAAATGTGAACAGCAGATGTATCTCCCTTATACCGCACCTGGCAAGTACAAAACTCAAAGGGAAAGTGCAGGGAGAATGCTCTGTGTTCCCTTTGGAAAAGAGCTTGAAGGGAAACGTTTTTTCCTCACTGGAATTTTACAGCTTTGCAGGCTCAATTGTGGCAGGGAAACACTGTTGTTCCATATCTTCTCTTCTTAACACAATCCATTTCTCGTCCCAGAAAGAGGCAGGCCCCAGATCCAAGGCAGCCTCTTTCAAAGCGGTGCTTAAACTCCAGCAAGCGTTTATGGTGTCATAGGCCACTAGGCTGTGCACTAGATTCTAAAATGTAGGCGAAGGACTGCCCGTCAGTTCTGGGACCTGTAAGCTACGTTCGGTTGAGGAGAACTATATGCCAGAAGAAGGGCAATGGAGGCCTTCTTTCCTTAAGCCACTAGAACGTTTAAATGTGAACTGCAGATGTATATCTCCCTTGTACGCACGTGGGAAGTACAAAACTCAAAGGGAAAGTGCAGGGAGAATGCTCAGTGTTCCCTTTGGAAAAGATAGCTTGAAGGGAAACTTTTTTTCTTCACTGGGATTTAGAGCGTTGCAGGCTCCATTGTGGCAGGGAAACACTGTTGTGCCATATCTTCTCTTCTTAACACAATCCATTTCTCGTCCCAGAAAGAGGCAGGCCCCACATCCAAGGCAGCCTGTTTCAAAGCGGTGCTTAAACTCCAGCATGCGTTTATGATGTCATAGGCCACTAGGCTGTGCACTAGATTCTAAGATGTAGGCGACGGAGTGCCCGACACCTCTGGGACCGGTAAGCCCCGTTCAGTGTAGGAGAACTATATGCCAAAAGAAGGGCAATGGAGGCCTTCTTTCCTTAAGCCACTAGAACGTGTATATGTGAACTGCAGATGTATATCTCCCTTGTACGCACGTGGGAAGTACAAAACTCAAAGGGAAAGTGCAGGGAGAATGCTCTGTGTTCCCTTTGGAAAAGAGAGCTTGAAGGGAACCTTTTTTTCCTCACTGGGAGTTACAGCGTTGCAGGCTCCATTATGGCAGGGAAACACTGTTGTGCCATATCTTCTCTTCTTAACACAATCCATTTCTCGTCCCAGAAATAGGCAGGCCCCAGGTCCAAGGCAGCCAGTGTCAAAGCGGTGCTTAAACTCCAGCAAGCGTTTATGATGTAATAGGCCACCAGGCTGTGCACTAGATTGTAAGATGTAGGCGACGGAGTGCCCGACACTTCTGGGACCGGTAAGCCCCGTTCAGTGGAGGAGAACTATATGCCAAAAGAAGGGCAATGGAGACCTTCTTTTCTTAAGCCACTAGAAGCTCTAAATGTGAACAGCAGATGTATCTCCTTCCTACCGCACCTGGGAAGTACAAAACACAGAACGAAGGCCCAGGGGGAATGCTCTGTGCTCCTTGTGGAGAATAGAGCTTGAAAACTGACCTGAAAACGTTCAGCGTTTTCGGATGCCACTAGAAGGTGTCGATGTGAACAACAGAAGTATCTACCTTCTACAACACCGGGAAGCCCCAAAGACCGCAGGAAGGCAAAGGGAGAGTGCTTTGTGGTCCCTTTGGAAAACAGGGTTTGAAGGGATTCCCTAAGGATTGTTAGAGAATAGGTAAACCACATGGGACGACTAGCATCGAGCTCAAGCTCTCTGTTTCTCGTCACACAGAGAGGCAGGCCGCAGGTCCAAGGCAGCGTGTGTCAAAGCGGTGCTTTAAATGCAGGA
This sequence comes from Mesoplodon mirus, assembly GCF_964341445.2. NCBI lineage: Eukaryota > Metazoa > Chordata > Mammalia > Artiodactyla > Ziphiidae > Mesoplodon > Mesoplodon mirus. The sequence continues at coordinate 434,851 of NW_028295484.1, forward strand.
AGCTTTTACGGTGTCTTAGGCCATGTGTCTCTGCACTAGGATGCAACATGTAAACGACGGACTGCCTGACACTACTGGGAGCTGTAAGCCACTTTCAGTTGAGGACAACTATATGCCAATAGAAGGGCAATGGAGGCCTTCTTTCCTTAAGCCACTAGAACGTGTAAATGTGAACAGCAGATGTATCTCCCTTATACCGCACCTGGCAAGTACAAAACTCAAAGGGAAAGTGCAGGGAGAATGCTCTGTGTTCCCTTTGGAAAAGAGCTTGAAGGGAAACGTTTTTTCCTCACTGGAATTTTACAGCTTTGCAGGCTCAATTGTGGCAGGGAAACACTGTTGTTCCATATCTTCTCTTCTTAACACAATCCATTTCTCGTCCCAGAAAGAGGCAGGCCCCAGATCCAAGGCAGCCTCTTTCAAAGCGGTGCTTAAACTCCAGCAAGCGTTTATGGTGTCATAGGCCACTAGGCTGTGCACTAGATTCTAAAATGTAGGCGAAGGACTGCCCGTCAGTTCTGGGACCTGTAAGCTACGTTCGGTTGAGGAGAACTATATGCCAGAAGAAGGGCAATGGAGGCCTTCTTTCCTTAAGCCACTAGAACGTTTAAATGTGAACTGCAGATGTATATCTCCCTTGTACGCACGTGGGAAGTACAAAACTCAAAGGGAAAGTGCAGGGAGAATGCTCAGTGTTCCCTTTGGAAAAGATAGCTTGAAGGGAAACTTTTTTTCTTCACTGGGATTTAGAGCGTTGCAGGCTCCATTGTGGCAGGGAAACACTGTTGTGCCATATCTTCTCTTCTTAACACAATCCATTTCTCGTCCCAGAAAGAGGCAGGCCCCACATCCAAGGCAGCCTGTTTCAAAGCGGTGCTTAAACTCCAGCATGCGTTTATGATGTCATAGGCCACTAGGCTGTGCACTAGATTCTAAGATGTAGGCGACGGAGTGCCCGACACTTCTGGGACCGGTAAGCCCCGTTCAGTGTAGGAGAACTATATGCCAAAAGAAGGGCAATGGAGACCTTCTTTTCTTAAGCCACTAGAAGCTCTAAATGTGAACAGCAGATGTATCTCCTTCCTACCGCACCTGGGAAGTACAAAACACAGAACGAAGGCACAGGGGGAATGCTCTGTGATCCTTGTGGAGAATAGGGCTTGAAAACTGACCTGAAAACGTTCAGCGTTTTCGGAAGCCACTAGAAGGTGTCGATGTGAACAACAGAAGTATCTACCTTGTACAGCACCGGGAAGCCCCAAAGACCGCAGGAAGGCAAAGGGAGAGTGCTTTGTGGTCCCTTTGGAAAACAGGGTTTGAAGGGATTCCCTAAGGATTGTTAGTGAATAGGTAAACCACATGGGACGACTAGCATCGAGCTCAAGCTCTCTGTTTCTCGTCACACAGAGAGGCAGGCCGCAGGTCCAAGGCAGCGTGTGTCAAAGCGGTGCTTTAAATGCAGGAAGCTTTTACGGTGTCTTAGGCCATGTGTCTCTGCACTAGGATGCAACATGTAAACGACGGACTGCCTGACACTACTGGGAGCTGTAAGCCACTTTCAGTTGAGGACAACTATATGCCAATAGAAGGGCAATGGAGGCCTTCTTTCCTTAAGCCAGTAGAACGTGTAAATGTGAACAGCAGATGTATCTCCCTTATACCGCACCTGGCAAGTACAAAACTCAAAGGGAAAGTGCAGGGAGAATGCTCTGTGTTCCCTTTGGAAAAGAGCTTGAAGGGAAACGTTTTTTCCTCACTGGAATTTTACAGCTTTGCAGGCTCAATTGTGGCAGGGAAACACTGTTGTTCCATATCTTCTCTTCTTAACACAATCCATTTCTCGTCCCAGAAAGAGGCAGGCCCCAGATCCAAGGCAGCCTCTTTCAAAGCGGTGCTTAAACTCCAGCAAGCGTTTATGGTGTCATAGGCCACTAGGCTGTGCACTAGATTCTAAAATGTAGGCGAAGGACTGCCCGTCAGTTCTGGGACCTGTAAGCTACGTTCGGTTGAGGAGAACTATATGCCAGAAGAAGGGCAATGGAGGCCTTCTTTCCTTAAGCCACTAGAACGTTTAAATGTGAACTGCAGATGTATATCTCCCTTGTACGCACGTGGGAAGTACAAAACTCAAAGGGAAAGTGCAGGGAGAATGCTCAGTGTTCCCTTTGGAAAAGATAGCTTGAAGGGAAACTTTTTTTCTTCACTGGGATTTAGAGCGTTGCAGGCTCCATTGTGGCAGGGAAACACTGTTGTGCCATATCTTCTCTTCTTAACACAATCCATTTCTCGTCCCAGAAAGAGGCAGGCCCCACATCCAAGGCAGCCTGTTTCAAAGCGGTGCTTAAACTCCAGCATGCGTTTATGATGTCATAGGCCACTAGGCTGTGCACTAGATTCTAAGATGTAGGCGACGGAGTGCCCGACACCTCTGGGACCGGTAAGCCCCGTTCAGTGTAGGAGAACTATATGCCAAAAGAAGGGCAATGGAGGCCTTCTTTCCTTAAGCCACTAGAACGTGTATATGTGAACTGCAGATGTATATCTCCCTTGTACGCACGTGGGAAGTACAAAACTCAAAGGGAAAGTGCAGGGAGAATGCTCTGTGTTCCCTTTGGAAAAGAGAGCTTGAAGGGAACCTTTTTTTCCTCACTGGGAGTTACAGCGTTGCAGGCTCCATTATGGCAGGGAAACACTGTTGTGCCATATCTTCTCTTCTTAACACAATCCATTTCTCGTCCCAGAAATAGGCAGGCCCCAGGTCCAAGGCAGCCAGTGTCAAAGCGGTGCTTAAACTCCAGCAAGCGTTTATGATGTAATAGGCCACCAGGCTGTGCACTAGATTGTAAGATGTAGGCGACGGAGTGCCCGACACTTCTGGGACCGGTAAGCCCCGTTCAGTGGAGGAGAACTATATGCCAAAAGAAGGGCAATGGAGACCTTCTTTTCTTAAGCCACTAGAAGCTCTAAATGTGAACAGCAGATGTATCTCCTTCCTACCGCACCTGGGAAGTACAAAACACAGAACGAAGGCCCAGGGGGAATGCTCTGTGCTCCTTGTGGAGAATAGAGCTTGAAAACTTACCTGAAAACGTTCAGCGTTTTCGGATGCCACTAGAAGGTGTCGATGTGAACAACAGAAGTATCTACCTTCTACAACACCGGGAAGCCCCAAAGACCGCAGGAAGGCAAAGGGAGAGTGCTTTGTGGTCCCTTTGGAAAACAGGGTTTGAAGGGATTCCCTAAGGATTGTTAGAGAATAGGTAAACCACATGGGACGACTAGCATCGAGCTCAAGCTCTCTGTTTCTCGTCACACAGAGAGGCAGGCCGCAGGTCCAAGGCAGCGTGTGTCAAAGCGGTGCTTTAAATGCAGGAAGCTTTTACGGTGTCTTAGGCCATGTGTCTCTGCACTAGGATGCAACATGTAAACGACGGACTGCCTGACACTACTGGGAGCTGTAAGCCACTTTCAGTTGAGGACAACTATATGCCAATAGAAGGGCAATGGAGGCCTTCTTTCCTTAAGCCACTAGAACGTGTAAATGTGAGCAGCAGATGTATCTCCCTTCTACCGCACCTGGCAAGTACAAAACTCAAAGGGAAAGTGCAGGGAGAATGCTCTGTGTTCCCTTTGGAAAAGAGCTTGAAGGGAAACGTTTTTTTCCTCACTGGAATTTTACAGCTTTGCAGGCTCAATTGTGGCAGGGAAACACTGTTGTTCCATATCTTCTCTTCTAAACACAATCCATGTCTCGTCCCAGAAAGAGGCAGGCCCCAGATCCAAGGCAGCCTGTTTCAAAGCGGTGCTTAAACTCCAGCAAGCGTTTATGGTGTCATAGGCCACTAGGCTGTGCACTAGATTCTAAGATGTAGGCGAAGGACTGCCCGTCAGTTCTGGGACATGTAAGCTACGTTCGGTTGAGGAGAACAATATGCCAGAAGAAGGGCAATGGAGGCCTTCTTTCCTTAAGCCACTAGAACGTGTATATGTGAACTGCAGATGTATATCTCCCTTGTACGCACGTGGGAAGTACAAAACTCAAAGGGAAAGTGCAGGGAGAATGCTCTGTGTTCCCTTTGGAAAAGAGCTTGAAGGGAACCTTTTTTTCCTCACTGGGATTTAGAGCGTTGCAGGCTCAATTGTGGCAGGGAAACACTGTTGTGCCATATCTTCTCTTCTTAACACAATCCATTTCTCGTCCCAGAAATAGGCAGGCCCCAGGTCCAAGGCAGCCAGTGTCAAAGCGGTGCTTAAACTCCAGCAAGCGTTTATGATGTAATAGGCCACCAGGCTGTGCACTAGATTGTAAGATGTAGGCGACGGAGTCCCCGACACTTCTGGGACCGGTAAGCCCCGTTCAGTGGAGGAGAACTATATGCCAAAAGAAGGGCAATGGAGACCTTCTTTTCTTAAGCCACTAGAAGCTCTAAATGTGAACAGCAGATATATCTCCTTCCTACCGCACCTGGGAAGTACAAAGCACAGAACGAAGGCCCAGGGGGAATGCTCTGTGCTCCTTGTGGAGAAAAGAGCTTGAAAACTGACCTGAAAACGTTCAGGGTTTTCGGAAGCCACTAGAAGGTGTCAATGTGAGCAACAGAAGTATCTACCTTCTACAACACCGGGAAGCCCCAAAGACCGCAGGAAGGCAAAGGGAGAGTGCTTTGTGGTCCCTTTGGAAAACAGGGTTTGAAGGGATTCCCTAAGGATTGTTAGTGAATAGGTAAACCACATGGGACGACTAGCATCGAGCTCAAGCTCTCTGTTTCTCGTCACACAGAGAGGCAGGCCGCAGGTCCAAGGCAGCGTGTGTCAAAGCGGTGCTTTAAATGCAGGAAGCTTTTACGGTGTCTTAGGCCATGTGTCTCTGCACTAGGATGCAACATGTAAACGACGGACTGCCTGACACTACTGGGAGCTGTAAGCCACTTTCAGTTGAGGACAACTATATGCCAATAGAAGGGCAATGGAGGCCTTCTTTCCTTAAGCCAGTAGAACGTGTAAATGTGAACAGCAGATGTATCTCCCTTATACCGCACCTGGCAAGTACAAAACTCAAAGGGAAAGTGCAGGGAGAATGCTCTGTGTTCCCTTTGGAAAAGAGCTTGAAGGGAAACGTTTTTTCCTCACTGGAAGTTTACAGCTTTGCAGGCTCAATTGTGGCAGGGAAACACTGTTGTTCCATATCTTCTCTTCTAAACACAATCCATTTCTCGTCCCAGAAAGAGGCAGGCCCCAGATCCAAGGCAGCCTCTTTCAAAGCGGTGCTTAAACTCCAGCAAGCGTTTATGGTGTCATAGGCCACTAGGCTGTGCACTAGATTCTAAAATGTAGGCGAAGGACTGCCCGTCAGTTCTGGGACCTGTAAGCTACGTTCGGTTGAGGAGAACTATATGCCAGAAGAAGGGCAATGGAGGCCTTCTTTCCTTAAGCCACTAGAACGTTTAAATGTGAACTGCAGATGTATATCTCCCTTGTACGCACGTGGGAAGTACAAAACTCAAAGGGAAAGTGCAGGGAGAATGCTCAGTGTTCCCTTTGGAAAAGATAGCTTGAAGGGAAACTTTTTTTCTTCACTGGGATTTAGAGCGTTGCAGGCTCCATTGTGGCAGGGAAACACTGTTGTGCCATATCTTCTCTTCTTAACACAATCCATTTCTCGTCCCAGAAAGAGGCAGGCCCCACATCCAAGGCAGCCTGTTTCAAAGCGGTGCTTAAACTCCAGCATGCGTTTATGATGTCATAGGCCACTAGGCTGTGCACTAGATTCTAAGATGTAGGCGACGGAGTGCCCGACACTTCTGGGACCGGTAAGCCCCGTTCAGTGTAGGAGAACTATATGCCAAAAGAAGGGCAATGGAGACCTTCTTTTCTTAAGCCACTAGAAGCTCTAAATGTGAACAGCAGATGTATCTCCTTCCTACCGCACCTGGGAAGTACAAAACACAGAACGAAGGCACAGGGGGAATGCTCTGTGATCCTTGTGGAGAATAGGGCTTGAAAACTGACCTGAAAACGTTCAGCGTTTTCGGAAGCCCCTAGAAGGTGTCGATGTGAACAACAGAATTATCTACCTTGTACAGCACCGGGAAGCCCCAAAGACCGCAGGAAGGCAAAGGGAGAGTGCTTTGTGGTCCCTTTGGAAAACAGGGTTTGAAGGGATTCACTAAGGATTGTTAGTGAATAGGTAAAACACATGGGACGACTAGCATCGAGCTCAAGCTCTCTGTTTCTCGTCACACAGAGAGGCAGGCCGCAGGTCCAAGGCAGCGTGTGTCAAAGCGGTGCTTTAAATGCAGGAAGCTTTTACGGTGTCTTAGGCCATGTGTCTCTGCACTAGGATGCAACATGTAAACGACGGACTGCCTGACACTACTGGGAGCTGTAAGCCACTTTCAGTTGAGGACAACTATATGCCAATAGAAGGGCAATGGAGGCCTTCTTTCCTTAAGCCACTAGAAGGTGTAAATGTGAACAGCAGATGTATCTCCCTTCTACCGCACCTGGCAAGTACAAAACTCAAAGGGAAAGTGCAGGGAGAATGCTCTGTGTTCCCTTTGGAAAAGAGCTTGAAGGGAAACGTTTTTTTCCTCACTGGAATTTTACAGCTTTGCAGGCTCAATTGTGGCAGGGAAACACTGTTGTTCCATATCTTCTCTTCTTAACACAATCCATTTCTCCCCCCAGAAAGAGGCAGGCCCCAGGTACAAGGCAGCCTGTTTCAAAGCGGTGCTTAAACTCCAGCAAGCGTTTATGGTGTCATAGGCCACTAGGCTGTGCACTAGATTCTAAGATGTAGGCGAAGGACTGCCCGTCAGTTCTGGGAACTGTAAGCTACGTTCGGTTGAGGAGAACAATATGCCAGAAGAAGGGCAATGGAGGCCTTCTTTCCTTAAGCCACTAGAACGTGTATATGTGAACTGCAGATGTATATCTCCCTTGTACGCACGTGGGAAGTACAAAACTCAAAGGGAAAGTGCAGGGAGAATGCTCTGTGTTCCCTTTGGAAAAGAGAGCTTGAAGGGAACCTTTTTTTCCTCACTGGGAGTTACAGCGTTGCAGGCTCCATTATGGCAGGGAAACACTGTTGTGCCATATCTTCTCTTCTTAACACAATCCATTTCTCGTCCCAGAAATAGGCAGGCCCCAGGTCCAAGGCAGCCAGTGTCAAAGCGGTGCTTAAACTCCAGCAAGCGTTTATGATGTAATAGGCCACCAGGCTGTGCACTAGATTGTAAGATGTAGGCGACGGAGTGCCCGACACTTCTGGGACCGGTAAGCCCCGTTCAGTGGAGGAGAACTATATGCCAAAAGAAGGGCAATGGAGACCTTCTTTTCTTAAGCCACTAGAAGCTCTAAATGTGAACAGCAGATGTATCTCCTTCCTACCGCACCTGGGAAGTACAAAACACAGAACGAAGGCCCAGGGGGAATGCTCTGTGCTCCTTGTGGAGAATAGAGCTTGAAAACTGACCTGAAAACGTTCAGCGTTTTCGGATGCCACTAGAAGGTGTCGATGTGAACAACAGAAGTATCTACCTTCTACAACACCGGGAAGCCCCAAAGACCGCAGGAAGGCAAAGGGAGAGTGCTTTGTGGTCCCTTTGGAAAACAGGGTTTGAAGGGATTCCCTAAGGATTGTTAGAGAATAGGTAAACCACATTGGACGACTAGCATCGAGCTCAAGCTCTCTGTTTCTCGTCACACAGAGAGGCAGGCCGCAGGTCCAAGGCAGCGTGTGTCAAAGCGGTGCTTTAAATGCAGGAAGCTTTTACGGTGTCTTAGGCCATGTGTCTCTGCACTAGGATGCAACATGTAAACGACGGACTGCCTGACACTACTGGGAGCTGTAAGCCACTTTCAGTTGAGGACAACTATATGCCAATAGAAGGGCAATGGAGGCCTTCTTTCCTTAAGCCACTAGAAGGTGTAAATGTGAACAGCAGATGTATCTCCCTTCTACCGCACCTGGCAAGTACAAAACTCAAAGGGAAAGTGCAGGGAGAATGCTCTGTGTTCCCTTTGGAAAAGAGCTTGAAGGGAAACGTTTTTTTCCTCACTGGAATTTTACAGCTTTGCAGGCTCAATTGTGGCAGGGAAACACTGTTGTTCCATATCTTCTCTTCTTAACACAATCCATTTCTCCCCCCAGAAAGAGGCAGGCCCCAGGTACAAGGCAGCCTGTTTCAAAGCGGTGCTTAAACTCCAGCAAGCGTTTATGGTGTCATAGGCCACTAGGCTGTGCACTAGATTCTAAGATGTAGGCGAAGGACTGCCCGTCAGTTCTGGGAACTGTAAGCTACGTTCGGTTGAGGAGAACAATATGCCAGAAGAAGGGCAATGGAGGCCTTCTTTCCTTAAGCCACTAGAACGTGTATATGTGAACTGCAGATGTATATCTCCCTTGTACGCACGTGGGAAGTACAAAACTCAAAGGGAAAGTGCAGGGAGAATGCTCTGTGTTCCCTTTGGAAAAGAGAGCTTGAAGGGAACCTTTTTTTCCTCACTGGGAGTTACAGCGTTGCAGGCTCCATTATGGCAGGGAAACACTGTTGTGCCATATCTTCTCTTCTTAACACAATCCATTTCTCGTCCCAGAAATAGGCAGGCCCCAGGTCCAAGGCAGCCAGTGTCAAAGCGGTGCTTAAACTCCAGCAAGCGTTTATGATGTAATAGGCCACCAGGCTGTGCACTAGATTGTAAGATGTAGGCGACGGAGTGCCCGACACTTCTGGGACCGGTAAGCCCCGTTCAGTGGAGGAGAACTATATGCCAAAAGAAGGGCAATGGAGACCTTCTTTTCTTAAGCCACTAGAAGCTCTAAATGTGAACAGCAGATGTATCTCCTTCCTACCGCACCTGGGAAGTACAAAACACAGAACGAAGGCCCAGGGGGAATGCTCTGTGCTCCTTGTGGAGAATAGAGCTTGAAAACTGACCTGAAAACGTTCAGCGTTTTCGGATGCCACTAGAAGGTGTCGATGTGAACAACAGAAGTATCTACCTTCTACAACACCGGGAAGCCCCAAAGACCGCAGGAAGGCAAAGGGAGAGTGCTTTGTGGTCCCTTTGGAAAACAGGGTTTGAAGGGATTCCCTAAGGATTGTTAGAGAATAGGTAAACCACATGGGACGACTAGCATCGAGCTCAAGCTCTCTGTTTCTCGTCACACAGAGAGGCAGGCCGCAGGTCCAAGGCAGCGTGTGTCAAAGCGGTGCTTTAAATGCAGGAAGCTTTTACGGTGTCTTAGGCCATGTGTCTCTGCACTAGGATGCAACATGTAAACGACGGACTGCCTGACACTACTGGGAGCTGTAAGCCACTTTCAGTTGAGGACAACTATATGCCAATAGAAGGGCAATGGAGGCCTTCTTTCCTTAAGCCACTAGAACGTGTAAATGTGAACAGCAGATGTATCTCCCTTCTACCGCACCTGGCAAGTACAAAACTCAAAGGGAAAGTGCAGGGAGAATGCTCTGTGTTCCCTTTGGAAAAGAGCTTGAAGGGAAACGTTTTTTTCCTCACTGGAATTTTACAGCTTTGCAGGCTCAATTGTGGCAGGGAAACACTGTTGTTCCATATCTTCTCTTCTTAACACAATCCATTTCTCCCCCCAGAAAGAGGCAGGCCCCAGGTACAAGGCAGCCTGTTTCAAAGCGGTGCTTAAACTCCAGCAAGCGTTTATGGTGTCATAGGCCACTAGGCTGTGCACTAGATTCTAAGATGTAGGCGAAAGACTGCCCGTCAGTTCTGGGAACTGTAAGCTACGTTCGGTTGAGGAGAACAATATGCCAGAAGAAGGGCAATGGAGGCCTTCTTTCCTTAAGCCACTAGAACGTGTATATGTGAACTGCAGATGTATATCTCCCTTGTACGCACGTGGGAAGTACAAAACTCAAAGGGAAAGTGCAGGGAGAATGCTCTGTGTTCCCTTTGGAAAAGAGAGCTTGAAGGGAACCTTTTTTTCCTCACTGGGAGTTACAGCGTTGCAGGCTCCATTATGGCAGGGAAACACTGTTGTGCCATATCTTCTCTTCTTAACACAATCCATTTCTCGTCCCAGAAATAGGCAGGCCCCAGGTCCAAGGCAGCCAGTGTCAAAGCGGTGCTTAAACTCCAGCAAGCGTTTATGATGTAATAGGCCACCAGGCTGTGCACTAGATTGTAAGATGTAGGCGACGGAGTGCCCGACACTTCTGGGACCGGTAAGCCCCGTTCAGTGGAGGAGAACTATATGCCAAAAGAAGGGCAATGGAGACCTTCTTTTCTTAAGCCACTAGAAGCTCTAAATGTGAACAGCAGATGTATCTCCTTCCTACCGCACCTGGGAAGTACAAAACACAGAACGAAGGCCCAGGGGGAATGCTCTGTGCTCCTTGTGGAGAATAGAGCTTGAAAACTTACCTGAAAACGTTCAGCGTTTTCGGATGCCACTAGAAGGTGTCGATGTGAACAACAGAAGTATCTACCTTCTACAACACCGGGAAGCCCCAAAGACCGCAGGAAGGCAAAGGGAGAGTGCTTTGTGGTCCCTTTGGAAAACAGGGTTTGAAGGGATTCCCTAAGGATTGTTAGAGAATAGGTAAACCACATGGGACGACTAGCATCGAGCTCAAGCTCTCTGTTTCTCGTCACACAGAGAGGCAGGCCGCAGGTCCAAAGCAGCGTGTGTCAAAGCGGTGCTTTAAATGCAGGAAGCTTTTACGGTGTCTTAGGCCATGTGTCTCTGCACTAGGATGCAACATGTAAACGACGGACTGCCTGACACTACTGGGAGCTGTAAGCCACTTTCAGTTGAGGACAACTATATGCCAATAGAAGGGCAATGGAGGCCTTCTTTCCTTAAGCCACTAGAACGTGTAAATGTGAGCAGCAGATGTATCTCCCTTCTACCGCACCTGGCAAGTACAAAACTCAAAGGGAAAGTGCAGGGAGAATGCTCTGTGTTCCCTTTGGAAAAGAGCTTGAAGGGAAACGTTTTTTTCCTCACTGGAATTTTACAGCTTTGCAGGCTCAATTGTGGCAGGGAAACACTGTTGTTCCATATCTTCTCTTCTAAACACAATCCATGTCTCGTCCCAGAAAGAGGCAGGCCCCAGATCCAAGGCAGCCTGTTTCAAAGCGGTGCTTAAACTCCAGCAAGCGTTTATGGTGTCATAGGCCACTAGGCTGTGCACTAGATTCTAAGATGTAGGCGAAGGACTGCCCGTCAGTTCTGGGACATGTAAGCTACGTTCGGTTGAGGAGAACAATATGCCAGAAGAAGGGCAATGGAGGCCTTCTTTCCTTAAGCCACTAGAACGTGTATATGTGAACTGCAGATGTATATCTCCCTTGTACGCACGTGGGAAGTACAAAACTCAAAGGGAAAGTGCAGGGAGAATGCTCTGTGTTCCCTTTGGAAAAGAGCTTGAAGGGAACCTTTTTTTCCTCACTGGGATTTAGAGCGTTGCAGGCTCAATTGTGGCAGGGAAACACTGTTGTGCCATATCTTCTCTTCTTAACACAATCCATTTCTCGTCCCAGAAATAGGCAGGCCCCAGGTCCAAGGCAGCCAGTGTCAAAGCGGTGCTTAAACTCCAGCAAGCGTTTATGATGTAATAGGCCACCAGGCTGTGCACTAGATTGTAAGATGTAGGCGACGGAGTCCCCGACACTTCTGGGACCGGTAAGCCCCGTTCAGTGGAGGAGAACTATATGCCAAAAGAAGGGCAATGGAGACCTTCTTTTCTTAAGCCACTAGAAGCTCTAAATGTGAACAGCAGATATATCTCCTTCCTACCGCACCTGGGAAGTACAAAGCACAGAACGAAGGCCCAGGGGGAATGCTCTGTGCTCCTTGTGGAGAAAAGAGCTTGAAAACTGACCTGAAAACGTTCAGGGTTTTCGGAAGCCACTAGAAGGTGTCAATGTGAGCAACAGAAGTATCTACCTTCTACAACACCGGGAAGCCCCAAAGACCGCAGGAAGGCAAAGGGAGAGTGCTTTGTGGTCCCTTTGGAAAACAGGGTTTGAAGGGATTCCCTAAGGATTGTTAGTGAATAGGTAAACCACATGGGACGACTAGCATCGAGCTCAAGCTCTCTGTTTCTCGTCACACAGAGAGGCAGGCCGCAGGTCCAAGGCAGCGTGTGTCAAAGCGGTGCTTTAAATGCAGGAAGCTTTTACGGTGTCTTAGGCCATGTGTCTCTGCACTAGGATGCAACATGTAAACGACGGACTGCCTGACACTACTGGGAGCTGTAAGCCACTTTCAGTTGAGGACAACTATATGCCAATAGAAGGGCAATGGAGGCCTTCTTTCCTTAAGCCAGTAGAACGTGTAAATGTGAACAGCAGATGTATCTCCCTTATACCGCACCTGGCAAGTACAAAACTCAAAGGGAAAGTGCAGGGAGAATGCTCTGTGTTCCCTTTGGAAAAGAGCTTGAAGGGAAACGTTTTTTCCTCACTGGAAGTTTACAGCTTTGCAGGCTCAATTGTGGCAGGGAAACACTGTTGTTCCATATCTTCTCTTCTAAACACAATCCATTTCTCGTCCCAGAAAGAGGCAGGCCCCAGATCCAAGGCAGCCTCTTTCAAAGCGGTGCTTAAACTCCAGCAAGCGTTTATGGTGTCATAGGCCACTAGGCTGTGCACTAGATTCTAAAATGTAGGCGAAGGACTGCCCGTCAGTTCTGGGACCTGTAAGCTACGTTCGGTTGAGGAGAACTATATGCCAGAAGAAGGGCAATGGAGGCCTTCTTTCCTTAAGCCACTAGAACGTTTAAATGTGAACTGCAGATGTATATCTCCCTTGTACGCACGTGGGAAGTACAAAACTCAAAGGGAAAGTGCAGGGAGAATGCTCAGTGTTCCCTTTGGAAAAGATAGCTTGAAGGGAAACTTTTTTTCTTCACTGGGATTTAGAGCGTTGCAGGCTCCATTGTGGCAGGGAAACACTGTTGTGCCATATCTTCTCTTCTTAACACAATCCATTTCTCGTCCCAGAAAGAGGCAGGCCCCACATCCAAGGCAGCCTGTTTCAAAGCGGTGCTTAAACTCCAGCATGCGTTTATGATGTCATAGGCCACTAGGCTGTGCACTAGATTCTAAGATGTAGGCGACGGAGTGCCCGACACTTCTGGGACCGGTAAGCCCCGTTCAGTGTAGGAGAACTATATGCCAAAAGAAGGGCAATGGAGACCTTCTTTTCTTAAGCCACTAGAAGCTCTAAATGTGAACAGCAGATGTATCTCCTTCCTACCGCACCTGGGAAGTACAAAACACAGAACGAAGGCACAGGGGGAATGCTCTGTGATCCTTGTGGAGAATAGGGCTTGAAAACTGACCTGAAAACGTTCAGCGTTTTCGGAAGCCCCTAGAAGGTGTCGATGTGAACAACAGAATTATCTACCTTGTACAGCACCGGGAAGCCCCAAAGACCGCAGGAAGGCAAAGGGAGAGTGCTTTGTGGTCCCTTTGGAAAACAGGGTTTGAAGGGATTCACTAAGGATTGTTAGTGAATAGGTAAAACACATGGGACGACTAGCATCGAGCTCAAGCTCTCTGTTTCTCGTCACACAGAGAGGCAGGCCGCAGGTCCAAGGCAGCGTGTGTCAAAGCGGTGCTTTAAATGCAGGAAGCTTTTACGGTGTCTTAGGCCATGTGTCTCTGCACTAGGATGCAACATGTAAACGACGGACTGCCTGACACTACTGGGAGCTGTAAGCCACTTTCAGTTGAGGACAACTATATGCCAATAGAAGGGCAATGGAGGCCTTCTTTCCTTAAGCCACTAGAAGGTGTAAATGTGAACAGCAGATGTATCTCCCTTCTACCGCACCTGGCAAGTACAAAACTCAAAGGGAAAGTGCAGGGAGAATGCTCTGTGTTCCCTTTGGAAAAGAGCTTGAAGGGAAACGTTTTTTTCCTCACTGGAATTTTACAGCTTTGCAGGCTCAATTGTGGCAGGGAAACACTGTTGTTCCATATCTTCTCTTCTTAACACAATCCATTTCTCCCCCCAGAAAGAGGCAGGCCCCAGGTACAAGGCAGCCTGTTTCAAAGCGGTGCTTAAACTCCAGCAAGCGTTTATGGTGTCATAGGCCACTAGGCTGTGCACTAGATTCTAAGATGTAGGCGAAGGACTGCCCGTCAGTTCTGGGAACTGTAAGCTACGTTCGGTTGAGGAGAACAATATGCCAGAAGAAGGGCAATGGAGGCCTTCTTTCCTTAAGCCACTAGAACGTGTATATGTGAACTGCAGATGTATATCTCCCTTGTACGCACGTGGGAAGTACAAAACTCAAAGGGAAAGTGCAGGGAGAATGCTCTGTGTTCCCTTTGGAAAAGAGAGCTTGAAGGGAACCTTTTTTTCCTCACTGGGAGTTACAGCGTTGCAGGCTCCATTATGGCAGGGAAACACTGTTGTGCCATATCTTCTCTTCTTAACACAATCCATTTCTCGTCCCAGAAATAGGCAGGCCCCAGGTCCAAGGCAGCCAGTGTCAAAGCGGTGCTTAAACTCCAGCAAGCGTTTATGATGTAATAGGCCACCAGGCTGTGCACTAGATTGTAAGATGTAGGCGACGGAGTGCCCGACACTTCTGGGACCGGTAAGCCCCGTTCAGTGGAGGAGAACTATATGCCAAAAGAAGGGCAATGGAGACCTTCTTTTCTTAAGCCACTAGAAGCTCTAAATGTGAACAGCAGATGTATCTCCTTCCTACCGCACCTGGGAAGTACAAAACACAGAACGAAGGCCCAGGGGGAATGCTCTGTGCTCCTTGTGGAGAATAGAGCTTGAAAACTGACCTGAAAACGTTCAGCGTTTTCGGATGCCACTAGAAGGTGTCGATGTGAACAACAGAAGTATCTACCTTCTACAACACCGGGAAGCCCCAAAGACCGCAGGAAGGCAAAGGGAGAGTGCTTTGTGGTCCCTTTGGAAAACAGGGTTTGAAGGGATTCCCTAAGGATTGTTAGAGAATAGGTAAACCACATTGGACGACTAGCATCGAGCTCAAGCTCTCTGTTTCTCGTCACACAGAGAGGCAGGCCGCAGGTCCAAGGCAGCGTGTGTCAAAGCGGTGCTTTAAATGCAGGAAGCTTTTACGGTGTCTTAGGCCATGTGTCTCTGCACTAGGATGCAACATGTAAACGACGGACTGCCTGACACTACTGGGAGCTGTAAGCCACTTTCAGTTGAGGACAACTATATGCCAATAGAAGGGCAATGGAGGCCTTCTTTCCTTAAGCCACTAGAAGGTGTAAATGTGAACAGCAGATGTATCTCCCTTCTACCGCACCTGGCAAGTACAAAACTCAAAGGGAAAGTGCAGGGAGAATGCTCTGTGTTCCCTTTGGAAAAGAGCTTGAAGGGAAACGTTTTTTTCCTCACTGGAATTTTACAGCTTTGCAGGCTCAATTGTGGCAGGGAAACACTGTTGTTCCATATCTTCTCTTCTTAACACAATCCATTTCTCCCCCCAGAAAGAGGCAGGCCCCAGGTACAAGGCAGCCTGTTTCAAAGCGGTGCTTAAACTCCAGCAAGCGTTTATGGTGTCATAGGCCACTAGGCTGTGCACTAGATTCTAAGATGTAGGCGAAGGACTGCCCGTCAGTTCTGGGAACTGTAAGCTACGTTCGGTTGAGGAGAACAATATGCCAGAAGAAGGGCAATGGAGGCCTTCTTTCCTTAAGCCACTAGAACGTGTATATGTGAACTGCAGATGTATATCTCCCTTGTACGCACGTGGGAAGTACAAAACTCAAAGGGAAAGTGCAGGGAGAATGCTCTGTGTTCCCTTTGGAAAAGAGAGCTTGAAGGGAACCTTTTTTTCCTCACTGGGAGTTACAGCGTTGCAGGCTCCATTATGGCAGGGAAACACTGTTGTGCCATATCTTCTCTTCTTAACACAATCCATTTCTCGTCCCAGAAATAGGCAGGCCCCAGGTCCAAGGCAGCCAGTGTCAAAGCGGTGCTTAAACTCCAGCAAGCGTTTATGATGTAATAGGCCACCAGGCTGTGCACTAGATTGTAAGATGTAGGCGACGGAGTGCCCGACACTTCTGGGACCGGTAAGCCCCGTTCAGTGGAGGAGAACTATATGCCAAAAGAAGGGCAATGGAGACCTTCTTTTCTTAAGCCACTAGAAGCTCTAAATGTGAACAGCAGATGTATCTCCTTCCTACCGCACCTGGGAAGTACAAAACACAGAACGAAGGCCCAGGGGGAATGCTCTGTGCTCCTTGTGGAGAATAGAGCTTGAAAACTGACCTGAAAACGTTCAGCGTTTTCGGATGCCACTAGAAGGTGTCGATGTGAACAACAGAAGTATCTACCTTCTACAACACCGGGAAGCCCCAAAGACCGCAGGAAGGCAAAGGGAGAGTGCTTTGTGGTCCCTTTGGAAAACAGGGTTTGAAGGGATTCCCTAAGGATTGTTAGAGAATAGGTAAACCACATGGGACGACTAGCATCGAGCTCAAGCTCTCTGTTTCTCGTCACACAGAGAGGCAGGCCGCAGGTCCAAGGCAGCGTGTGTCAAAGCGGTGCTTTAAATGCAGGAAGCTTTTACGGTGTCTTAGGCCATGTGTCTCTGCACTAGGATGCAACATGTAAACGACGGACTGCCTGACACTACTGGGAGCTGTAAGCCACTTTCAGTTGAGGACAACTATATGCCAATAGAAGGGCAATGGAGGCCTTCTTTCCTTAAGCCACTAGAACGTGTAAATGTGAACAGCAGATGTATCTCCCTTCTACCGCACCTGGCAAGTACAAAACTCAAAGGGAAAGTGCAGGGAGAATGCTCTGTGTTCCCTTTGGAAAAGAGCTTGAAGGGAAACGTTTTTTTCCTCACTGGAATTTTACAGCTTTGCAGGCTCAATTGTGGCAGGGAAACACTGTTGTTCCATATCTTCTCTTCTTAACACAATCCATTTCTCCCCCCAGAAAGAGGCAGGCCCCAGGTACAAGGCAGCCTGTTTCAAAGCGGTGCTTAAACTCCAGCAAGCGTTTATGGTGTCATAGGCCACTAGGCTGTGCACTAGATTCTAAGATGTAGGCGAAAGACTGCCCGTCAGTTCTGGGAACTGTAAGCTACGTTCGGTTGAGGAGAACAATATGCCAGAAGAAGGGCAATGGAGGCCTTCTTTCCTTAAGCCACTAGAACGTGTATATGTGAACTGCAGATGTATATCTCCCTTGTACGCACGTGGGAAGTACAAAACTCAAAGGGAAAGTGCAGGGAGAATGCTCTGTGTTCCCTTTGGAAAAGAGAGCTTGAAGGGAACCTTTTTTTCCTCACTGGGAGTTACAGCGTTGCAGGCTCCATTATGGCAGGGAAACACTGTTGTGCCATATCTTCTCTTCTTAACACAATCCATTTCTCGTCCCAGAAATAGGCAGGCCCCAGGTCCAAGGCAGCCAGTGTCAAAGCGGTGCTTAAACTCCAGCAAGCGTTTATGATGTAATAGGCCACCAGGCTGTGCACTAGATTGTAAGATGTAGGCGACGGAGTGCCCGACACTTCTGGGACCGGTAAGCCCCGTTCAGTGGAGGAGAACTATATGCCAAAAGAAGGGCAATGGAGACCTTCTTTTCTTAAGCCACTAGAAGCTCTAAATGTGAACAGCAGATGTATCTCCTTCCTACCGCACCTGGGAAGTACAAAACACAGAACGAAGGCCCAGGGGGAATGCTCTGTGCTCCTTGTGGAGAATAGAGCTTGAAAACTGACCTGAAAACGTTCAGCGTTTTCGGATGCCACTAGAAGGTGTCGATGTGAACAACAGAAGTATCTACCTTCTACAACACCGGGAAGCCCCAAAGACCGCAGGAAGGCAAAGGGAGAGTGCTTTGTGGTCCCTTTGGAAAACAGGGTTTGAAGGGATTCCCTAAGGATTGTTAGAGAATAGGTAAACCACATGGGACGACTAGCATCGAGCTCAAGCTCTCTGTTTCTCGTCACACAGAGAGGCAGGCCGCAGGTCCAAAGCAGCGTGTGTCAAAGCGGTGCTTTAAATGCAGGAAGCTTTTACGGTGTCTTAGGCCATGTGTCTCTGCACTAGGATGCAACATGTAAACGACGGACTGCCTGACACTACTGGGAGCTGTAAGCCACTTTCAGTTGAGGACAACTATATGCCAATAGAAGGGCAATGGAGGCCTTCTTTCCTTAAGCCACTAGAACGTGTAAATGTGAGCAGCAGATGTATCTCCCTTCTACCGCACCTGGCAAGTACAAAACTCAAAGGGAAAGTGCAGGGAGAATGCTCTGTGTTCCCTTTGGAAAAGAGCTTGAAGGGAAACGTTTTTTTCCTCACTGGAATTTTACAGCTTTGCAGGCTCAATTGTGGCAGGGAAACACTGTTGTTCCATATCTTCTCTTCTAAACACAATCCATGTCTCGTCCCAGAAAGAGGCAGGCCCCAGATCCAAGGCAGCCTGTTTCAAAGCGGTGCTTAAACTCCAGCAAGCGTTTATGGTGTCATAGGCCACTAGGCTGTGCACTAGATTCTAAGATGTAGGCGAAGGACTGCCCGTCAGTTCTGGGACATGTAAGCTACGTTCGGTTGAGGAGAACAATATGCCAGAAGAAGGGCAATGGAGGCCTTCTTTCCTTAAGCCACTAGAACGTGTAAATGTGAACTGCAGATGTATATCTCCCTTCTACCGCACCTGGGAAGTACAAAACTCAAAGGGAAAGTGCAGGGAGAATGCTCTGTGTTCCCTTTGGAAAAGAGCTTGAAGGGAACGTTTTTTTCCTCACTGGGATTTAGAGCGTTGCAGGCTCAATTGTGGCAGGGAAACACTGTTGTGCCATATCTTCTCTTCTTAACACAATCCATTTCTCGTCCCAGAAATAGGCAGGCCCCAGGTCCAAGGCAGCCAGTGTCAAAGCGGTGCTTAAACTCCAGCAAGCGTTTATGATGTAATAGGCCACCAGGCTGTGCACTAGATTGTAAGATGTAGGCGACGGAGTCCCCGACACTTCTGGGACCGGTAAGCCCCGTTCAGTGGAGGAGAACTATATGCCAAAAGAAGGGCAATGGAGACCTTCTTTTCTTAAGCCACTAGAAGCTCTAAATGTGAACAGCAGATATATCTCCTTCCTACCGCACCTGGGAAGTACAAAGCACAGAACGAAGGCCCAGGGGGAATGCTCTGTGCTCCTTGTGGAGAAAAGAGCTTGAAAACTGACCTGAAAACGTTCAGGGTTTTCGGAAGCCACTAGAAGGTGTCAATGTGAGCAACAGAAGTATCTACCTTCTACAACACCGGGAAGCCCCAAAGACCGCAGGAAGGCAAAGGGAGAGTGCTTTGTGGTCCCTTTGGAAAACAGGGTTTGAAGGGATTCCCTAAGAATTGTTAGTGAATAGGTAAACCACATGGGACGACTAGCATCGAGCTCAAGCTCTCTGTTTCTCGTCACACAGAGAGGCAGGCCGCAGGTCCAAGGCAGCGTGTGTCAAAGCGGTGCTTTAAATGCAGGAAGCTTTTACGGTGTCTTAGGCCATGTGTCTCTGCACTAGGATGCAACATGTAAACGACGGACTGCCTGACACTACTGGGAGCTGTAAGCCACTTTCAGTTGAGGACAACTATATGCCAATAGAAGGGCAATGGAGGCCTTCTTTCCTTAAGCCAGTAGAACGTGTAAATGTGAACAGCAGATGTATCTCCCTTATACCGCACCTGGCAAGTACAAAACTCAAAGGGAAAGTGCAGGGAGAATGCTCTGTGTTCCCTTTGGAAAAGAGCTTGAAGGGAAACGTTTTTTCCTCACTGGAAGTTTACAGCTTTGCAGGCTCAATTGTGGCAGGGAAACACTGTTGTTCCATATCTTCTCTTCTAAACACAATCCATTTCTCGTCCCAGAAAGAGGCAGGCCCCAGATCCAAGGCAGCCTCTTTCAAAGCGGTGCTTAAACTCCAGCAAGCGTTTATGGTGTCATAGGCCACTAGGCTGTGCACTAGATTCTAAAATGTAGGCGAAGGACTGCCCGTCAGTTCTGGGACCTGTAAGCTACGTTCGGTTGAGGAGAACTATATGCCAGAAGAAGGGCAATGGAGGCCTTCTTTCCTTAAGCCACTAGAACGTTTAAATGTGAACTGCAGATGTATATCTCCCTTGTACGCACGTGGGAAGTACAAAACTCAAAGGGAAAGTGCAGGGAGAATGCTCAGTGTTCCCTTTGGAAAAGATAGCTTGAAGGGAAACTTTTTTTCTTCACTGGGATTTAGAGCGTTGCAGGCTCCATTGTGGCAGGGAAACACTGTTGTGCCATATCTTCTCTTCTTAACACAATCCATTTCTCGTCCCAGAAAGAGGCAGGCCCCACATCCAAGGCAGCCTGTTTCAAAGCGGTGCTTAAACTCCAGCATGCGTTTATGATGTCATAGGCCACTAGGCTGTGCACTAGATTCTAAGATGTAGGCGACGGAGTGCCCGACACTTCTGGGACCGGTAAGCCCCGTTCAGTGTAGGAGAACTATATGCCAAAAGAAGGGCAATGGAGACCTTCTTTTCTTAAGCCACTAGAAGCTCTAAATGTGAACAGCAGATGTATCTCCTTCCTACCGCACCTGGGAAGTACAAAACACAGAACGAAGGCACAGGGGGAATGCTCTGTGATCCTTGTGGAGAATAGGGCTTGAAAACTGACCTGAAAACGTTCAGCGTTTTCGGAAGCCACTAGAAGGTGTCGATGTGAACAACAGAAGTATCTACCTTGTACAGCACCGGGAAGCCCCAAAGACCGCAGGAAGGCAAAGGGAGAGTGCTTTGTGGTCCCTTTGGAAAACAGGGTTTGAAGGGATTCCCTAAGGATTGTTAGTGAATAGGTAAACCACATGGGACGACTAGCATCGAGCTCAAGCTCTCTGTTTCTCGTCACACAGAGAGGCAGGCCGCAGGTCCAAGGCAGCGTGTGTCAAAGCGGTGCTTTAAATGCAGGAAGCTTTTACGGTGTCTTAGGCCATGTGTCTCTGCACTAGGATGCAACATGTAAACGACGGACTGCCTGACACTACTGGGAGCTGTAAGCCACTTTCAGTTGAGGACAACTATATGCCAATAGAAGGGCAATGGAGGCCTTCTTTCCTTAAGCCACTAGAACGTGTAAATGTGAACAGCAGATGTATCTCCCTTATACCGCACCTGGCAAGTACAAAACTCAAAGGGAAAGTGCAGGGAGAATGCTCTGTGTTCCCTTTGGAAAAGAGCTTGAAGGGAAACGTTTTTTCCTCACTGGAATTTTACAGCTTTGCAGGCTCAATTGTGGCAGGGAAACACTGTTGTTCCATATCTTCTCTTCTTAACACAATCCATTTCTCGTCCCAGAAAGAGGCAGGCCCCAGATCCAAGGCAGCCTCTTTCAAAGCGGTGCTTAAACTCCAGCAAGCGTTTATGGTGTCATAGGCCACTAGGCTGTGCACTAGATTCTAAAATGTAGGCGAAGGACTGCCCGTCAGTTCTGGGACCTGTAAGCTACGTTCGGTTGAGGAGAACTATATGCCAGAAGAAGGGCAATGGAGGCCTTCTTTCCTTAAGCCACTAGAACGTTTAAATGTGAACTGCAGATGTATATCTCCCTTGTACGCACGTGGGAAGTACAAAACTCAAAGGGAAAGTGCAGGGAGAATGCTCAGTGTTCCCTTTGGAAAAGATAGCTTGAAGGGAAACTTTTTTTCTTCACTGGGATTTAGAGCGTTGCAGGCTCCATTGTGGCAGGGTAACACTGTTGTGCCATATCTTCTCTTCTTAACACAATCCATTTCTCGTCCCAGAAAGAGGCAGGCCCCACATCCAAGGCAGCCTGTTTCAAAGCGGTGCTTAAACTCCAGCATGCGTTTATGATGTCATAGGCCACTAGGCTGTGCACTAGATTCTAAGATGTAGGCGACGGAGTGCCCGACACTTCTGGGACCGGTAAGCCCCGTTCAGTGGAGGAGAACTATATGCCAAAAGAAGGGCAATGGAGACCTTCTTTTCTTAAGCCACTAGAAGCTCTAAATGTGAACAGCAGATGTATCTCCTTCCTACCGCACCTGGGAAGTACAAAACACAGAACGAAGGCACAGGGGGAATGCTCTGTGATCCTTGTGGAGAATAGGGCTTGAAAACTGACCTGAAAACGTTCAGCGTTTTCGGAAGCCCCTAGAAGGTGTCGATGTGAACAACAGAATTATCTACCTTGTACAGCACCGGGAAGCCCCAAAGACCGCAGGAAGGCAAAGGGAGAGTGCTTTGTGGTCCCTTTGGAAAACAGGGTTTGAAGGGATTCACTAAGGATTGTTAGTGAATAGGTAAAACACATGGGACGACTAGCATCGAGCTCAAGCTCTCTGTTTCTCGTCACACAGAGAGGCAGGCCGCAGGTCCAAGGCAGCGTGTGTCAAAGCGGTGCTTTAAATGCAGGAAGCTTTTACGGTGTCTTAGGCCATGTGTCTCTGCACTAGGATGCAACATGTAAACGACGGACTGCCTGACACTACTGGGAGCTGTAAGCCACTTTCAGTTGAGGACAACTATATGCCAATAGAAGGGCAATGGAGGCCTTCTTTCCTTAAGCCACTAGAAGGTGTAAATGTGAACAGCAGATGTATCTCCCTTCTACCGCACCTGGCAAGTACAAAACTCAAAGGGAAAGTGCAGGGAGAATGCTCTGTGTTCCCTTTGGAAAAGAGCTTGAAGGGAAACGTTTTTTTCCTCACTGGAATTTTACAGCTTTGCAGGCTCAATTGTGGCAGGGAAACACTGTTGTTCCATATCTTCTCTTCTTAACACAATCCATTTCTCCCCCCAGAAAGAGGCAGGCCCCAGGTACAAGGCAGCCTGTTTCAAAGCGGTGCTTAAACTCCAGCAAGCGTTTATGGTGTCATAGGCCACTAGGCTGTGCACTAGATTCTAAGATGTAGGCGAAGGACTGCCCGTCAGTTCTGGGAACTGTAAGCTACGTTCGGTTGAGGAGAACAATATGCCAGAAGAAGGGCAATGGAGGCCTTCTTTCCTTAAGCCACTAGAACGTGTATATGTGAACTGCAGATGTATATCTCCCTTGTACGCACGTGGGAAGTACAAAACTCAAAGGGAAAGTGCAGGGAGAATGCTCTGTGTTCCCTTTGGAAAAGAGAGCTTGAAGGGAACCTTTTTTTCCTCACTGGGAGTTACAGCGTTGCAGGCTCCATTATGGCAGGGAAACACTGTTGTGCCATATCTTCTCTTCTTAACACAATCCATTTCTCGTCCCAGAAATAGGCAGGCCCCAGGTCCAAGGCAGCCAGTGTCAAAGCGGTGCTTAAACTCCAGCAAGCGTTTATGATGTAATAGGCCAGCAGGCTGTGCACTAGATTGTAAGATGTAGGCGACGGAGTGCCCGACACTTCTGGGACCGGTAAGCCCCGTTCAGTGGAGGAGAACTATATGCCAAAAGAAGGGCAATGGAGACCTTCTTTTCTTAAGCCACTAGAAGCTCTAAATGTGAACAGCAGATGTATCTCCTTCCTACCGCACCTGGGAAGTACAAAACACAGAACGAAGGCCCAGGGGGAATGCTCTGTGCTCCTTGTGGAGAATAGAGCTTGAAAACTGACCTGAAAACGTTCAGCGTTTTCGGATGCCACTAGAAGGTGTCGATGTGAACAACAGAAGTATCTACCTTCTACAACACCGGGAAGCCCCAAAGACCGCAGGAAGGCAAAGGGAGAGTGCTTTGTGGTCCCTTTGGAAAACAGGGTTTGAAGGGATTCCCTAAGGATTGTTAGAGAATAGGTAAACCACATGGGACGACTAGCATCGAGCTCAAGCTCTCTGTTTCTCGTCACACAGAGAGGCAGGCCGCAGGTCCAAGGCAGCGTGTGTCAAAGCGGTGCTTTAAATGCAGGAAGCTTTTACGGTGTCTTAGGCCATGTGTCTCTGCACTAGGATGCAACATGTAAACGACGGACTGCCTGACACTACTGGGAGCTGTAAGCCACTTTCAGTTGAGGACAACTATATGCCAATAGAAGGGCAATGGAGGCCTTCTTTCCTTAAGCCACTAGAAGGTGTAAATGTGAACAGCAGATGTATCTCCCTTCTACCGCACCTGGCAAGTACAAAACTCAAAGGGAAAGTGCAGGGAGAATGCTCTGTGTTCCCTTTGGAAAAGAGCTTGAAGGGAAACGTTTTTTTCCTCACTGGAATTTTACAGCTTTGCAGGCTCAATTGTGGCAGGGAAACACTGTTGTTCCATATCTTCTCTTCTTAACACAATCCATTTCTCCCCCCAGAAAGAGGCAGGCCCCAGGTACAAGGCAGCCTGTTTCAAAGCGGTGCTTAAACTCCAGCAAGCGTTTATGGTGTCATAGGCCACTAGGCTGTGCACTAGATTCTAAGATGTAGGCGAAGGACTGCCCGTCAGTTCTGGGAACTGTAAGCTACGTTCGGTTGAGGAGAACAATATGCCAGAAGAAGGGCAATGGAGGCCTTCTTTCCTTAAGCCACTAGAACGTGTATATGTGAACTGCAGATGTATATCTCCCTTGTACGCACGTGGGAAGTACAAAACTCAAAGGGAAAGTGCAGGGAGAATGCTCTGTGTTCCCTTTGGAAAAGAGAGCTTGAAGGGAACCTTTTTTTCCTCACTGGGAGTTACAGCGTTGCAGGCTCCATTATGGCAGGGAAACACTGTTGTGCCATATCTTCTCTTCTTAACACAATCCATTTCTCGTCCCAGAAATAGGCAGGCCCCAGGTCCAAGGCAGCCAGTGTCAAAGCGGTGCTTAAACTCCAGCAAGCGTTTATGATGTAATAGGCCACCAGGCTGTGCACTAGATTGTAAGATGTAGGCGACGGAGTGCCCGACACTTCTGGGACCGGTAAGCCCCGTTCAGTGGAGGAGAACTATATGCCAAAAGAAGGGCAATGGAGACCTTCTTTTCTTAAGCCACTAGAAGCTCTAAATGTGAACAGCAGATGTATCTCCTTCCTACCGCACCTGGGAAGTACAAAACACAGAACGAAGGCCCAGGGGGAATGCTCTGTGCTCCTTGTGGAGAATAGAGCTTGAAAACTGACCTGAAAACGTTCAGCGTTTTCGGATGCCACTAGAAGGTGTCGATGTGAACAACAGAAGTATCTACCTTCTACAACACCGGGAAGCCCCAAAGACCGCAGGAAGGCAAAGGGAGAGTGCTTTGTGGTCCCTTTGGAAAACAGGGTTTGAAGGGATTCCCTAAGGATTGTTAGAGAATAGGTAAACCACATGGGACGACTAGCATCGAGCTCAAGCTCTCTGTTTCTCGTCACACAGAGAGGCAGGCCGCAGGTCCAAGGCAGCGTGTGTCAAAGCGGTGCTTTAAATGCAGGAAGCTTTTACGGTGTCTTAGGCCATGTGTCTCTGCACTAGGATGCAACATGTAAACGACGGACTGCCTGACACTACTGGGAGCTGTAAGCCACTTTCAGTTGAGGACAACTATATGCCAATAGAAGGGCAATGGAGGCCTTCTTTCCTTAAGCCACTAGAACGTGTAAATGTGAACAGCAGATGTATCTCCCTTCTACCGCACCTGGCAAGTACAAAACTCAAAGGGAAAGTGCAGGGAGAATGCTCTGTGTTCCCTTTGGGAAAGAGCTTGAAGGGAAACGTTTTTTTCCTCACTGGAATTTTACAGCTTTGCAGGCTCAATTGTGGCAGGGAAACACTGTTGTTCCATATCTTCTCTTCTTAACACAATCCATTTCTCCCCCCAGAAAGAGGCAGGCCCCAGGTACAAGGCA
The DNA here is from genome assembly GCF_964341445.2 of Mesoplodon mirus. Lineage (NCBI taxonomy): Eukaryota > Metazoa > Chordata > Mammalia > Artiodactyla > Ziphiidae > Mesoplodon > Mesoplodon mirus. Next base: position 460,604 of record NW_028295484.1, read on the forward strand.
GCCTGTTTCAAAGCGGTGCTTAAACTCCAGCAAGCGTTTATGGTGTCATAGGCCACTAGGCTGTGCACTAGATTCTAAGATGTAGGCGAAGGACTGCCCGTCAGTTCTGGGAACTGTAAGCTACGTTCGGTTGAGGAGAACAATATGCCAGAAGAAGGGCAATGGAGGCCTTCTTTCCTTAAGCCACTAGAACGTGTATATGTGAACTGCAGATGTATATCTCCCTTGTACGCACGTGGGAAGTACAAAACTCAAAGGGAAAGTGCAGGGAGAATGCTCTGTGTTCCCTTTGGAAAAGAGAGCTTGAAGGGAACCTTTTTTTCCTCACTGGGAGTTACAGCGTTGCAGGCTCCATTATGGCAGGGAAACACTGTTGTGCCATATCTTCTCTTCTTAACACAATCCATTTCTCGTCCCAGAAATAGGCAGGCCCCAGGTCCAAGGCAGCCAGTGTCAAAGCGGTGCTTAAACTCCAGCAAGCGTTTATGATGTAATAGGCCACCAGGCTGTGCACTAGATTGTAAGATGTAGGCGACGGAGTGCCCGACACTTCTGGGACCGGTAAGCCCCGTTCAGTGGAGGAGAACTATATGCCAAAAGAAGGGCAATGGAGACCTTCTTTTCTTAAGCCACTAGAAGCTCTAAATGTGAACAGCAGATGTATCTCCTTCCTACCGCACCTGGGAAGTACAAAACACAGAACGAAGGCCCAGGGGGAATGCTCTGTGCTCCTTGTGGAGAATAGAGCTTGAAAACTTACCTGAAAACGTTCAGCGTTTTCGGATGCCACTAGAAGGTGTCGATGTGAACAACAGAAGTATCTACCTTCTACAACACCGGGAAGCCCCAAAGACCGCAGGAAGGCAAAGGGAGAGTGCTTTGTGGTCCCTTTGGAAAACAGGGTTTGAAGGGATTCCCTAAGGATTGTTAGAGAATAGGTAAACCACATGGGACGACTAGCATCGAGCTCAAGCTCTCTGTTTCTCGTCACACAGAGAGGCAGGCCGCAGGTCCAAAGCAGCGTGTGTCAAAGCGGTGCTTTAAATGCAGGAAGCTTTTACGGTGTCTTAGGCCATGTGTCTCTGCACTAGGATGCAACATGTAAACGACGGACTGCCTGACACTACTGGGAGCTGTAAGCCACTTTCAGTTGAGGACAACTATATGCCAATAGAAGGGCAATGGAGGCCTTCTTTCCTTAAGCCACTAGAACGTGTAAATGTGAGCAGCAGATGTATCTCCCTTCTACCGCACCTGGCAAGTACAAAACTCAAAGGGAAAGTGCAGGGAGAATGCTCTGTGTTCCCTTTGGAAAAGAGCTTGAAGGGAAACGTTTTTTTCCTCACTGGAATTTTACAGCTTTGCAGGCTCAATTGTGGCAGGGAAACACTGTTGTTCCATATCTTCTCTTCTAAACACAATCCATGTCTCGTCCCAGAAAGAGGCAGGCCCCAGATCCAAGGCAGCCTGTTTCAAAGCGGTGCTTAAACTCCAGCAAGCGTTTATGGTGTCATAGGCCACTAGGCTGTGCACTAGATTCTAAGATGTAGGCGAAGGACTGCCCGTCAGTTCTGGGACATGTAAGCTACGTTCGGTTGAGGAGAACAATATGCCAGAAGAAGGGCAATGGAGGCCTTCTTTCCTTAAGCCACTAGAACGTGTATATGTGAACTGCAGATGTATATCTCCCTTGTACGCACGTGGGAAGTACAAAACTCAAAGGGAAAGTGCAGGGAGAATGCTCTGTGTTCCCTTTGGAAAAGAGCTTGAAGGGAACCTTTTTTTCCTCACTGGGATTTAGAGCGTTGCAGGCTCAATTGTGGCAGGGAAACACTGTTGTGCCATATCTTCTCTTCTTAACACAATCCATTTCTCGTCCCAGAAATAGGCAGGCCCCAGGTCCAAGGCAGCCAGTGTCAAAGCGGTGCTTAAACTCCAGCAAGCGTTTATGATGTAATAGGCCACCAGGCTGTGCACTAGATTGTAAGATGTAGGCGACGGAGTCCCCGACACTTCTGGGACCGGTAAGCCCCGTTCAGTGGAGGAGAACTATATGCCAAAAGAAGGGCAATGGAGACCTTCTTTTCTTAAGCCACTAGAAGCTCTAAATGTGAACAGCAGATATATCTCCTTCCTACCGCACCTGGGAAGTACAAAGCACAGAACGAAGGCCCAGGGGGAATGCTCTGTGCTCCTTGTGGAGAAAAGAGCTTGAAAACTGACCTGAAAACGTTCAGGGTTTTCGGAAGCCACTAGAAGGTGTCAATGTGAGCAACAGAAGTATCTACCTTCTACAACACCGGGAAGCCCCAAAGACCGCAGGAAGGCAAAGGGAGAGTGCTTTGTGGTCCCTTTGGAAAACAGGGTTTGAAGGGATTCCCTAAGGATTGTTAGTGAATAGGTAAACCACATGGGACGACTAGCATCGAGCTCAAGCTCTCTGTTTCTCGTCACACAGAGAGGCAGGCCGCAGGTCCAAGGCAGCGTGTGTCAAAGCGGTGCTTTAAATGCAGGAAGCTTTTACGGTGTCTTAGGCCATGTGTCTCTGCACTAGGATGCAACATGTAAACGACGGACTGCCTGACACTACTGGGAGCTGTAAGCCACTTTCAGTTGAGGACAACTATATGCCAATAGAAGGGCAATGGAGGCCTTCTTTCCTTAAGCCACTAGAACGTGTAAATGTGAACAGCAGATGTATCTCCCTTATACCGCACCTGGCAAGTACAAAACTCAAAGGGAAAGTGCAGGGAGAATGCTCTGTGTTCCCTTTGGAAAAGAGCTTGAAGGGAAACGTTTTTTCCTCACTGGAAGTTTACAGCTTTGCAGGCTCAATTGTGGCAGGGAAACACTGTTGTTCCATATCTTCTCTTCTTAACACAATCCATTTCTCGTCCCAGAAAGAGGCAGGCCCCAGATCCAAGGCAGCCTCTTTCAAAGCGGTGCTTAAACTCCAGCAAGCGTTTATGGTGTCATAGGCCACTAGGCTGTGCACTAGATTCTAAAATGTAGGCGAAGGACTGCCCGTCAGTTCTGGGACCTGTAAGCTACGTTCGGTTGAGGAGAACTATATGCCAGAAGAAGGGCAATGGAGGCCTTCTTTCCTTAAGCCACTAGAACGTTTAAATGTGAACTGCAGATGTATATCTCCCTTGTACGCACGTGGGAAGTACAAAACTCAAAGGGAAAGTGCAGGGAGAATGCTCAGTGTTCCCTTTGGAAAAGATAGCTTGAAGGGAAACTTTTTTTCTTCACTGGGATTTAGAGCGTTGCAGGCTCCATTGTGGCAGGGAAACACTGTTGTGCCATATCTTCTCTTCTTAACACAATCCATTTCTCGTCCCAGAAAGAGGCAGGCCCCACATCCAAGGCAGCCTGTTTCAAAGCGGTGCTTAAACTCCAGCATGCGTTTATGATGTCATAGGCCACTAGGCTGTGCACTAGATTCTAAGATGTAGGCGACGGAGTGCCCGACACTTCTGGGACCGGTAAGCCCCGTTCAGTGTAGGAGAACTATATGCCAAAAGAAGGGCAATGGAGACCTTCTTTTCTTAAGCCACTAGAAGCTCTAAATGTGAACAGCAGATGTATCTCCTTCCTACCGCACCTGGGAAGTACAAAACACAGAACGAAGGCACAGGGGGAATGCTCTGTGATCCTTGTGGAGAATAGGGCTTGAAAACTGACCTGAAAACGTTCAGCGTTTTCGGAAGCCACTAGAAGGTGTCGATGTGAACAACAGAAGTATCTACCTTGTACAGCACCGGGAAGCCCCAAAGACCGCAGGAAGGCAAAGGGAGAGTGCTTTGTGGTCCCTTTGGAAAACAGGGTTTGAAGGGATTCCCTAAGGATTGTTAGTGAATAGGTAAACCACATGGGACGACTAGCATCGAGCTCAAGCTCTCTGTTTCTCGTCACACAGAGAGGCAGGCCGCAGGTCCAAGGCAGCGTGTGTCAAAGCGGTGCTTTAAATGCAGGAAGCTTTTACGGTGTCTTAGGCCATGTGTCTCTGCACTAGGATGCAACATGTAAACGACGGACTGCCTGACACTACTGGGAGCTGTAAGCCACTTTCAGTTGAGGACAACTATATGCCAATAGAAGGGCAATGGAGGCCTTCTTTCCTTAAGCCACTAGAACGTGTAAATGTGAACAGCAGATGTATCTCCCTTATACCGCACCTGGCAAGTACAAAACTCAAAGGGAAAGTGCAGGGAGAATGCTCTGTGTTCCCTTTGGAAAAGAGCTTGAAGGGAAACGTTTTTTCCTCACTGGAATTTTACAGCTTTGCAGGCTCAATTGTGGCAGGGAAACACTGTTGTTCCATATCTTCTCTTCTTAACACAATCCATTTCTCGTCCCAGAAAGAGGCAGGCCCCAGATCCAAGGCAGCCTCTTTCAAAGCGGTGCTTAAACTCCAGCAAGCGTTTATGGTGTCATAGGCCACTAGGCTGTGCACTAGATTCTAAAATGTAGGCGAAGGACTGCCCGTCAGTTCTGGGACCTGTAAGCTACGTTCGGTTGAGGAGAACTATATGCCAGAAGAAGGGCAATGGAGGCCTTCTTTCCTTAAGCCACTAGAACGTTTAAATGTGAACTGCAGATGTATATCTCCCTTGTACGCACGTGGGAAGTACAAAACTCAAAGGGAAAGTGCAGGGAGAATGCTCAGTGTTCCCTTTGGAAAAGATAGCTTGAAGGGAAACTTTTTTTCTTCACTGGGATTTAGAGCGTTGCAGGCTCCATTGTGGCAGGGTAACACTGTTGTGCCATATCTTCTCTTCTTAACACAATCCATTTCTCGTCCCAGAAAGAGGCAGGCCCCACATCCAAGGCAGCCTGTTTCAAAGCGGTGCTTAAACTCCAGCATGCGTTTATGATGTCATAGGCCACTAGGCTGTGCACTAGATTCTAAGATGTAGGCGACGGAGTGCCCGACACTTCTGGGACCGGTAAGCCCCGTTCAGTGTAGGAGAACTATATGCCAAAAGAAGGGCAATGGAGACCTTCTTTTCTTAAGCCACTAGAAGCTCTAAATGTGAACAGCAGATGTATCTCCTTCCTACCGCACCTGGGAAGTACAAAACACAGAACGAAGGCACAGGGGGAATGCTCTGTGATCCTTGTGGAGAATAGGGCTTGAAAACTGACCTGAAAACGTTCAGCGTTTTCGGAAGCCCCTAGAAGGTGTCGATGTGAACAACAGAATTATCTACCTTGTACAGCACCGGGAAGCCCCAAAGACCGCAGGAAGGCAAAGGGAGAGTGCTTTGTGGTCCCTTTGGAAAACAGGGTTTGAAGGGATTCCCTAAGGATTGTTAGTGAATAGGTAAAACACATGGGACGACTAGCATCGAGCTCAAGCTCTCTGTTTCTCGTCACACAGAGAGGCAGGCCGCAGGTCCAAGGCAGCGTGTGTCAAAGCGGTGCTTTAAATGCAGGAAGCTTTTACGGTGTCTTAGGCCATGTGTCTCTGCACTAGGATGCAACATGTAAACGACGGACTGCCTGACACTACTGGGAGCTGTAAGCCACTTTCAGTTGAGGACAACTATATGCCAATAGAAGGGCAATGGAGGCCTTCTTTCCTTAAGCCACTAGAAGGTGTAAATGTGAACAGCAGATGTATCTCCCTTCTACCGCACCTGGCAAGTACAAAACTCAAAGGGAAAGTGCAGGGAGAATGCTCTGTGTTCCCTTTGGAAAAGAGCTTGAAGGGAAACGTTTTTTTCCTCACTGGAATTTTACAGCTTTGCAGGCTCAATTGTGGCAGGGAAACACTGTTGTTCCATATCTTCTCTTCTTAACACAATCCATTTCTCCCCCCAGAAAGAGGCAGGCCCCAGGTACAAGGCAGCCTGTTTCAAAGCGGTGCTTAAACTCCAGCAAGCGTTTATGGTGTCATAGGCCACTAGGCTGTGCACTAGATTCTAAGATGTAGGCGAAGGACTGCCCGTCAGTTCTGGGAACTGTAAGCTACGTTCGGTTGAGGAGAACAATATGCCAGAAGAAGGGCAATGGAGGCCTTCTTTCCTTAAGCCACTAGAACGTGTATATGTGAACTGCAGATGTATATCTCCCTTGTACGCACGTGGGAAGTACAAAACTCAAAGGGAAAGTGCAGGGAGAATGCTCTGTGTTCCCTTTGGAAAAGAGAGCTTGAAGGGAACCTTTTTTTCCTCACTGGGAGTTACAGCGTTGCAGGCTCCATTATGGCAGGGAAACACTGTTGTGCCATATCTTCTCTTCTTAACACAATCCATTTCTCGTCCCAGAAATAGGCAGGCCCCAGGTCCAAGGCAGCCAGTGTCAAAGCGGTGCTTAAACTCCAGCAAGCGTTTATGATGTAATAGGCCACCAGGCTGTGCACTAGATTGTAAGATGTAGGCGACGGAGTGCCCGACACTTCTGGGACCGGTAAGCCCCGTTCAGTGGAGGAGAACTATATGCCAAAAGAAGGGCAATGGAGACCTTCTTTTCTTAAGCCACTAGAAGCTCTAAATGTGAACAGCAGATGTATCTCCTTCCTACCGCACCTGGGAAGTACAAAACACAGAACGAAGGCCCAGGGGGAATGCTCTGTGCTCCTTGTGGAGAATAGAGCTTGAAAACTGACCTGAAAACGTTCAGCGTTTTCGGATGCCACTAGAAGGTGTCGATGTGAACAACAGAAGTATCTACCTTCTACAACACCGGGAAGCCCCAAAGACCGCAGGAAGGCAAAGGGAGAGTGCTTTGTGGTCCCTTTGGAAAACAGGGTTTGAAGGGATTCCCTAAGGATTGTTAGAGAATAGGTAAACCACATGGGACGACTAGCATCGAGCTCAAGCTCTCTGTTTCTCGTCACACAGAGAGGCAGGCCGCAGGTCCAAGGCAGCGTGTGTCAAAGCGGTGCTTTAAATGCAGGAAGCTTTTACGGTGTCTTAGGCCATGTGTCTCTGCACTAGGATGCAACATGTAAACGACGGACTGCCTGACACTACTGGGAGCTGTAAGCCACTTTCAGTTGAGGACAACTATATGCCAATAGAAGGGCAATGGAGGCCTTCTTTCCTTAAGCCACTAGAACGTGTAAATGTGAACAGCAGATGTATCTCCCTTCTACCGCACCTGGCAAGTACAAAACTCAAAGGGAAAGTGCAGGGAGAATGCTCTGTGTTCCCTTTGGAAAAGAGCTTGAAGGGAAACGTTTTTTTCCTCACTGGAATTTTACAGCTTTGCAGGCTCAATTGTGGCAGGGAAACACTGTTGTTCCATATCTTCTCTTCTTAACACAATCCATTTCTCCCCCCAGAAAGAGGCAGGCCCCAGGTACAAGGCAGCCTGTTTCAAAGCGGTGCTTAAACTCCAGCAAGCGTTTATGGTGTCATAGGCCACTAGGCTGTGCACTAGATTCTAAGATGTAGGCGAAGGACTGCCCGTCAGTTCTGGGAACTGTAAGCTACGTTCGGTTGAGGAGAACAATATGCCAGAAGAAGGGCAATGGAGGCCTTCTTTCCTTAAGCCACTAGAACGTGTATATGTGAACTGCAGATGTATATCTCCCTTGTACGCACGTGGGAAGTACAAAACTCAAAGGGAAAGTGCAGGGAGAATGCTCTGTGTTCCCTTTGGAAAAGAGAGCTTGAAGGGAACCTTTTTTTCCTCACTGGGAGTTACAGCGTTGCAGGCTCCATTATGGCAGGGAAACACTGTTGTGCCATATCTTCTCTTCTTAACACAATCCATTTCTCGTCCCAGAAATAGGCAGGCCCCAGGTCCAAGGCAGCCAGTGTCAAAGCGGTGCTTAAACTCCAGCAAGCGTTTATGATGTAATAGGCCAGCAGGCTGTGCACTAGATTGTAAGATGTAGGCGACGGAGTGCCCGACACTTCTGGGACCGGTAAGCCCCGTTCAGTGGAGGAGAACTATATGCCAAAAGAAGGGCAATGGAGACCTTCTTTTCTTAAGCCACTAGAAGCTCTAAATGTGAACAGCAGATGTATCTCCTTCCTACCGCACCTGGGAAGTACAAAACACAGAACGAAGGCCCAGGGGGAATGCTCTGTGCTCCTTGTGGAGAATAGAGCTTGAAAACTGACCTGAAAACGTTCAGCGTTTTCGGATGCCACTAGAAGGTGTCGATGTGAACAACAGAAGTATCTACCTTCTACAACACCGGGAAGCCCCAAAGACCGCAGGAAGGCAAAGGGAGAGTGCTTTGTGGTCCCTTTGGAAAACAGGGTTTGAAGGGATTCCCTAAGGATTGTTAGAGAATAGGTAAACCACATGGGACGACTAGCATCGAGCTCAAGCTCTCTGTTTCTCGTCACACAGAGAGGCAGGCCGCAGGTCCAAGGCAGCGTGTGTCAAAGCGGTGCTTTAAATGCAGGAAGCTTTTACGGTGTCTTAGGCCATGTGTCTCTGCACTAGGATGCAACATGTAAACGACGGACTGCCTGACACTACTGGGAGCTGTAAGCCACTTTCAGTTGAGGACAACTATATGCCAATAGAAGGGCAATGGAGGCCTTCTTTCCTTAAGCCACTAGAAGGTGTAAATGTGAACAGCAGATGTATCTCCCTTCTACCGCACCTGGCAAGTACAAAACTCAAAGGGAAAGTGCAGGGAGAATGCTCTGTGTTCCCTTTGGAAAAGAGCTTGAAGGGAAACGTTTTTTTCCTCACTGGAATTTTACAGCTTTGCAGGCTCAATTGTGGCAGGGAAACACTGTTGTTCCATATCTTCTCTTCTTAACACAATCCATTTCTCCCCCCAGAAAGAGGCAGGCCCCAGGTACAAGGCAGCCTGTTTCAAAGCGGTGCTTAAACTCCAGCAAGCGTTTATGGTGTCATAGGCCACTAGGCTGTGCACTAGATTCTAAGATGTAGGCGAAGGACTGCCCGTCAGTTCTGGGAACTGTAAGCTACGTTCGGTTGAGGAGAACAATATGCCAGAAGAAGGGCAATGGAGGCCTTCTTTCCTTAAGCCACTAGAACGTGTATATGTGAACTGCAGATGTATATCTCCCTTGTACGCACGTGGGAAGTACAAAACTCAAAGGGAAAGTGCAGGGAGAATGCTCTGTGTTCCCTTTGGAAAAGAGAGCTTGAAGGGAACCTTTTTTTCCTCACTGGGGGTTACAGCGTTGCAGGCTCCATTATGGCAGGGAAACACTGTTGTGCCATATCTTCTCTTCTTAACACAATCCATTTCTCGTCCCAGAAATAGGCAGGCCCCAGGTCCAAGGCAGCCAGTGTCAAAGCGGTGCTTAAACTCCAGCAAGCGTTTATGATGTAATAGGCCACCAGGCTGTGCACTAGATTGTAAGATGTAGGCGACGGAGTGCCCGACACTTCTGGGACCGGTAAGCCCCGTTCAGTGGAGGAGAACTATATGCCAAAAGAAGGGCAATGGAGACCTTCTTTTCTTAAGCCACTAGAAGCTCTAAATGTGAACAGCAGATGTATCTCCTTCCTACCGCACCTGGGAAGTACAAAACACAGAACGAAGGCCCAGGGGGAATGCTCTGTGCTCCTTGTGGAGAATAGAGCTTGAAAACTGACCTGAAAACGTTCAGCGTTTTCGGATGCCACTAGAAGGTGTCGATGTGAACAACAGAAGTATCTACCTTCTACAACACCGGGAAGCCCCAAAGACCGCAGGAAGGCAAAGGGAGAGTGCTTTGTGGTCCCTTTGGAAAACAGGGTTTGAAGGGATTCCCTAAGGATTGTTAGAGAATAGGTAAACCACATGGGACGACTAGCATCGAGCTCAAGCTCTCTGTTTCTCGTCACACAGAGAGGCAGGCCGCAGGTCCAAGGCAGCGTGTGTCAAAGCGGTGCTTTAAATGCAGGAAGCTTTTACGGTGTCTTAGGCCATGTGTCTCTGCACTAGGATGCAACATGTAAACGACGGACTGCCTGACACTACTGGGAGCTGTAAGCCACTTTCAGTTGAGGACAACTATATGCCAATAGAAGGGCAATGGAGGCCTTCTTTCCTTAAGCCACTAGAAGGTGTAAATGTGAACAGCAGATGTATCTCCCTTCTACCGCACCTGGCAAGTACAAAACTCAAAGGGAAAGTGCAGGGAGAATGCTCTGTGTTCCCTTTGGAAAAGAGCTTGAAGGGAAACGTTTTTTTCCTCACTGGAATTTTACAGCTTTGCAGGCTCAATTGTGGCAGGGAAACACTGTTGTTCCATATCTTCTCTTCTTAACACAATCCATTTCTCCCCCCAGAAAGAGGCAGGCCCCAGGTACAAGGCAGCCTGTTTCAAAGCGGTGCTTAAACTCCAGCAAGCGTTTATGGTGTCATAGGCCACTAGGCTGTGCACTAGATTCTAAGATGTAGGCGAAGGACTGCCCGTCAGTTCTGGGAACTGTAAGCTACGTTCGGTTGAGGAGAACAATATGCCAGAAGAAGGGCAATGGAGGCCTTCTTTCCTTAAGCCACTAGAACGTGTATATGTGAACTGCAGATGTATATCTCCCTTGTACGCACGTGGGAAGTACAAAACTCAAAGGGAAAGTGCAGGGAGAATGCTCTGTGTTCCCTTTGGAAAAGAGAGCTTGAAGGGAACCTTTTTTTCCTCACTGGGAGTTACAGCGTTGCAGGCTCCATTATGGCAGGGAAACACTGTTGTGCCATATCTTCTCTTCTTAACACAATCCATTTCTCGTCCCAGAAATAGGCAGGCCCCAGGTCCAAGGCAGCCAGTGTCAAAGCGGTGCTTAAACTCCAGCAAGCGTTTATGATGTAATAGGCCAGCAGGCTGTGCACTAGATTGTAAGATGTAGGCGACGGAGTGCCCGACACTTCTGGGACCGGTAAGCCCCGTTCAGTGGAGGAGAACTATATGCCAAAAGAAGGGCAATGGAGACCTTCTTTTCTTAAGCCACTAGAAGCTCTAAATGTGAACAGCAGATGTATCTCCTTCCTACCGCACCTGGGAAGTACAAAACACAGAACGAAGGCCCAGGGGGAATGCTCTGTGCTCCTTGTGGAGAATAGAGCTTGAAAACTGACCTGAAAACGTTCAGCGTTTTCGGATGCCACTAGAAGGTGTCGATGTGAACAACAGAAGTATCTACCTTCTACAACACCGGGAAGCCCCAAAGACCGCAGGAAGGCAAAGGGAGAGTGCTTTGTGGTCCCTTTGGAAAACAGGGTTTGAAGGGATTCCCTAAGGATTGTTAGAGAATAGGTAAACCACATGGGACGACTAGCATCGAGCTCAAGCTCTCTGTTTCTCGTCACACAGAGAGGCAGGCCGCAGGTCCAAGGCAGCGTGTGTCAAAGCGGTGCTTTAAATGCAGGAAGCTTTTACGGTGTCTTAGGCCATGTGTCTCTGCACTAGGATGCAACATGTAAACGACGGACTGCCTGACACTACTGGGAGCTGTAAGCCACTTTCAGTTGAGGACAACTATATGCCAATAGAAGGGCAATGGAGGCCTTCTTTCCTTAAGCCACTAGAACGTGTAAATGTGAACAGCAGATGTATCTCCCTTCTACCGCACCTGGGAAGTACAAAACTCAAAGGGAAAGTGCAGGGAGAATGCTCTGTGTTCCCTATGGAAAAGAGCTTGAAAGGAAACGTTTTTTTCCTCACTGGAATTTTACAGCTTTGCAGGCTCAATTGTGGCAGGGAAACACTGTTGTGCCATATCTTCTCTTCTTAACACAATCCATTTCTCCCCCCAGAAAGAGGCAGGCCCCAGGTACAAGGCAGCCTGTTTCAAAGCGGAGCTTAAACTCCAGCAAGCGTTTATGGTGTCATAGGCCACTAGGCTGTGCACTAGATTCTAAGATGTAGGCGAAGGACTGCCCATCAGTTCTGGGACCTGTAAGCTACGTTCGGTTGAGGAGAACTATATGCCAGAAGAAGGGCAATGGAGGCCTTCTTTCCTTAAGCCACTAGAACGTGTAAATGTGAGCAGCAGATGTATCTCCCTTCTACCGCACCTGGCAAGTACAAAACTCAAAGGGAAAGTGCAGGGAGAATGCTCTGTGTTCCCTTTGGAAAAGAGCTTGAAGGGAAACGTTTTTTTCCTCACTGGAATTTACAGCGTTGCAGGCTCAATTCTGGCAGGGAAACACTGTTGTGCCATATCTTCTCTTCTTAACACAATCCATTTCTCGTCCCAGAAAGAGGCAGGCCCCACATCCAAGGCAGCCTGTTTCAAAGCGGTGCTTAAACTCCAGCATGCGTTTATGATGTCATAGGCCACTAGGCTGTGCACTAGATTCTAAGATGTAGGCGAGGGAGTGCCCGACACTTCTGGGACCGGTAAGCCCCGTTCAGTGGAGGAGAACTATATGCCAAAAGAAGGGCAATGGAGACCTTCTTTTCTTAAGCCACTAGAAGCTCTAAATGTGAACAGCAGATGTATCTCCTTCCTACCACCCCTGGGAAGTACAAAACACAGAACGAAGGCGCAGGGGGAATGCTCTGTGGTCCTTGTGGAGAATAGGGCTTGAAAACTGACCTGAAAACGTTCAGCGTTTTCGGAAGCCACTAGAAGGTGTCGATGTGAACAACAGAAGTATCTACCTTCTACAGCACCGGGAAGCCCCAAAGACCGCAGGAAGGCAAAGGGAGAGTGCTTTGTGGTCCCTTTGGAAAACAGGGTTTGAAGGGATTCACTAAGGATTGTTAGTGAATGGGTAAACCACATGGGACGACTAGCATCGAGCTCAAGCTCTCTGTTTCTCGTCACACAGAGAGGCAGGCCGCAGGTCCAAAGCAGCGTGTGTCAAAGCGGTGCTTTAAATGCAGGAAGCTTCTACGGTGTCTTAGGCCATGTGTCTCTGCACTAGGATGCAACATGTAAACGACGGACTGCCTGACACTACTGGGAGCTGTAAGCCACTTTCAGTTGAGGACAACTATATGCCAATAGAAGGGCAATGGAGGCCTTCTTTCCTTAAGCCACTAGAACGTGTAAATGTGAGCAGCCGATGTATCTCCCTTCTACCGCACCTGGCAAGTACAAAACTCAAAGGGAAAGTGCAGGGAGAATGCTCTGTGTTCCCTTTGGAAAAGAGCTTGAAGGGAAACGTTTTTTTCCTCACTGGAATTTTACAGCTTTGCAGGCTCAATTGTGGCAGGGAAACACTGTTGTTCCATATCTTCTCTTCTAAACACAATCCATGTCTCGTCCCAGAAAGAGGCAGGCCCCAGATCCAAGGCAGCCTGTTTCAAAGCGGTGCTTAAACTCCAGCAAGCGTTTATGGTGTCATAGGCCACTAGGCTGTGCACTAGATTCTAAGATGTAGGCGAAGGACTGCCCGTCAGTTCTGGGACATGTAAGCTACGTTCGGTTGAGGAGAACAATATGCCAGAAGAAGGGCAATGGAGGCCTTCTTTCCTTAAGCCACTAGAACGTGTATATGTGAACTGCAGATGTATATCTCCCTTGTACGCACGTGGGAAGTACAAAACTCAAAGGGAAAGTGCAGGGAGAATGCTCTGTGTTCCCTTTGGAAAAGAGCTTGAAGGGAACCTTTTTTTCCTCACTGGGATTTAGAGCGTTGCAGGCTCAATTGTGGCAGGGAAACACTGTTGTGCCATATCTTCTCTTCTTAACACAATCCATTTCTCGTCCCAGAAATAGGCAGGCCCCAGGTCCAAGGCAGCCAGTGTCAAAGCGGTGCTTAAACTCCAGCAAGCGTTTATGATGTAATAGGCCACCAGGCTGTGCACTAGATTGTAAGATGTAGGCGACGGAGTCCCCGACACTTCTGGGACCGGTAAGCCCCGTTCAGTGGAGGAGAACTATATGCCAAAAGAAGGGCAATGGAGACCTTCTTTTCTTAAGCCACTAGAAGCTCTAAATGTGAACAGCAGATATATCTCCTTCCTACCGCACCTGTGAAGTACAAAACACAGAACGAAGGCCCAGGGGGAATGCTCTGTGCTCCTTGTGGAGAAAAGAGCTTGAAAACTGACCTGAAAACGTTCAGTGTTTTCGGAAGCCACTAGAAGGTGTCAATGTGAGCAACAGAAGTATCTACCTTCTACAACACCGGGAAGCCCCAAAGACCGCAGGAAGGCAAAGGGAGAGTGCTTTGTGGTCCCTTTGGAAAACAGGGTTTGAAGGGATTCCCTAAGGATTGTTAGTGAATAGGTAAACCACATGGGACGACTAGCATCGAGCTCAAGCTCTCTGTTTCGCGTCACACAGAGAGGCAGGCCGCAGGTCCAAAGCAGCGTGTGTCAAAGCGGTGCTTTAAATGCAGGAAGCTTTTACGGTGTCTTAGGCCATGTGTCTCTGCACTAGGATGCAACATGTAAACGACGGACTGCCTGACACTACTGGGAGCTGTAAGCCACTTTCAGTTGAGGACAACTATATGCCAATAGAAGGGCAATGGAGGCCTTCTTTCCTTAAGCCACTAGAACGTGTAAATGTGAGCAGCAGATGTATCTCCCTTCTACCGCACCTGGCAAGTACAAAACTCAAAGGGAAAGTGCAGGGAGAATGCTCTGTGTTCCCTTTGGAAAAGAGCTTGAAGGGAAACGTTTTTTTCCTCACTGGAATTTTACAGCTTTGCAGGCTCAATTGTGGCAGGGAAACACTGTTGTTCCATATCTTCTCTTCTAAACACAATCCATGTCTCGTCCCAGAAAGAGGCAGGCCCCAGATCCAAGGCAGCCTGTTTCAAAGCGGTGCTTAAACTCCAGCAAGCGTTTATGGTGTCATAGGCCACTAGGCTGTGCACTAGATTCTAAAATGTAGGCGAAGGACTGCCCGTCAGTTCTGGGACCTGTAAGCTACGTTCGGTTGAGGAGAACTATATGCCAGAAGAAGGGCAATGGAGGCCTTCTTTCCTTAAGCCACTAGAACGTTTAAATGTGAACTGCAGATGTATATCTCCCTTGTACGCACGTGGGAAGTACAAAACTCAAAGGGAAAGTGCAGGGAGAATGCTCAGTGTTCCCTTTGGAAAAGATAGCTTGAAGGGAAACTTTTTTTCTTCACTGGGATTTAGAGCGTTGCAGGCTCCATTGTGGCAGGGAAACACTGTTGTGCCATATCTTCTCTTCTTAACACAATCCATTTCTCGTCCCAGAAAGAGGCAGGCCCCACATCCAAGGCAGCCTGTTTCAAAGCGGTGCTTAAACTCCAGCATGCGTTTATGATGTCATAGGCCACTAGGCTGTGCACTAGATTCTAAGATGTAGGCGACGGAGTGCCCGACACTTCTGGGACCGGTAAGCCCCGTTCAGTGTAGGAGAACTATATGCCAAAAGAAGGGCAATGGAGACCTTCTTTTCTTAAGCCACTAGAAGCTCTAAATGTGAACAGCAGATGTATCTCCTTCCTACCGCACCTGGGAAGTACAAAACACAGAACGAAGGCACAGGGGGAATGCTCTGTGATCCTTGTGGAGAATAGGGCTTGAAAACTGACCTGAAAACGTTCAGCGTTTTCGGAAGCCACTAGAAGGTGTCGATGTGAACAACAGAAGTATCTACCTTGTACAGCACCGGGAAGCCCCAAAGACCGCAGGAAGGCAAAGGGAGAGTGCTTTGTGGTCCCTTTGGAAAACAGGGTTTGAAGGGATTCCCTAAGGATTGTTAGTGAATAGGTAAACCACATGGGACGACTAGCATCGAGCTCAAGCTCTCTGTTTCTCGTCACACAGAGAGGCAGGCCGCAGGTCCAAGGCAGCGTGTGTCAAAGCGGTGCTTTAAATGCAGGAAGCTTTTACGGTGTCTTAGGCCATGTGTCTCTGCACTAGGATGCAACATGTAAACGACGGACTGCCTGACACTACTGGGAGCTGTAAGCCACTTTCAGTTGAGGACAACTATATGCCAATAGAAGGGCAATGGAGGCCTTCTTTCCTTAAGCCACTAGAACGTGTAAATGTGAACAGCAGATGTATCTCCCTTATACCGCACCTGGCAAGTACAAAACTCAAAGGGAAAGTGCAGGGAGAATGCTCTGTGTTCCCTTTGGAAAAGAGCTTGAAGGGAAACGTTTTTTCCTCACTGGAATTTTACAGCTTTGCAGGCTCAATTGTGGCAGGGAAACACTGTTGTTCCATATCTTCTCTTCTTAACACAATCCATTTCTCGTCCCAGAAAGAGGCAGGCCCCAGATCCAAGGCAGCCTCTTTCAAAGCGGTGCTTAAACTCCAGCAAGCGTTTATGGTGTCATAGGCCACTAGGCTGTGCACTAGATTCTAAAATGTAGGCGAAGGACTGCCCGTCAGTTCTGGGACCTGTAAGCTACGTTCGGTTGAGGAGAACTATATGCCAGAAGAAGGGCAATGGAGGCCTTCTTTCCTTAAGCCACTAGAACGTTTAAATGTGAACTGCAGATGTATATCTCCCTTGTACGCACGTGGGAAGTACAAAACTCAAAGGGAAAGTGCAGGGAGAATGCTCAGTGTTCCCTTTGGAAAAGATAGCTTGAAGGGAAACTTTTTCTCTTCACTGGGATTTAGAGCGTTGCAGGCTCCATTGTGGCAGGGAAACACTGTTGTGCCATATCTTCTCTTCTTAACACAATCCATTTCTCGTCCCAGAAAGAGGCAGGCCCCACATCCAAGGCAGCCTGTTTCAAAGCGGTGCTTAAACTCCAGCATGCGTTTATGATGTCATAGGCCACTAGGCTGTGCACTAGATTCTAAGATGTAGGCGACGGAGTGCCCGACACTTCTGGGACCGGTAAGCCCCGTTCAGTGTAGGAGAACTATATGCCAAAAGAAGGGCAATGGAGACCTTCTTTTCTTAAGCCACTAGAAGCTCTAAATGTGAACAGCAGATGTATCTCCTTCCTACCGCACCTGGGAAGTACAAAACACAGAACGAAGGCACAGGGGGAATGCTCTGTGATCCTTGTGGAGAATAGGGCTTGAAAACTGACCTGAAAACGTTCAGCGTTTTCGGAAGCCCCTAGAAGGTGTCGATGTGAACAACAGAATTATCTACCTTGTACAGCACCGGGAAGCCCCAAAGACCGCAGGAAGGCAAAGGGAGAGTGCTTTGTGGTCCCTTTGGAAAACAGGGTTTGAAGGGATTCACTAAGGATTGTTAGTGAATAGGTAAAACACATGGGACGACTAGCATCGAGCTCAAGCTCTCTGTTTCTCGTCACACAGAGAGGCAGGCCGCAGGTCCAAGGCAGCGTGTGTCAAAGCGGTGCTTTAAATGCAGGAAGCTTTTACGGTGTCTTAGGCCATGTGTCTCTGCACTAGGATGCAACATGTAAACGACGGACTGCCTGACACTACTGGGAGCTGTAAGCCACTTTCAGTTGAGGACAACTATATGCCAATAGAAGGGCAATGGAGGCCTTCTTTCCTTAAGCCACTAGAACGTGTAAATGTGAACAGCAGATGTATCTCCCTTCTACCGCACCTGGCAAGTACAAAACTCAAAGGGAAAGTGCAGGGAGAATGCTCTGTGTTCCCTTTGGAAAAGAGCTTGAAGGGAAACGTTTTTTTCCTCACTGGAATTTTACAGCTTTGCAGGCTCAATTGTGGCAGGGAAACACTGTTGTTCCATATCTTCTCTTCTTAACACAATCCATTTCTCCCCCCAGAAAGAGGCAGGCCCCAGGTACAAGGCAGCCTGTTTCAAAGCGGTGCTTAAACTCCAGCAAGCGTTTATGGTGTCATAGGCCACTAGGCTGTGCACTAGATTCTAAGATGTAGGCGAAGGACTGCCCGTCAGTTCTGGGAACTGTAAGCTACGTTCGGTTGAGGAGAACAATATGCCAGAAGAAGGGCAATGGAGGCCTTCTTTCCTTAAGCCACTAGAACGTGTATATGTGAACTGCAGATGTATATCTCCCTTGTACGCACGTGGGAAGTACAAAACTCAAAGGGAAAGTGCAGGGAGAATGCTCTGTGTTCCCTTTGGAAAAGAGAGCTTGAAGGGAACCTTTTTTTCCTCACTGGGAGTTACAGCGTTGCAGGCTCCATTATGGCAGGGAAACACTGTTGTGCCATATCTTCTCTTCTTAACACAATCCATTTCTCGTCCCAGAAATAGGCAGGCCCCAGGTCCAAGGCAGCCAGTGTCAAAGCGGTGCTTAAACTCCAGCAAGCGTTTATGATGTAATAGGCCAGCAGGCTGTGCACTAGATTGTAAGATGTAGGCGACGGAGTGCCCGACACTTCTGGGACCGGTAAGCCCCGTTCAGTGGAGGAGAACTATATGCCAAAAGAAGGGCAATGGAGACCTTCTTTTCTTAAGCCACTAGAAGCTCTAAATGTGAACAGCAGATGTATCTCCTTCCTACCGCACCTGGGAAGTACAAAACACAGAACGAAGGCCCAGGGGGAATGCTCTGTGCTCCTTGTGGAGAATAGAGCTTGAAAACTGACCTGAAAACGTTCAGCGTTTTCGGATGCCACTAGAAGGTGTCGATGTGAACAACAGAAGTATCTACCTTCTACAACACCGGGAAGCCCCAAAGACCGCAGGAAGGCAAAGGGAGAGTGCTTTGTGGTCCCTTTGGAAAACAGGGTTTGAAGGGATTCCCTAAGGATTGTTAGAGAATAGGTAAACCACATGGGACGACTAGCATCGAGCTCAAGCTCTCTGTTTCTCGTCACACAGAGAGGCAGGCCGCAGGTCCAAGGCAGCGTGTGTCAAAGCGGTGCTTTAAATGCAGGAAGCTTTTACGGTGTCTTAGGCCATGTGTCTCTGCACTAGGATGCAACATGTAAACGACGGACTGCCTGACACTACTGGGAGCTGTAAGCCACTTTCAGTTGAGGACAACTATATGCCAATAGAAGGGCAATGGAGGCCTTCTTTCCTTAAGCCACTAGAACGTGTAAATGTGAACAGCAGATGTATCTCCCTTCTACCGCACCTGGGAAGTACAAAACTCAAAGGGAAAGTGCAGGGAGAATGCTCTGTGTTCCCTATGGAAAAGAGCTTGAAAGGAAACGTTTTTTTCCTCACTGGAATTTTACAGCTTTGCAGGCTCAATTGTGGCAGGGAAACACTGTTGTGCCATATCTTCTCTTCTTAACACAATCCATTTCTCCCCCCAGAAAGAGGCAGGCCCCAGGTACAAGGCAGCCTGTTTCAAAGCGGAGCTTAAACTCCAGCAAGCGTTTATGGTGTCATAGGCCACTAGGCTGTGCACTAGATTCTAAGATGTAGGCGAAGGACTGCCCATCAGTTCTGGGACCTGTAAGCTACGTTCGGTTGAGGAGAACTATATGCCAGAAGAAGGGCAATGGAGGCCTTCTTTCCTTAAGCCACTAGAACGTGTAAATGTGAGCAGCAGATGTATCTCCCTTCTACCGCACCTGGCAAGTACAAAACTCAAAGGGAAAGTGCAGGGAGAATGCTCTGTGTTCCCTTTGGAAAAGAGCTTGAAGGGAAACGTTTTTTTCCTCACTGGAATTTACAGCGTTGCAGGCTCAATTCTGGCAGGGAAACACTGTTGTGCCATATCTTCTCTTCTTAACACAATCCATTTCTCGTCCCAGAAAGAGGCAGGCCCCACATCCAAGGCAGCCTGTTTCAAAGCGGTGCTTAAACTCCAGCATGCGTTTATGATGTCATAGGCCACTAGGCTGTGCACTAGATTCTAAGATGTAGGCGAGGGAGTGCCCGACACTTCTGGGACCGGTAAGCCCCGTTCAGTGGAGGAGAACTATATGCCAAAAGAAGGGCAATGGAGACCTTCTTTTCTTAAGCCACTAGAAGCTCTAAATGTGAACAGCAGATGTATCTCCTTCCTACCACCCCTGGGAAGTACAAAACACAGAACGAAGGCGCAGGGGGAATGCTCTGTGGTCCTTGTGGAGAATAGGGCTTGAAAACTGACCTGAAAACGTTCAGCGTTTTCGGAAGCCACTAGAAGGTGTCGATGTGAACAACAGAAGTATCTACCTTCTACAGCACCGGGAAGCCCCAAAGACCGCAGGAAGGCAAAGGGAGAGTGCTTTGTGGTCCCTTTGGAAAACAGGGTTTGAAGGGATTCACTAAGGATTGTTAGTGAATGGGTAAACCACATGGGACGACTAGCATCGAGCTCAAGCTCTCTGTTTCTCGTCACACAGAGAGGCAGGCCGCAGGTCCAAAGCAGCGTGTGTCAAAGCGGTGCTTTAAATGCAGGAAGCTTCTACGGTGTCTTAGGCCATGTGTCTCTGCACTAGGATGCAACATGTAAACGACGGACTGCCTGACACTACTGGGAGCTGTAAGCCACTTTCAGTTGAGGACAACTATATGCCAATAGAAGGGCAATGGAGGCCTTCTTTCCTTAAGCCACTAGAACGTGTAAATGTGAGCAGCCGATGTATCTCCCTTCTACCGCACCTGGCAAGTACAAAACTCAAAGGGAAAGTGCAGGGAGAATGCTCTGTGTTCCCTTTGGAAAAGAGCTTGAAGGGAAACGTTTTTTTCCTCACTGGAATTTTACAGCTTTGCAGGCTCAATTGTGGCAGGGAAACACTGTTGTTCCATATCTTCTCTTCTAAACACAATCCATGTCTCGTCCCAGAAAGAGGCAGGCCCCAGATCCAAGGCAGCCTGTTTCAAAGCGGTGCTTAAACTCCAGCAAGCGTTTATGGTGTCATAGGCCACTAGGCTGTGCACTAGATTCTAAGATGTAGGCGAAGGACTGCCCGTCAGTTCTGGGACATGTAAGCTACGTTCGGTTGAGGAGAACAATATGCCAGAAGAAGGGCAATGGAGGCCTTCTTTCCTTAAGCCACTAGAACGTGTATATGTGAACTGCAGATGTATATCTCCCTTGTACGCACGTGGGAAGTACAAAACTCAAAGGGAAAGTGCAGGGAGAATGCTCTGTGTTCCCTTTGGAAAAGAGCTTGAAGGGAACCTTTTTTTCCTCACTGGGATTTAGAGCGTTGCAGGCTCAATTGTGGCAGGGAAACACTGTTGTGCCATATCTTCTCTTCTTAACACAATCCATTTCTCGTCCCAGAAATAGGCAGGCCCCAGGTCCAAGGCAGCCAGTGTCAAAGCGGTGCTTAAACTCCAGCAAGCGTTTATGATGTAATAGGCCACCAGGCTGTGCACTAGATTGTAAGATGTAGGCGACGGAGTCCCCGACACTTCTGGGACCGGTAAGCCCCGTTCAGTGGAGGAGAACTATATGCCAAAAGAAGGGCAATGGAGACCTTCTTTTCTTAAGCCACTAGAAGCTCTAAATGTGAACAGCAGATATATCTCCTTCCTACCGCACCTGTGAAGTACAAAACACAGAACGAAGGCCCAGGGGGAATGCTCTGTGCTCCTTGTGGAGAAAAGAGCTTGAAAACTGACCTGAAAACGTTCAGTGTTTTCGGAAGCCACTAGAAGGTGTCAATGTGAGCAACAGAAGTATCTACCTTCTACAACACCGGGAAGCCCCAAAGACCGCAGGAAGGCAAAGGGAGAGTGCTTTGTGGTCCCTTTGGAAAACAGGGTTTGAAGGGATTCCCTAAGGATTGTTAGTGAATAGGTAAACCACATGGGACGACTAGCATCGAGCTCAAGCTCTCTGTTTCGCGTCACACAGAGAGGCAGGCCGCAGGTCCAAAGCAGCGTGTGTCAAAGCGGTGCTTTAAATGCAGGAAGCTTTTACGGTGTCTTAGGCCATGTGTCTCTGCACTAGGATGCAACATGTAAACGACGGACTGCCTGACACTACTGGGAGCTGTAAGCCACTTTCAGTTGAGGACAACTATATGCCAATAGAAGGGCAATGGAGGCCTTCTTTCCTTAAGCCACTAGAACGTGTAAATGTGAGCAGCAGATGTATCTCCCTTCTACCGCACCTGGCAAGTACAAAACTCAAAGGGAAAGTGCAGGGAGAATGCTCTGTGTTCCCTTTGGAAAAGAGCTTGAAGGGAAACGTTTTTTTCCTCACTGGAATTTTACAGCTTTGCAGGCTCAATTGTGGCAGGGAAACACTGTTGTTCCATATCTTCTCTTCTAAACACAATCCATGTCTCGTCCCAGAAAGAGGCAGGCCCCAGATCCAAGGCAGCCTGTTTCAAAGCGGTGCTTAAACTCCAGCAAGCGTTTATGGTGTCATAGGCCACTAGGCTGTGCACTAGATTCTAAAATGTAGGCGAAGGACTGCCCGTCAGTTCTGGGACCTGTAAGCTACGTTCGGTTGAGGAGAACTATATGCCAGAAGAAGGGCAATGGAGGCCTTCTTTCCTTAAGCCACTAGAACGTTTAAATGTGAACTGCAGATGTATATCTCCCTTGTACGCACGTGGGAAGTACAAAACTCAAAGGGAAAGTGCAGGGAGAATGCTCAGTGTTCCCTTTGGAAAAGATAGCTTGAAGGGAAACTTTTTTTCTTCACTGGGATTTAGAGCGTTGCAGGCTCCATTGTGGCAGGGAAACACTGTTGTGCCATATCTTCTCTTCTTAACACAATCCATTTCTCGTCCCAGAAAGAGGCAGGCCCCACATCCAAGGCAGCCTGTTTCAAAGCGGTGCTTAAACTCCAGCATGCGTTTATGATGTCATAGGCCACTAGGCTGTGCACTAGATTCTAAGATGTAGGCGACGGAGTGCCCGACACTTCTGGGACCGGTAAGCCCCGTTCAGTGTAGGAGAACTATATGCCAAAAGAAGGGCAATGGAGACCTTCTTTTCTTAAGCCACTAGAAGCTCTAAATGTGAACAGCAGATGTATCTCCTTCCTACCGCACCTGGGAAGTACAAAACACAGAACGAAGGCACAGGGGGAATGCTCTGTGATCCTTGTGGAGAATAGGGCTTGAAAACTGACCTGAAAACGTTCAGCGTTTTCGGAAGCCACTAGAAGGTGTCGATGTGAACAACAGAAGTATCTACCTTGTACAGCACCGGGAAGCCCCAAAGACCGCAGGAAGGCAAAGGGAGAGTGCTTTGTGGTCCCTTTGGAAAACAGGGTTTGAAGGGATTCCCTAAGGATTGTTAGTGAATAGGTAAACCACATGGGACGACTAGCATCGAGCTCAAGCTCTCTGTTTCTCGTCACACAGAGAGGCAGGCCGCAGGTCCAAGGCAGCGTGTGTCAAAGCGGTGCTTTAAATGCAGGAAGCTTTTACGGTGTCTTAGGCCATGTGTCTCTGCACTAGGATGCAACATGTAAACGACGGACTGCCTGACACTACTGGGAGCTGTAAGCCACTTTCAGTTGAGGACAACTATATGCCAATAGAAGGGCAATGGAGGCCTTCTTTCCTTAAGCCACTAGAACGTGTAAATGTGAACAGCAGATGTATCTCCCTTATACCGCACCTGGCAAGTACAAAACTCAAAGGGAAAGTGCAGGGAGAATGCTCTGTGTTCCCTTTGGAAAAGAGCTTGAAGGGAAACGTTTTTTCCTCACTGGAATTTTACAGCTTTGCAGGCTCAATTGTGGCAGGGAAACACTGTTGTTCCATATCTTCTCTTCTTAACACAATCCATTTCTCGTCCCAGAAAGAGGCAGGCCCCAGATCCAAGGCAGCCTCTTTCAAAGCGGTGCTTAAACTCCAGCAAGCGTTTATGGTGTCATAGGCCACTAGGCTGTGCACTAGATTCTAAAATGTAGGCGAAGGACTGCCCGTCAGTTCTGGGACCTGTAAGCTACGTTCGGTTGAGGAGAACTATATGCCAGAAGAAGGGCAATGGAGGCCTTCTTTCCTTAAGCCACTAGAACGTTTAAATGTGAACTGCAGATGTATATCTCCCTTGTACGCACGTGGGAAGTACAAAACTCAAAGGGAAAGTGCAGGGAGAATGCTCAGTGTTCCCTTTGGAAAAGATAGCTTGAAGGGAAACTTTTTCTCTTCACTGGGATTTAGAGCGTTGCAGGCTCCATTGTGGCAGGGAAACACTGTTGTGCCATATCTTCTCTTCTTAACACAATCCATTTCTCGTCCCAGAAAGAGGCAGGCCCCACATCCAAGGCAGCCTGTTTCAAAGCGGTGCTTAAACTCCAGCATGCGTTTATGATGTCATAGGCCACTAGGCTGTGCACTAGATTCTAAGATGTAGGCGACGGAGTGCCCGACACTTCTGGGACCGGTAAGCCCCGTTCAGTGTAGGAGAACTATATGCCAAAAGAAGGGCAATGGAGACCTTCTTTTCTTAAGCCACTAGAAGCTCTAAATGTGAACAGCAGATGTATCTCCTTCCTACCGCACCTGGGAAGTACAAAACACAGAACGAAGGCACAGGGGGAATGCTCTGTGATCCTTGTGGAGAATAGGGCTTGAAAACTGACCTGAAAACGTTCAGCGTT
Organism: Mesoplodon mirus; assembly: GCF_964341445.2. Lineage (NCBI taxonomy): Eukaryota > Metazoa > Chordata > Mammalia > Artiodactyla > Ziphiidae > Mesoplodon > Mesoplodon mirus. The sequence continues at coordinate 484,808 of NW_028295484.1, forward strand.
TTCGGAAGCCCCTAGAAGGTGTCGATGTGAACAACAGAATTATCTACCTTGTACAGCACCGGGAAGCCCCAAAGACCGCAGGAAGGCAAAGGGAGAGTGCTTTGTGGTCCCTTTGGAAAACAGGGTTTGAAGGGATTCACTAAGGATTGTTAGTGAATAGGTAAAACACATGGGACGACTAGCATCGAGCTCAAGCTCTCTGTTTCTCGTCACACAGAGAGGCAGGCCGCAGGTCCAAGGCAGCGTGTGTCAAAGCGGTGCTTTAAATGCAGGAAGCTTTTACGGTGTCTTAGGCCATGTGTCTCTGCACTAGGATGCAACATGTAAACGACGGACTGCCTGACACTACTGGGAGCTGTAAGCCACTTTCAGTTGAGGACAACTATATGCCAATAGAAGGGCAATGGAGGCCTTCTTTCCTTAAGCCACTAGAACGTGTAAATGTGAACAGCAGATGTATCTCCCTTCTACCGCACCTGGCAAGTACAAAACTCAAAGGGAAAGTGCAGGGAGAATGCTCTGTGTTCCCTTTGGAAAAGAGCTTGAAGGGAAACGTTTTTTTCCTCACTGGAATTTTACAGCTTTGCAGGCTCAATTGTGGCAGGGAAACACTGTTGTTCCATATCTTCTCTTCTTAACACAATCCATTTCTCCCCCCAGAAAGAGGCAGGCCCCAGGTACAAGGCAGCCTGTTTCAAAGCGGTGCTTAAACTCCAGCAAGCGTTTATGGTGTCATAGGCCACTAGGCTGTGCACTAGATTCTAAGATGTAGGCGAAGGACTGCCCGTCAGTTCTGGGAACTGTAAGCTACGTTCGGTTGAGGAGAACAATATGCCAGAAGAAGGGCAATGGAGGCCTTCTTTCCTTAAGCCACTAGAACGTGTATATGTGAACTGCAGATGTATATCTCCCTTGTACGCACGTGGGAAGTACAAAACTCAAAGGGAAAGTGCAGGGAGAATGCTCTGTGTTCCCTTTGGAAAAGAGAGCTTGAAGGGAACCTTTTTTTCCTCACTGGGAGTTACAGCGTTGCAGGCTCCATTATGGCAGGGAAACACTGTTGTGCCATATCTTCTCTTCTTAACACAATCCATTTCTCGTCCCAGAAATAGGCAGGCCCCAGGTCCAAGGCAGCCAGTGTCAAAGCGGTGCTTAAACTCCAGCAAGCGTTTATGATGTAATAGGCCACCAGGCTGTGCACTAGATTGTAAGATGTAGGCGACGGAGTGCCCGACACTTCTGGGACCGGTAAGCCCCGTTCAGTGGAGGAGAACTATATGCCAAAAGAAGGGCAATGGAGACCTTCTTTTCTTAAGCCACTAGAAGCTCTAAATGTGAACAGCAGATGTATCTCCTTCCTACCGCACCTGGGAAGTACAAAACACAGAACGAAGGCCCAGGGGGAATGCTCTGTGCTCCTTGTGGAGAATAGAGCTTGAAAACTGACCTGAAAACGTTCAGCGTTTTCGGATGCCACTAGAAGGTGTCGATGTGAACAACAGAAGTATCTACCTTCTACAACACCGGGAAGCCCCAAAGACCGCAGGAAGGCAAAGGGAGAGTGCTTTGTGGTCCCTTTGGAAAACAGGGTTTGAAGGGATTCCCTAAGGATTGTTAGAGAATAGGTAAACCACATGGGACGACTAGCATCGAGCTCAAGCTCTCTGTTTCTCGTCACACAGAGAGGCAGGCCGCAGGTCCAAGGCAGCGTGTGTCAAAGCGGTGCTTTAAATGCAGGAAGCTTTTACGGTGTCTTAGGCCATGTGTCTCTGCACTAGGATGCAACATGTAAACGACGGACTGCCTGACACTACTGGGAGCTGTAAGCCACTTTCAGTTGAGGACAACTATATGCCAATAGAAGGGCAATGGAGGCCTTCTTTCCTTAAGCCACTAGAACGTGTAAATGTGAACAGCAGATGTATCTCCCTTCTACCGCACCTGGGAAGTACAAAACTCAAAGGGAAAGTGCAGGGAGAATGCTCTGTGTTCCCTATGGAAAAGAGCTTGAAAGGAAACGTTTTTTTCCTCACTGGAATTTTACAGCTTTGCAGGCTCAATTGTGGCAGGGAAACACTGTTGTGCCATATCTTCTCTTCTTAACACAATCCATTTCTCCCCCCAGAAAGAGGCAGGCCCCAGGTACAAGGCAGCCTGTTTCAAAGCGGAGCTTAAACTCCAGCAAGCGTTTATGGTGTCATAGGCCACTAGGCTGTGCACTAGATTCTAAGATGTAGGCGAAGGACTGCCCGTCAGTTCTGGGACCTGTAAGCTACGTTCGGTTGAGGAGAACTATATGCCAGAAGAAGGGCAATGGAGGCCTTCTTTCCTTAAGCCACTAGAACGTGTAAATGTGAGCAGCAGATGTATCTCCCTTCTACCGCACCTGGCAAGTACAAAACTCAAAGGGAAAGTGCAGGGAGAATGCTCTGTGTTCCCTTTGGAAAAGAGCTTGAAGGGAAACGTTTTTTTCCTCACTGGAATTTACAGCGTTGCAGGCTCAATTCTGGCAGGGAAACACTGTTGTGCCATATCTTCTCTTCTTAACACAATCCATTTCTCGTCCCAGAAAGAGGCAGGCCCCACATCCAAGGCAGCCTGTTTCAAAGCGGTGCTTAAACTCCAGCATGCGTTTATGATGTCATAGGCCACTAGGCTGTGCACTAGATTCTAAGATGTAGGCGAGGGAGTGCCCGACACTTCTGGGACCGGTAAGCCCCGTTCAGTGGAGGAGAACTATATGCCAAAAGAAGGGCAATGGAGACCTTCTTTTCTTAAGCCACTAGAAGCTCTAAATGTGAACAGCAGATGTATCTCCTTCCTACCACCCCTGGGAAGTACAAAACACAGAACGAAGGCGCAGGGGGAATGCTCTGTGGTCCTTGTGGAGAATAGGGCTTGAAAACTGACCTGAAAACGTTCAGCGTTTTCGGAAGCCACTAGAAGGTGTCGATGTGAACAACAGAAGTATCTACCTTCTACAGCACCGGGAAGCCCCAAAGACCGCAGGAAGGCAAAGGGAGAGTGCTTTGTGGTCCCTTTGGAAAACAGGGTTTGAAGGGATTCACTAAGGATTGTTAGTGAATGGGTAAACCACATGGGACGACTAGCATCGAGCTCAAGCTCTCTGTTTCTCGTCACACAGAGAGGCAGGCCGCAGGTCCAAAGCAGCGTGTGTCAAAGCGGTGCTTTAAATGCAGGAAGCTTTTACGGTGTCTTAGGCCATGTGTCTCTGCACTAGGATGCAACATGTAAACGACGGACTGCCTGACACTACTGGGAGCTGTAAGCCACTTTCAGTTGAGGACAACTATATGCCAATAGAAGGGCAATGGAGGTCTTCTTTCCTTAAGCCACTAGAACGTGTAAATGTGAGCAGCAGATGTATCTCCCTTCTACCGCACCTGGCAAGTACAAAACTCAAAGGGAAAGTGCAGGGAGAATGCTCTGTGTTCCCTTTGGAAAAGAGCTTGAAGGGAAACGTTTTTTTCCTCACTGGAATTTTACAGCTTTGCAGGCTCAATTGTGGCAGGGAAACACTGTTGTTCCATATCTTCTCTTCTAAACACAATCCATGTCTCGTCCCAGAAAGAGGCAGGCCCCAGATCCAAGGCAGCCTGTTTCAAAGCGGTGCTTAAACTCCAGCAAGCGTTTATGGTGTCATAGGCCACTAGGCTGTGCACTAGATTCTAAGATGTAGGCGAAGGACTGCCCGTCAGTTCTGGGACATGTAAGCTACGTTCGGTTGAGGAGAACAATATGCCAGAAGAAGGGCAATGGAGGCCTTCTTTCCTTAAGCCACTAGAACGTGTATATGTGAACTGCAGATGTATATCTCCCTTGTACGCACGTGGGAAGTACAAAACTCAAAGGGAAAGTGCAGGGAGAATGCTCTGTGTTCCCTTTGGAAAAGAGCTTGAAGGGAACCTTTTTTTCCTCACTGGGATTTAGAGCGTTGCAGGCTCAATTGTGGCAGGGAAACACTGTTGTGCCATATCTTCTCTTCTTAACACAATCCATTTCTCGTCCCAGAAATAGGCAGGCCCCAGGTCCAAGGCAGCCAGTGTCAAAGCGGTGCTTAAACTCCAGCAAGCGTTTATGATGTAATAGGCCACCAGGCTGTGCACTAGATTGTAAGATGTAGGCGACGGAGTCCCCGACACTTCTGGGACCGGTAAGCCCCGTTCAGTGGAGGAGAACTATATGCCAAAAGAAGGGCAATGGAGACCTTCTTTTCTTAAGCCACTAGAAGCTCTAAATGTGAACAGCAGATATATCTCCTTCCTACCGCACCTGGGAAGTACAAAACACAGAACGAAGGCCCAGGGGGAATGCTCTGTGCTCCTTGTGGAGAAAAGAGCTTGAAAACTGACCTGAAAACGTTCAGTGTTTTCGGAAGCCACTAGAAGGTGTCAATGTGAGCAACAGAAGTATCTACCTTCTACAACACCGGGAAGCCCCAAAGACCGCAGGAAGGCAAAGGGAGAGTGCTTTGTGGTCCCTTTGGAAAACAGGGTTTGAAGGGATTCCCTAAGGATTGTTAGTGAATAGGTAAACCACATGGGACGACTAGCATCGAGCTCAAGCTCTCTGTTTCTCGTCACACAGAGAGGCAGGCCGCAGGTCCAAGGCAGCGTGTGTCAAAGCGGTGCTTTAAATGCAGGAAGCTTTTACGGTGTCTTAGGCCATGTGTCTCTGCACTAGGATGCAACATGTAAACGACGGACTGCCTGACACTACTGGGAGCTGTAAGCCACTTTCAGTTGAGGACAACTATATGCCAATAGAAGGGCAATGGAGGCCTTCTTTCCTTAAGCCACTAGAACGTGTAAATGTGAACAGCAGATGTATCTCCCTTATACCGCACCTGGCAAGTACAAAACTCAAAGGGAAAGTGCAGGGAGAATGCTCTGTGTTCCCTTTGGAAAAGAGCTTGAAGGGAAACGTTTTTTCCTCACTGGAATTTTACAGCTTTGCAGGCTCAATTGTGGCAGGGAAACACTGTTGTTCCATATCTTCTCTTCTTAACACAATCCATTTCTCGTCCCAGAAAGAGGCAGGCCCCAGATCCAAGGCAGCCTCTTTCAAAGCGGTGCTTAAACTCCAGCAAGCGTTTATGGTGTCATAGGCCACTAGGCTGTGCACTAGATTCTAAAATGTAGGCGAAGGACTGCCCGTCAGTTCTGGGACCTGTAAGCTACGTTCGGTTGAGGAGAACTATATGCCAGAAGAAGGGCAATGGAGGCCTTCTTTCCTTAAGCCACTAGAACGTTTAAATGTGAACTGCAGATGTATATCTCCCTTGTACGCACGTGGGAAGTACAAAACTCAAAGGGAAAGTGCAGGGAGAATGCTCAGTGTTCCCTTTGGAAAAGATAGCTTGAAGGGAAACTTTTTCTCTTCACTGGGATTTAGAGCGTTGCAGGCTCCATTGTGGCAGGGAAACACTGTTGTGCCATATCTTCTCTTCTTAACACAATCCATTTCTCGTCCCAGAAAGAGGCAGGCCCCACATCCAAGGCAGCCTGTTTCAAAGCGGTGCTTAAACTCCAGCATGCGTTTATGATGTCATAGGCCACTAGGCTGTGCACTAGATTCTAAGATGTAGGCGACGGAGTGCCCGACACTTCTGGGACCGGTAAGCCCCGTTCAGTGTAGGAGAACTATATGCCAAAAGAAGGGCAATGGAGACCTTCTTTTCTTAAGCCACTAGAAGCTCTAAATGTGAACAGCAGATGTATCTCCTTCCTACCGCACCTGGGAAGTACAAAACACAGAACGAAGGCACAGGGGGAATGCTCTGTGATCCTTGTGGAGAATAGGGCTTGAAAACTGACCTGAAAACGTTCAGCGTTTTCGGAAGCCCCTAGAAGGTGTCGATGTGAACAACAGAATTATCTACCTTGTACAGCACCGGGAAGCCCCAAAGACCGCAGGAAGGCAAAGGGAGAGTGCTTTGTGGTCCCTTTGGAAAACAGGGTTTGAAGGGATTCACTAAGGATTGTTAGTGAATAGGTAAAACACATGGGACGACTAGCATCGAGCTCAAGCTCTCTGTTTCTCGTCACACAGAGAGGCAGGCCGCAGGTCCAAGGCAGCGTGTGTCAAAGCGGTGCTTTAAATGCAGGAAGCTTTTACGGTGTCTTAGGCCATGTGTCTCTGCACTAGGATGCAACATGTAAACGACGGACTGCCTGACACTACTGGGAGCTGTAAGCCACTTTCAGTTGAGGACAACTATATGCCAATAGAAGGGCAATGGAGGCCTTCTTTCCTTAAGCCACTAGAACGTGTAAATGTGAACAGCAGATGTATCTCCCTTCTACCGCACCTGGCAAGTACAAAACTCAAAGGGAAAGTGCAGGGAGAATGCTCTGTGTTCCCTTTGGAAAAGAGCTTGAAGGGAAACGTTTTTTTCCTCACTGGAATTTTACAGCTTTGCAGGCTCAATTGTGGCAGGGAAACACTGTTGTTCCATATCTTCTCTTCTTAACACAATCCATTTCTCCCCCCAGAAAGAGGCAGGCCCCAGGTACAAGGCAGCCTGTTTCAAAGCGGTGCTTAAACTCCAGCAAGCGTTTATGGTGTCATAGGCCACTAGGCTGTGCACTAGATTCTAAGATGTAGGCGAAGGACTGCCCGTCAGTTCTGGGAACTGTAAGCTACGTTCGGTTGAGGAGAACAATATGCCAGAAGAAGGGCAATGGAGGCCTTCTTTCCTTAAGCCACTAGAACGTGTATATGTGAACTGCAGATGTATATCTCCCTTGTACGCACGTGGGAAGTACAAAACTCAAAGGGAAAGTGCAGGGAGAATGCTCTGTGTTCCCTTTGGAAAAGAGAGCTTGAAGGGAACCTTTTTTTCCTCACTGGGAGTTACAGCGTTGCAGGCTCCATTATGGCAGGGAAACACTGTTGTGCCATATCTTCTCTTCTTAACACAATCCATTTCTCGTCCCAGAAATAGGCAGGCCCCAGGTCCAAGGCAGCCAGTGTCAAAGCGGTGCTTAAACTCCAGCAAGCGTTTATGATGTAATAGGCCACCAGGCTGTGCACTAGATTGTAAGATGTAGGCGACGGAGTGCCCGACACTTCTGGGACCGGTAAGCCCCGTTCAGTGGAGGAGAACTATATGCCAAAAGAAGGGCAATGGAGACCTTCTTTTCTTAAGCCACTAGAAGCTCTAAATGTGAACAGCAGATGTATCTCCTTCCTACCGCACCTGGGAAGTACAAAACACAGAACGAAGGCCCAGGGGGAATGCTCTGTGCTCCTTGTGGAGAATAGAGCTTGAAAACTGACCTGAAAACGTTCAGCGTTTTCGGATGCCACTAGAAGGTGTCGATGTGAACAACAGAAGTATCTACCTTCTACAACACCGGGAAGCCCCAAAGACCGCAGGAAGGCAAAGGGAGAGTGCTTTGTGGTCCCTTTGGAAAACAGGGTTTGAAGGGATTCCCTAAGGATTGTTAGAGAATAGGTAAACCACATGGGACGACTAGCATCGAGCTCAAGCTCTCTGTTTCTCGTCACACAGAGAGGCAGGCCGCAGGTCCAAGGCAGCGTGTGTCAAAGCGGTGCTTTAAATGCAGGAAGCTTTTACGGTGTCTTAGGCCATGTGTCTCTGCACTAGGATGCAACATGTAAACGACGGACTGCCTGACACTACTGGGAGCTGTAAGCCACTTTCAGTTGAGGACAACTATATGCCAATAGAAGGGCAATGGAGGCCTTCTTTCCTTAAGCCACTAGAACGTGTAAATGTGAACAGCAGATGTATCTCCCTTCTACCGCACCTGGGAAGTACAAAACTCAAAGGGAAAGTGCAGGGAGAATGCTCTGTGTTCCCTATGGAAAAGAGCTTGAAAGGAAACGTTTTTTTCCTCACTGGAATTTTACAGCTTTGCAGGCTCAATTGTGGCAGGGAAACACTGTTGTGCCATATCTTCTCTTCTTAACACAATCCATTTCTCCCCCCAGAAAGAGGCAGGCCCCAGGTACAAGGCAGCCTGTTTCAAAGCGGAGCTTAAACTCCAGCAAGCGTTTATGGTGTCATAGGCCACTAGGCTGTGCACTAGATTCTAAGATGTAGGCGAAGGACTGCCCGTCAGTTCTGGGACCTGTAAGCTACGTTCGGTTGAGGAGAACTATATGCCAGAAGAAGGGCAATGGAGGCCTTCTTTCCTTAAGCCACTAGAACGTGTAAATGTGAGCAGCAGATGTATCTCCCTTCTACCGCACCTGGCAAGTACAAAACTCAAAGGGAAAGTGCAGGGAGAATGCTCTGTGTTCCCTTTGGAAAAGAGCTTGAAGGGAAACGTTTTTTTCCTCACTGGAATTTACAGCGTTGCAGGCTCAATTCTGGCAGGGAAACACTGTTGTGCCATATCTTCTCTTCTTAACACAATCCATTTCTCGTCCCAGAAAGAGGCAGGCCCCACATCCAAGGCAGCCTGTTTCAAAGCGGTGCTTAAACTCCAGCATGCGTTTATGATGTCATAGGCCACTAGGCTGTGCACTAGATTCTAAGATGTAGGCGAGGGAGTGCCCGACACTTCTGGGACCGGTAAGCCCCGTTCAGTGGAGGAGAACTATATGCCAAAAGAAGGGCAATGGAGACCTTCTTTTCTTAAGCCACTAGAAGCTCTAAATGTGAACAGCAGATGTATCTCCTTCCTACCACCCCTGGGAAGTACAAAACACAGAACGAAGGCGCAGGGGGAATGCTCTGTGGTCCTTGTGGAGAATAGGGCTTGAAAACTGACCTGAAAACGTTCAGCGTTTTCGGAAGCCACTAGAAGGTGTCGATGTGAACAACAGAAGTATCTACCTTCTACAGCACCGGGAAGCCCCAAAGACCGCAGGAAGGCAAAGGGAGAGTGCTTTGTGGTCCCTTTGGAAAACAGGGTTTGAAGGGATTCACTAAGGATTGTTAGTGAATGGGTAAACCACATGGGACGACTAGCATCGAGCTCAAGCTCTCTGTTTCTCGTCACACAGAGAGGCAGGCCGCAGGTCCAAAGCAGCGTGTGTCAAAGCGGTGCTTTAAATGCAGGAAGCTTTTACGGTGTCTTAGGCCATGTGTCTCTGCACTAGGATGCAACATGTAAACGACGGACTGCCTGACACTACTGGGAGCTGTAAGCCACTTTCAGTTGAGGACAACTATATGCCAATAGAAGGGCAATGGAGGTCTTCTTTCCTTAAGCCACTAGAACGTGTAAATGTGAGCAGCAGATGTATCTCCCTTCTACCGCACCTGGCAAGTACAAAACTCAAAGGGAAAGTGCAGGGAGAATGCTCTGTGTTCCCTTTGGAAAAGAGCTTGAAGGGAAACGTTTTTTTCCTCACTGGAATTTTACAGCTTTGCAGGCTCAATTGTGGCAGGGAAACACTGTTGTTCCATATCTTCTCTTCTAAACACAATCCATGTCTCGTCCCAGAAAGAGGCAGGCCCCAGATCCAAGGCAGCCTGTTTCAAAGCGGTGCTTAAACTCCAGCAAGCGTTTATGGTGTCATAGGCCACTAGGCTGTGCACTAGATTCTAAGATGTAGGCGAAGGACTGCCCGTCAGTTCTGGGACATGTAAGCTACGTTCGGTTGAGGAGAACAATATGCCAGAAGAAGGGCAATGGAGGCCTTCTTTCCTTAAGCCACTAGAACGTGTATATGTGAACTGCAGATGTATATCTCCCTTGTACGCACGTGGGAAGTACAAAACTCAAAGGGAAAGTGCAGGGAGAATGCTCTGTGTTCCCTTTGGAAAAGAGCTTGAAGGGAACCTTTTTTTCCTCACTGGGATTTAGAGCGTTGCAGGCTCAATTGTGGCAGGGAAACACTGTTGTGCCATATCTTCTCTTCTTAACACAATCCATTTCTCGTCCCAGAAATAGGCAGGCCCCAGGTCCAAGGCAGCCAGTGTCAAAGCGGTGCTTAAACTCCAGCAAGCGTTTATGATGTAATAGGCCACCAGGCTGTGCACTAGATTGTAAGATGTAGGCGACGGAGTCCCCGACACTTCTGGGACCGGTAAGCCCCGTTCAGTGGAGGAGAACTATATGCCAAAAGAAGGGCAATGGAGACCTTCTTTTCTTAAGCCACTAGAAGCTCTAAATGTGAACAGCAGATATATCTCCTTCCTACCGCACCTGGGAAGTACAAAACACAGAACGAAGGCCCAGGGGGAATGCTCTGTGCTCCTTGTGGAGAAAAGAGCTTGAAAACTGACCTGAAAACGTTCAGTGTTTTCGGAAGCCACTAGAAGGTGTCAATGTGAGCAACAGAAGTATCTACCTTCTACAACACCGGGAAGCCCCAAAGACCGCAGGAAGGCAAAGGGAGAGTGCTTTGTGGTCCCTTTGGAAAACAGGGTTTGAAGGGATTCCCTAAGGATTGTTAGTGAATAGGTAAACCACATGGGACGACTAGCATCGAGCTCAAGCTCTCTGTTTCTCGTCACACAGAGAGGCAGGCCGCAGGTCCAAGGCAGCGTGTGTCAAAGCGGTGCTTTAAATGCAGGAAGCTTTTACGGTGTCTTAGGCCATGTGTCTCTGCACTAGGATGCAACATGTAAACGACGGACTGCCTGACACTACTGGGAGCTGTAAGCCACTTTCAGTTGAGGACAACTATATGCCAATAGAAGGGCAATGGAGGCCTTCTTTCCTTAAGCCACTAGAACGTGTAAATGTGAGCAGCAGATGTATCTCCCTTCTACCGCACCTGGCAAGTACAAAACTCAAAGGGAAAGTGCAGGGAGAATGCTCTGTGTTCCCTTTGGAAAAGAGCTTGAAGGGAAACGTTTTTTTCCTCACTGGAATTTTACAGCTTTGCAGGCTCAATTGTGGCAGGGAAACACTGTTGTTCCATATCTTCTCTTCTAAACACAATCCATGTCTCGTCCCAGAAAGAGGCAGGCCCCAGATCCAAGGCAGCCTGTTTCAAAGCGGTGCTTAAACTCCAGCAAGCGTTTATGGTGTCATAGGCCACTAGGCTGTGCACTAGATTCTAAAATGTAGGCGAAGGACTGCCCGTCAGTTCTGGGACCTGTAAGCTACGTTCGGTTGAGGAGAACTATATGCCAGAAGAAGGGCAATGGAGGCCTTCTTTCCTTAAGCCACTAGAACGTTTAAATGTGAACTGCAGATGTATATCTCCCTTGTACGCACGTGGGAAGTACAAAACTCAAAGGGAAAGTGCAGGGAGAATGCTCAGTGTTCCCTTTGGAAAAGATAGCTTGAAGGGAAACTTTTTTTCTTCACTGGGATTTAGAGCGTTGCAGGCTCCATTGTGGCAGGGAAACACTGTTGTGCCATATCTTCTCTTCTTAACACAATCCATTTCTCGTCCCAGAAAGAGGCAGGCCCCACATCCAAGGCAGCCTGTTTCAAAGCGGTGCTTAAACTCCAGCATGCGTTTATGATGTCATAGGCCACTAGGCTGTGCACTAGATTCTAAGATGTAGGCGACGGAGTGCCCGACACTTCTGGGACCGGTAAGCCCCGTTCAGTGGAGGAGAACTATATGCCAAAAGAAGGGCAATGGAGACCTTCTTTTCTTAAGCCACTAGAAGCTCTAAATGTGAACAGCAGATGTATCTCCTTCCTACCGCCCCTGGGAAGTACAAAACACAGAACGAAGGCGCAGGGGGAATGCTCTGTGATCCTTGTGGAGAATAGGGCTTGAAAACTGACCTGAAAACGTTCAGCGTTTTCGGAAGCCACTAGAAGGTGTCGATGTGAACAACAGAAGTATCTACCTTGTACAGCACCGGGAAGCCCCAAAGACCGCAGGAAGGCAAAGGGAGAGTGCTTTGTGGTCCCTTTGGAAAACAGGGTTTGAAGGGATTCCCTAAGGATTGTTAGTGAATAGGTAAACCACATGGGACGACTAGCATCGAGCTCAAGCTCTCTGTTTCTCGTCACACAGAGAGGCAGGCCGCAGGTCCAAGGCAGCGTGTGTCAAAGCGGTGCTTTAAATGCAGGAAGCTTTTACGGTGTCTTAGGCCATGTGTCTCTGCACTAGGATGCAACATGTAAACGACGGACTGCCTGACACTACTGGGAGCTGTAAGCCACTTTCAGTTGAGGACAACTATATGCCAATAGAAGGGCAATGGAGGCCTTCTTTCCTTAAGCCACTAGAACGTGTAAATGTGAACAGCAGATGTATCTCCCTTCTACCGCACCTGGCAAGTACAAAACTCAAAGGGAAAGTGCAGGGAGAATGCTCTGTGTTCCCTTTGGAAAAGAGCTTGAAGGGAAACGTTTTTTCCTCACTGGAATTTTACAGCTTTGCAGGCTCAATTGTGGCAGGGAAACACTGTTGTTCCATATCTTCTCTTCTTAACACAATCCATTTCTCGTCCCAGAAAGAGGCAGGCCCCAGATCCAAGGCAGCCTCTTTCAAAGCGGTGCTTAAACTCCAGCAAGCGTTTATGGTGTCATAGGCCACTAGGCTGTGCACTAGATTCTAAAATGTAGGCGAAGGACTGCCCGTCAGTTCTGGGACCTGTAAGCTACGTTCGGTTGAGGAGAACTATATGCCAGAAGAAGGGCAATGGAGGCCTTCTTTCCTTAAGCCACTAGAACGTTTAAATGTGAACTGCAGATGTATATCTCCCTTGTACGCACGTGGGAAGTACAAAACTCAAAGGGAAAGTGCAGGGAGAATGCTCAGTGTTCCCTTTGGAAAAGATAGCTTGAAGGGAAACTTTTTTTCTTCACTGGGATTTAGAGCGTTGCAGGCTCCATTGTGGCAGGGAAACACTGTTGTGCCATATCTTCTCTTCTTAACACAATCCATTTCTCGTCCCAGAAAGAGGCAGGCCCCAGATCCAAGGCAGCCTGTTTCAAAGCGGTGCTTAAACTCCAGCATGCGTTTATGATGTCATAGGCCACTAGGCTGTGCACTAGATTCTAAGATGTAGGCGACGGAGTGCCCGACACTTCTGGGACCGGTAAGCCCCGTTCAGTGGAGGAGAACTATATGCCAAAAGAAGGGCAATGGAGACCTTCTTTTCTTAAGCCACTAGAAGCTCTAAATGTGAACAGCAGATGTATCTCCTTCCTACCGCACCTGGGAAGTACAAAACACAGAACGAAGGCACAGGGGGAATGCTCTGTGATCCTTGTGGAGAATAGGGCTTGAAAACTGACCTGAAAACGTTCAGCGTTTTCGGAAGCCCCTAGAAGGTGTCGATGTGAACAACAGAATTATCTACCTTGTACAGCACCGGGAAGCCCCAAAGACCGCAGGAAGGCAAAGGGAGAGTGCTTTGTGGTCCCTTTGGAAAACAGGGTTTGAAGGGATTCACTAAGGATTGTTAGTGAATAGGTAAACCACATGGGACGACTAGCATCGAGCTCAAGCTCTCTGTTTCTCGTCACACAGAGAGGCAGGCCGCAGGTCCAAGGCAGCGTGTGTCAAAGCGGTGCTTTAAATGCAGGAAGCTTTTACGGTGTCTTAGGCCATGTGTCTCTGCACTAGGATGCAACATGTAAACGACGGACTGCCTGACACTACTGGGAGCTGTAAGCCACTTTCAGTTGAGGACAACTATATGCCAATAGAAGGGCAATGGAGGCCTTCTTTCCTTAAGCCACTAGAAGGTGTAAATGTGAACAGCAGATGTATCTCCCTTCTACCGCACCTGGCAAGTACAAAACTCAAAGGGAAAGTGCAGGGAGAATGCTCTGTGTTCCCTTTGGAAAAGAGCTTGAAGGGAAACGTTTTTTTCCTCACTGGAATTTTACAGCTTTGCAGGCTCAATTGTGGCAGGGAAACACTGTTGTTCCATATCTTCTCTTCTTAACACAATCCATTTCTCCCCCCAGAAAGAGGCAGGCCCCAGGTACAAGGCAGCCTGTTTCAAAGCGGTGCTTAAACTCCAGCAAGCGTTTATGGTGTCATAGGCCACTAGGCTGTGCACTAGATTCTAAGATGTAGGCGAAGGACTGCCCGTCAGTTCTGGGAACTGTAAGCTACGTTCGGTTGAGGAGAACAATATGCCAGAAGAAGGGCAATGGAGGCCTTCTTTCCTTAAGCCACTAGAACGTGTATATGTGAACTGCAGATGTATATCTCCCTTGTACGCACGTGGGAAGTACAAAACTCAAAGGGAAAGTGCAGGGAGAATACTCTGTGTTCCCTTTGGAAAAGAGAGCTTGAAGGGAACCTTTTTTTCCTCACTGGGAGTTACAGCGTTGCAGGCTCCATTATGGCAGGGAAACACTGTTGTGCCATATCTTCTCTTCTTAACACAATCCATTTCTCGTCCCAGAAATAGGCAGGCCCCAGGTCCAAGGCAGCCAGTGTCAAAGCGGTGCTTAAACTCCAGCAAGCGTTTATGATGTAATAGGCCACCAGGCTGTGCACTAGATTGTAAGATGTAGGCGACGGAGTGCCCGACACTTCTGGGACCGGTAAGCCCCGTTCAGTGGAGGAGAACTATATGCCAAAAGAAGGGCAATGGAGACCTTCTTTTCTTAAGCCACTAGAAGCTCTAAATGTGAACAGCAGATGTATCTCCTTCCTACCGCACCTGGGAAGTACAAAACACAGAACGAAGGCCCAGGGGGAATGCTCTGTGCTCCTTGTGGAGAATAGAGCTTGAAAACTGACCTGAAAACGTTCAGCGTTTTCGGATGCCACTAGAAGGTGTCGATGTGAACAACAGAAGTATCTACCTTCTACAACACCGGGAAGCCCCAAAGACCGCAGGAAGGCAAAGGGAGAGTGCTTTGTGGTCCCTTTGGAAAACAGGGTTTGAAGGGATTCCCTAAGGATTGTTAGAGAATAGGTAAACCACATGGGACGACTAGCATCGAGCTCAAGCTCTCTGTTTCTCGTCACACAGAGAGGCAGGCCGCAGGTCCAAGGCAGCGTGTGTCAAAGCGGTGCTTTAAATGCAGGAAGCTTTTACGGTGTCTTAGGCCATGTGTCTCTGCACTAGGATGCAACATGTAAACGACGGACTGCCTGACACTACTGGGAGCTGTAAGCCACTTTCAGTTGAGGACAACTATATGCCAATAGAAGGGCAATGGAGGCCTTCTTTCCTTAAGCCACTAGAACGTGTAAATGTGAACAGCAGATGTATCTCCCTTCTACCGCACCTGGGAAGTACAAAACTCAAAGGGAAAGTGCAGGGAGAATGCTCTGTGTTCCCTATGGAAAAGAGCTTGAAAGGAAACGTTTTTTTCCTCACTGGAATTTTACAGCTTTGCAGGCTCAATTGTGGCAGGGAAACACTGTTGTGCCATATCTTCTCTTCTTAACACAATCCATTTCTCCCCCCAGAAAGAGGCAGGCCCCAGGTACAAGGCAGCCTGTTTCAAAGCGGAGCTTAAACTCCAGCAAGCGTTTATGGTGTCATAGGCCACTAGGCTGTGCACTAGATTCTAAGATGTAGGCGAAGGACTGCCCGTCAGTTCTGGGACCTGTAAGCTACGTTCGGTTGAGGAGAACTATATGCCAGAAGAAGGGCAATGGAGGCCTTCTTTCCTTAAGCCACTAGAACGTGTAAATGTGAGCAGCAGATGTATCTCCCTTCTACCGCACCTGGCAAGTACAAAACTCAAAGGGAAAGTGCAGGGAGAATGCTCTGTGTTCCCTTTGGAAAAGAGCTTGAAGGGAAACGTTTTTTTCCTCACTGGAATTTACATCGTTGCAGGCTCAATTCTGGCAGGGAAACACTGTTGTGCCATATCTTCTCTTCTTAACACAATCCATTTCTCGTCCCAGAAAGAGGCAGGCCCCACATCCAAGGCAGCCTGTTTCAAAGCGGTGCTTAAACTCCAGCATGCGTTTATGATGTCATAGGCCACTAGGCTGTGCACTAGATTCTAAGATGTAGGCGAGGGAGTGCCCGACACTTCTGGGACCGGTAAGCCCCGTTCAGTGGAGGAGAACTATATGCCAAAAGAAGGGCAATGGAGACCTTCTTTTCTTAAGCCACTAGAAGCTCTAAATGTGAACAGCAGATGTATCTCCTTCCTACCATCCCTGGGAAGTACAAAACACAGAACGAAGGCGCAGGGGGAATGCTCTGTGGTCCTTGTGGAGAATAGGGCTTGAAAACTGACCTGAAAACGTTCAGCGTTTTCGGAAGCCACTAGAAGGTGTCGATGTGAACAACAGAAGTATCTACCTTCTACAGCACCGGGAAGCCCCAAAGACCGCAGGAAGGCAAAGGGAGAGTGCTTTGTGGTCCCTTTGGAAAACAGGGTTTGAAGGGATTCACTAAGGATTGTTAGTGAATGGGTAAACCACATGGGACGACTAGCATCGAGCTCAAGCTCTCTGTTTCTCGTCACACAGAGAGGCAGGCCGCAGGTCCAAAGCAGCGTGTGTCAAAGCGGTGCTTTAAATGCAGGAAGCTTTTACGGTGTCTTAGGCCATGTGTCTCTGCACTAGGATGCAACATGTAAACGACGGACTGCCTGACACTACTGGGAGCTGTAAGCCACTTTCAGTTGAGGACAACTATATGCCAATAGAAGGGCAATGGAGGCCTTCTTTCCTTAAGCCACTAGAACGTGTAAATGTGAGCAGCAGATGTATCTCCCTTCTACCGCACCTGGCAAGTACAAAACTCAAAGGGAAAGTGCAGGGAGAATGCTCTGTGTTCCCTTTGCAAAAGAGCTTGAAGGGAAACGTTTTTTTCCTCACTGGAATTTTACAGCTTTGCAGGCTCAATTGTGGCAGGGAAACACTGTTGTTCCATATCTTCTCTTCTAAACACAATCCATGTCTCGTCCCAGAAAGAGGCAGGCCCCAGATCCAAGGCAGCCTGTTTCAAAGCGGTGCTTAAACTCCAGCAAGCGTTTATGGTGTCATAGGCCACTAGGCTGTGCAGTAGATTCTAAGATGTAGGCGAAGGACTGCCCGTCAGTTCTGGGACATGTAAGCTACGTTCGGTTGAGGAGAACAATATGCCAGAAGAAGGGCAATGGAGGCCTTCTTTCCTTAAGCCACTAGAACGTGTATATGTGAACTGCAGATGTATATCTCCCTTGTACGCACGTGGGAAGTACAAAACTCAAAGGGAAAGTGCAGGGAGAATGCTCTGTGTTCCCTTTGGAAAAGAGCTTGAAGGGAACCTTTTTTTCCTCACTGGGATTTAGAGCGTTGCAGGCTCAATTGTGGCAGGGAAACACTGTTGTGCCATATCTTCTCTTCTTAACACAATCCATTTCTCGTCCCAGAAATAGGCAGGCCCCAGGTCCAAGGCAGCCAGTGTCAAAGCGGTGCTTAAACTCCAGCAAGCGTTTATGATGTAATAGGCCACCAGGCTGTGCACTAGATTGTAAGATGTAGGCGACGGAGTCCCCGACACTTCTGGGACCGGTAAGCCCCGTTCAGTGGAGGAGAACTATATGCCAAAAGAAGGGCAATGGAGACCTTCTTTTCTTAAGCCACTAGAAGCTCTAAATGTGAACAGCAGATATATCTCCTTCCTACCGCACCTGGGAAGTACAAAACACAGAACGAAGGCCCAGGGGGAATGCTCTGTGCTCCTTGTGGAGAAAAGAGCTTGAAAACTGACCTGAAAACGTTCAGTGTTTTCGGAAGCCACTAGAAGGTGTCAATGTGAGCAACAGAAGTATCTACCTTCTACAACACCGGGAAGCCCCAAAGACCGCAGGAAGGCAAAGGGAGAGTGCTTTGTGGTCCCTTTGGAAAACAGGGTTTGAAGGGATTCCCTAAGGATTGTTAGTGAATAGGTAAACCACATGGGACGACTAGCATCGAGCTCAAGCTCTCTGTTTCTCGTCACACAGAGAGGCAGGCCGCAGGTCCAAAGCAGCGTGTGTCAAAGCGGTGCTTTAAATGCAGGAAGCTTTTACGGTGTCTTAGGCCATGTGTCTCTGCACTAGGATGCAACATGTAAACGACGGACTGCCTGACACTACTGGGAGCTGTAAGCCACTTTCAGTTGAGGACAACTATATGCCAATAGAAGGGCAATGGAGGCCTTCTTTCCTTAAGCCACTAGAACGTGTAAATGTGAGCAGCAGATGTATCTCCCTTCTACCGCACCTGGCAAGTACAAAACTCAAAGGGAAAGTGCAGGGAGAATGCTCTGTGTTCCCTTTGGAAAAGAGCTTGAAGGGAAACGTTTTTTTCCTCACTGGAATTTTACAGCTTTGCAGGCTCAATTGTGGCAGGGAAACACTGTTGTTCCATATCTTCTCTTCTAAACACAATCCATGTCTCGTCCCAGAAAGAGGCAGGCCCCAGATCCAAGGCAGCCTGTTTCAAAGCGGTGCTTAAACTCCAGCAAGCGTTTATGGTGTCATAGGCCACTAGGCTGTGCACTAGATTCTAAGATGTAGGCGAAGGACTGCCCGTCAGTTCTGGGACATGTAAGCTACGTTCGGTTGAGGAGAACAATATGCCAGAAGAAGGGCAATGGAGGCCTTCTTTCCTTAAGCCACTAGAACGTGTATATGTGAACTGCAGATGTATATCTCCCTTGTACGCACGTGGGAAGTACAAAACTCAAAGGGAAAGTGCAGGGAGAATGCTCTGTGTTCCCTTTGGAAAAGAGCTTGAAGGGAACCTTTTTTTCCTCACTGGGATTTAGAGCGTTGCAGGCTCAATTGTGGCAGGGAAACACTGTTGTGCCATATCTTCTCTTCTTAACACAATCCATTTCTCGTCCCAGAAATAGGCAGGCCCCAGGTCCAAGGCAGCCAGTGTCAAAGCGGTGCTTAAACTCCAGCAAGCGTTTATGATGTAATAGGCCACCAGGCTGTGCACTAGATTGTAAGATGTAGGCGACGGAGTCCCCGACACTTCTGGGACCGGTAAGCCCCGTTCAGTGGAGGAGAACTATATGCCAAAAGAAGGGCAATGGAGACCTTCTTTTCTTAAGCCACTAGAAGCTCTAAATGTGAACAGCAGATATATCTCCTTCCTACCGCACCTGGGAAGTACAAAACACAGAACGAAGGCCCAGGGGGAATGCTCTGTGCTCCTTGTGGAGAAAAGAGCTTGAAAACTGACCTGAAAACGTTCAGGGTTTTCGGAAGCCACTAGAAGGTGTCAATGTGAGCAACAGAAGTATCTACCTTCTACAGCACCGGGAAGCCCCAAAGACCGCAGGAAGGCAAAGGGAGAGTGCTTTGTGGTCCCTTTGGAAAACAGGGTTTGAAGGGATTCCCTAAGGATTGTTAGTGAATAGGTAAACCACATGGGACGACTAGCATCGAGCTCAAGCTCTCTGTTTCTCGTCACACAGAGAGGCAGGCCGCAGGTCCAAGGCAGCGTGTGTCAAAGCGGTGCTTTAAATGCAGGAAGCTTTTACGGTGTCTTAGGCCATGTGTCTCTGCACTAGGATGCAACATGTAAACGACGGACTGCCTGACACTACTGGGAGCTGTAAGCCACTTTCAGTTGAGGACAACTATATGCCAATAGAAGGGCAATGGAGGCCTTCTTTCCTTAAGCCACTAGAACGTGTAAATGTGAACAGCAGATGTATCTCCCTTATACCGCACCTGGCAAGTACAAAACTCAAAGGGAAAGTGCAGGGAGAATGCTCTGTGTTCCCTTTGGAAAAGAGCTTGAAGGGAAACGTTTTTTCCTCACTGGAATTTTACAGCTTTGCAGGCTCAATTGTGGCAGGGAAACACTGTTGTGCCATATCTTCTCTTCTTAACACAATCCATTTCTCGTCCCAGAAAGAGGCAGGCCCCAGATCCAAGGCAGCCTCTTTCAAAGCGGTGCTTAAACTCCAGCAAGCGTTTATGGTGTCATAGGCCACTAGGCTGTGCACTAGATTCTAAAATGTAGGCGAAGGACTGCCCGTCAGTTCTGGGACCTGTAAGCTACGTTCGGTTGAGGAGAACTATATGCCAGAAGAAGGGCAATGGAGGCCTTCTTTCCTTAAGCCACTAGAACGTTTAAATGTGAACTGCAGATGTATATCTCCCTTGTACGCACGTGGGAAGTACAAAACTCAAAGGGAAAGTGCAGGGAGAATGCTCAGTGTTCCCTTTGGAAAAGATAGCTTGAAGGGAAACTTTTTTTCTTCACTGGGATTTAGAGCGTTGCAGGCTCCATTGTGGCAGGGAAACACTGTTGTGCCATATCTTCTCTTCTTAACACAATCCATTTCTCGTCCCAGAAAGAGGCAGGCCCCAGATCCAAGGCAGCCTGTTTCAAAGCGGTGCTTAAACTCCAGCATGCGTTTATGATGTCATAGGCCACTAGGCTGTGCACTAGATTCTAAGATGTAGGCGACGGAGTGCCCGACACTTCTGGGACCGGTAAGCCCCGTTCAGTGTAGGAGAACTATATGCCAAAAGAAGGGCAATGGAGACCTTCTTTTCTTAAGCCACTAGAAGCTCTAAATGTGAACAGCAGATGTATCTCCTTCCTACCGCACCTGGGAAGTACAAAACACAGAACGAAGGCACAGGGGGAATGCTCTGTGATCCTTGTGGAGAATAGGGCTTGAAAACTGACCTGAAAACGTTCAGCGTTTTCGGAAGCCACTAGAAGGTGTCGATGTGAACAACAGAAGTATCTACCTTGTACAGCACCGGGAAGCCCCAAAGACCGCAGGAAGGCAAAGGGAGAGTGCTTTGTGGTCCCTTTGGAAAACAGGGTTTGAAGGGATTCCCTAAGGATTGTTAGTGAATAGGTAAACCACATGGGACGACTAGCATCGAGCTCAAGCTCTCTGTTTCTCGTCACACAGAGAGGCAGGCCGCAGGTCCAAGGCAGCGTGTGTCAAAGCGGTGCTTTAAATGCAGGAAGCTTTTACGGTGTCTTAGGCCATGTGTCTCTGCACTAGGATGCAACATGTAAACGACGGACTGCCTGACACTACTGGGAGCTGTAAGCCACTTTCAGTTGAGGACAACTATATGCCAATAGAAGGGCAATGGAGGCCTTCTTTCCTTAAGCCACTAGAACGTGTAAATGTGAACAGCAGATGTATCTCCCTTATACCGCACCTGGCAAGTACAAAACTCAAAGGGAAAGTGCAGGGAGAATGCTCTGTGTTCCCTTTGGAAAAGAGCTTGAAGGGAAACGTTTTTTCCTCACTGGAATTTTACAGCTTTGCAGGCTCAATTGTGGCAGGGAAACACTGTTGTTCCATATCTTCTCTTCTTAACACAATCCATTTCTCGTCCCAGAAAGAGGCAGGCCCCAGATCCAAGGCAGCCTCTTTCAAAGCGGTGCTTAAACTCCAGCAAGCGTTTATGGTGTCATAGGCCACTAGGCTGTGCACTAGATTCTAAGATGTAGGCGAAGGACTGCCCGTCAGTTCTGGGACATGTAATCTACGTTCGGTTGAGGAGAACAATATGCCAGAAGAAGGGCAATGGAGGCCTTCTTTCCTTAAGCCACTAGAACGTGTATATGTGAACTGCAGATGTATATCTCCCTTGTACGCACGTGGGAAGTACAAAACTCAAAGGGAAAGTGCAGGGAGAATGCTCTGTGTTCCCTTTGAAAAAGAGCTTGAAGGGAACCTTTTTTTCCTCACTGGGATTTAGAGCGTTGCAGGCTCAATTGTGGCAGGGAAACACTGTTGTGCCATATCTTCTCTTCTTAACACAATCCATTTCTCGTCCCAGAAATAGGCAGGCCCCAGGTCCAAGGCAGCCAGTGTCAAAGCGGTGCTTAAACTCCAGCAAGCGTTTATGATGTAATAGGCCACCAGGCTGTGCACTAGATTGTAAGATGTAGGCGACGGAGTCCCCGACACTTCTGGGACCGGTAAGCCCCGTTCAGTGGAGGAGAACTATATGCCAAAAGAAGGGCAATGGAGACCTTCTTTTCTTAAGCCACTAGAAGCTCTAAATGTGAACAGCAGATATATCTCCTTCCTACCGCACCTGGGAAGTACAAAACACAGAACGAAGGCCCAGGGGGAATGCTCTGTGCTCCTTGTGGAGAAAAGAGCTTGAAAACTGACCTGAAAACGTTCAGTGTTTTCGGAAGCCACTAGAAGGTGTCAATGTGAGCAACAGAAGTATCTACCTTCTACAACACCGGGAAGCCCCAAAGACCGCAGGAAGGCAAAGGGAGAGTGCTTTGTGGTCCCTTTGGAAAACAGGGTTTGAAGGGATTCCCTAAGGATTGTTAGTGAATAGGTAAACCACATGGGACGACTAGCATCGAGCTCAAGCTCTCTGTTTCTCGTCACACAGAGAGGCAGGCCGCAGGTCCAAAGCAGCGTGTGTCAAAGCGGTGCTTTAAATGCAGGAAGCTTTTACGGTGTCTTAGGCCATGTGTCTCTGCACTAGGATGCAACATGTAAACGACGGACTGCCTGACACTACTGGGAGCTGTAAGCCACTTTCAGTTGAGGACAACTATATGCCAATAGAAGGGCAATGGAGGCCTTCTTTCCTTAAGCCACTAGAACGTGTAAATGTGAGCAGCAGATGTATCTCCCTTCTACCGCACCTGGCAAGTACAAAACTCAAAGGGAAAGTGCAGGGAGAATGCTCTGTGTTCCCTTTGGAAAAGAGCTTGAAGGGAAACGTTTTTTTCCTCACTGGAATTTTACAGCTTTGCAGGCTCAATTGTGGCAGGGAAACACTGTTGTTCCATATCTTCTCTTCTAAACACAATCCATGTCTCGTCCCAGAAAGAGGCAGGCCCCAGATCCAAGGCAGCCTGTTTCAAAGCGGTGCTTAAACTCCAGCAAGCGTTTATGGTGTCATAGGCCACTAGGCTGTGCACTAGATTCTAAGATGTAGGCGAAGGACTGCCCGTCAGTTCTGGGACATGTAAGCTACGTTCGGTTGAGGAGAACAATATGCCAGAAGAAGGGCAATGGAGGCCTTCTTTCCTTAAGCCACTAGAACGTGTATATGTGAACTGCAGATGTATATCTCCCTTGTACGCACGTGGGAAATACAAAACTCAAAGGGAAAGTGCAGGGAGAATGCTCTGTGTTCCCTTTGGAAAAGAGCTTGAAGGGAAACGTTTTTTCCTCACTGGAATTTTACAGCTTTGCAGGCTCAATTGTGGCAGGGAAACACTGTTGTTCCATATCTTCTCTTCTTAACACAATCCATTTCTCGTCCCAGAAAGAGGCAGGCCCCAGATCCAAGGCAGCCTCTTTCAAAGCGGTGCTTAAACTCCAGCAAGCGTTTATGGTGTCATAGGCCACTAGGCTGTGCACTAGATTCTAAAATGTAGGCGAAGGACTGCCCGTCAGTTCTGGGACCTGTAAGCTACGTTCGGTTGAGGAGAACTATATGCCAGAAGAAGGGCAATGGAGGCCTTCTTTCCTTAAGCCACTAGAACGTTTAAATGTGAACTGCAGATGTATATCTCCCTTGTACGCACGTGGGAAGTACAAAACTCAAAGGGAAAGTGCAGGGAGAATGCTCAGTGTTCCCTTTGGAAAAGATAGCTTGAAGGGAAACTTTTTTTCTTCACTGGGATTTAGAGCGTTGCAGGCTCCATTGTGGCAGGGAAACACTGTTGTGCCATATCTTCTCTTCTTAACACAATCCATTTCTCGTCCCAGAAAGAGGCAGGCCCCAGATCCAAGGCAGCCTGTTTCAAAGCGGTGCTTAAACTCCAGCATGCGTTTATGATGTCATAGGCCACTAGGCTGTGCACTAGATTCTAAGATGTAGGCGACGGAGTGCCCGACACTTCTGGGACCGGTAAGCCCCGTTCAGTGTAGGAGAACTATATGCCAAAAGAAGGGCAATGGAGACCTTCTTTTCTTAAGCCACTAGAAGCTCTAAATGTGAACAGCAGATGTATCTCCTTCCTACCGCACCTGGGAAGTACAAAACACAGAACGAAGGCACAGGGGGAATGCTCTGTGATCCTTGTGGAGAATAGGGCTTGAAAACTGACCTGAAAACGTTCAGCGTTTTCAGAAGCCACTAGAAGGTGTCGATGTGAACAACAGAAGTATCTACCTTGTACAGCACCGGGAAGCCCCAAAGACCGCAGGAAGGCAAAGGGAGAGTGCTTTGTGGTCCCTTTGGAAAACAGGGTTTGAAGGGATTCCCTAAGGATTGTTAGTGAATAGGTAAACCACATGGGACGACTAGCATCGAGCTCAAGCTCTCTGTTTCTCGTCACACAGAGAGGCAGGCCGCAGGTCCAAGGCAGCGTGTGTCAAAGCGGTGCTTTAAATGCAGGAAGCTTTTACGGTGTCTTAGGCCATGTGTCTCTGCACTAGGATGCAACATGTAAACGACGGACTGCCTGACACTACTGGGAGCTGTAAGCCACTTTCAGTTGAGGACAACTATATGCCAATAGAAGGGCAATGGAGGCCTTCTTTCCTTAAGCCACTAGAACGTGTAAATGTGAACAGCAGATGTATCTCCCTTATACCGCACCTGGCAAGTACAAAACTCAAAGGGAAAGTGCAGGGAGAATGCTCTGTGTTCCCTTTGGAAAAGAGCTTGAAGGGAAACGTTTTTTCCTCACTGGAATTTTACAGCTTTGCAGGCTCAATTGTGGCAGGGAAACACTGTTGTTCCATATCTTCTCTTCTTAACACAATCCATTTCTCGTCCCAGAAAGAGGCAGGCCCCAGATCCAAGGCAGCCTCTTTCAAAGCGGTGCTTAAACTCCAGCAAGCGTTTATGGTGTCATAGGCCACTAGGCTGTGCACTAGATTCTAAGATGTAGGCGAAGGACTGCCCGTCAGTTCTGGGACATGTAAGCTACGTTCGGTTGAGGAGAACAATATGCCAGAAGAAGGGCAATGGAGGCCTTCTTTCCTTAAGCCACTAGAACGTGTATATGTGAACTGCAGATGTATATCTCCCTTGTACGCACGTGGGAAGTACAAAACTCAAAGGGAAAGTGCAGGGAGAATGCTCTGTGTTCCCTTTGAAAAAGAGCTTGAAGGGAACCTTTTTTTCCTCACTGGGATTTAGAGCGTTGCAGGCTCAATTGTGGCAGGGAAACACTGTTGTGCCATATCTTCTCTTCTTAACACAATCCATTTCTCGTCCCAGAAATAGGCAGGCCCCAGGTCCAAGGCAGCCAGTGTCAAAGCGGTGCTTAAACTCCAGCAAGCGTTTATGATGTAATAGGCCACCAGGCTGTGCACTAGATTGTAAGATGTAGGCGACGGAGTCCCCGACACTTCTGGGACCGGTAAGCCCCGTTCAGTGGAGGAGAACTATATGCCAAAAGAAGGGCAATGGAGACCTTCTTTTCTTAAGCCACTAGAAGCTCTAAATGTGAACAGCAGATATATCTCCTTCCTACCGCACCTGGGAAGTACAAAACACAGAACGAAGGCCCAGGGGGAATGCTCTGTGCTCCTTGTGGAGAAAAGAGCTTGAAAACTGACCTGAAAACGTTCAGTGTTTTCGGAAGCCACTAGAAGGTGTCAATGTGAGCAACAGA
The DNA here is from genome assembly GCF_964341445.2 of Mesoplodon mirus. NCBI lineage: Eukaryota > Metazoa > Chordata > Mammalia > Artiodactyla > Ziphiidae > Mesoplodon > Mesoplodon mirus. The sequence goes on from NW_028295484.1 coordinate 510,173, forward strand.
AGTATCTACCTTCTACAACACCGGGAAGCCCCAAAGACCGCAGGAAGGCAAAGGGAGAGTGCTTTGTGGTCCCTTTGGAAAACAGGGTTTGAAGGGATTCCCTAAGGATTGTTAGTGAATAGGTAAACCACATGGGACGACTAGCATCGAGCTCAAGCTCTCTGTTTCTCGTCACACAGAGAGGCAGGCCGCAGGTCCAAAGCAGCGTGTGTCAAAGCGGTGCTTTAAATGCAGGAAGCTTTTACGGTGTCTTAGGCCATGTGTCTCTGCACTAGGATGCAACATGTAAACGACGGACTGCCTGACACTACTGGGAGCTGTAAGCCACTTTCACTTGAGGACAACTATATGCCAATAGAAGGGCAATGGAGGCCTTCTTTCCTTAAGCCACTAGAACGTGTAAATGTGAGCAGCAGATGTATCTCCCTTCTACCGCACCTGGCAAGTACAAAACTCAAAGGGAAAGTGCAGGGAGAATGCTCTGTGTTCCCTTTGGAAAAGAGCTTGAAGGGAAACGTTTTTTTCCTCACTGGAATTTTACAGCTTTGCAGGCTCAATTGTGGCAGGGAAACACTGTTGTTCCATATCTTCTCTTCTAAACACAATCCATGTCTCGTCCCAGAAAGAGGCAGGCCCCAGATCCAAGGCAGCCTGTTTCAAAGCGGTGCTTAAACTCCAGCAAGCGTTTATGGTGTCATAGGCCACTAGGCTGTGCACTAGATTCTAAGATGTAGGCGAAGGACTGCCCGTCAGTTCTGGGACATGTAAGCTACGTTCGGTTGAGGAGAACAATATGCCAGAAGAAGGGCAATGGAGGCCTTCTTTCCTTAAGCCACTAGAACGTGTATATGTGAACTGCAGATGTATATCTCCCTTGTACGCACGTGGGAAATACAAAACTCAAAGGGAAAGTGCAGGGAGAATGCTCTGTGTTCCCTTTGGAAAAGAGCTTGAAGGGAAACGTTTTTTCCTCACTGGAATTTTACAGCTTTGCAGGCTCAATTGTGGCAGGGAAACACTGTTGTTCCATATCTTCTCTTCTTAACACAATCCATTTCTCGTCCCAGAAAGAGGCAGGCCCCAGATCCAAGGCAGCCTCTTTCAAAGCGGTGCTTAAACTCCAGCAAGCGTTTATGGTGTCATAGGCCTCTAGGCTGTGCACTAGATTCTAAAATGTAGGCGAAGGACTGCCCGTCAGTTCTGGGACCTGTAAGCTACGTTCGGTTGAGGAGAACTATATGCCAGAAGAAGGGCAATGGAGGCCTTCTTTCCTTAAGCCACTAGAACGTTTAAATGTGAACTGCAGATGTATATCTCCCTTGTACGCACGTGGGAAGTACAAAACTCAAAGGGAAAGTGCAGGGAGAATGCTCAGTGTTCCCTTTGGAAAAGATAGCTTGAAGGGAAACTTTTTTTCTTCACTGGGATTTAGAGCGTTGCAGGCTCCATTGTGGCAGGGAAACACTGTTGTGCCATATCTTCTCTTCTTAACACAATCCATTTCTCGTCCCAGAAAGAGGCAGGCCCCAGATCCAAGGCAGCCTGTTTCAAAGCGGTGCTTAAACTCCAGCATGCGTTTATGATGTCATAGGCCACTAGGCTGTGCACTAGATTCTAAGATGTAGGCGACGGAGTGCCCGACACTTCTGGGACCGGTAAGCCCCGTTCAGTGTAGGAGAACTATATGCCAAAAGAAGGGCAATGGAGACCTTCTTTTCTTAAGCCACTAGAAGCTCTAAATGTGAACAGCAGATGTATCTCCTTCCTACCGCACCTGGGAAGTACAAAACACAGAACGAAGGCCCAGGGGGAATGCTCTGTGATCCTTGTGGAGAATAGGGCTTGAAAACTGACCTGAAAACGTTCAGCGTTTTCGGAAGCCACTAGAAGGTGTCGATGTGAACAACAGAAGTATCTACCTTGTACAGCACCGGGAAGCCCCAAAGACCGCAGGAAGGCAAAGGGAGAGTGCTCTGTGGTCCCTTTGGAAAACAGGGTTTGAAGGGATTCCCTAAGGATTGTTAGTGAATAGGTAAACCACATGGGACGACTAGCATCGAGCTCAAGCTCTCTGTTTCTCGTCACACAGAGAGGCAGGCCGCAGGTCCAAGGCAGCGTGTGTCAAAGCGGTGCTTTAAATGCAGGAAGCTTTTACGGTGTCTTAGGCCATGTGTCTCTGCACTAGGATGCAACATGTAAACGACGGACTGCCTGACACTACTGGGAGCTGTAAGCCACTTTCAGTTGAGGACAACTATATGCCAATAGAAGGGCAATGGAGGCCTTCTTTCCTTAAGCCACTAGAACGTGTAAATGTGAACAGCAGATGTATCTCCCTTATACCGCACCTGGCAAGTACAAAACTCAAAGGGAAAGTGCAGGGAGAATGCTCTGTGTTCCCTTTGGAAAAGAGCTTGAAGGGAAACGTTTTTTCCTCACTGGAATTTTACAGCTTTGCAGGCTCAATTGTGGCAGGGAAACACTGTTGTTCCATATCTTCTCTTCTTAACACAATCCATTTCTCGTCCCAGAAAGAGGCAGGCCCCAGATCCAAGGCAGCCTCTTTCAAAGCGGTGCTTAAACTCCAGCAAGCGTTTATGGTGTCATAGGCCACTAGGCTGTGCACTAGATTCTAAAATGTAGGCGAAGGACTGCCCGTCAGTTCTGGGACCTGTAAGCTACGTTCGGTTGAGGAGAACTATATGCCAGAAGAAGGGCAATGGAGGCCTTCTTTCCTTAAGCCACTAGAACGTTTAAATGTGAACTGCAGATGTATATCTCCCTTGTACGCACGTGGGAAGTACAAAACTCAAAGGGAAAGTGCAGGGAGAATGCTCAGTGTTCCCTTTGGAAAAGATAGCTTGAAGGGAAACTTTTTTTCTTCACTGGGATTTAGAGCGTTGCAGGCTCCATTGTGGCAGGGAAACACTGTTGTGCCATATCTTCTCTTCTTAACACAATCCATTTCTCGTCCCAGAAAGAGGCAGGCCCCAGATCCAAGGCAGCCTGTTTCAAAGCGGTGCTTAAACTCCAGCATGCGTTTATGATGTCATAGGCCACTAGGCTGTGCACTAGATTCTAAGATGTAGGCGACGGAGTGCCCGACACTTCTGGGACCGGTAAGCCCCGTTCAGTGTAGGAGAACTATATGCCAAAAGAAGGGCAATGGAGACCTTCTTTTCTTAAGCCACTAGAAGCTCTAAATGTGAACAGCAGATGTATCTCCTTCCTACCGCACCTGGGAAGTACAAAACACAGAACGAAGGCGCAGGGGGAATGCTCTGTGATCCTTGTGGAGAATAGGGCTTGAAAACTGACCTGAAAACGTTCAGCGTTTTCGGAAGCCACTAGAAGGTGTCGATGTGAGCAACAGAAGTATCTACCTTCTACAACACCGGGAAGCCCCAAAGACCGCAGGAAGGCAAAGGGAGAGTGCTTTGTGGTCCCTTTGGAAAACAGGGTTTGAAGGGATTCCCTAAGGATTGTTAGTGAATAGGTAAACCACATGGGACGACTAGCATCGAGCTCAAGCTCTCTGTTTCTCGTCACACAGAGAGGCAGGCCGCAGGTCCAAGGCAGCGTGTGTCAAAGCGGTGCTTTAAATGCAGGAAGCTTTTACGGTGTCTTAGGCCATGTGTCTCTGCACTAGGATGCAACATGTAAACGACGGACTGCCTGACACTACTGGGAGCTGTAAGCCACTTTCAGTTGAGGACAACTATATGCCAATAGAAGGGCAATGGAGGCCTTCTTTCCTTAAGCCACTAGAACGTGTAAATGTGAACAGCAGATGTATCTCCCTTATACCGCACCTGGCAAGTACAAAAC